>NW_021620983.1:7366579-7546008 GCF_004785775.1 Grammomys surdaster
TTCTTTCTTTCTTTCTTTCTTTCTTTCTTTCTTTCTTTCTTTCTTTCCTTCTTTATTTCTTTTTCTCTTTCTCTCCCTTCCTTCCTTCCTTCCTTCCTTCCTTCCTTCCTTCCTTCCTTCCTTCCTTTCTTTCTTTCTTTCTTTCTTTCTTTCTTTCTTTCTTTCTTTCTTTCTTTCCTTCGAAGAGCCTCATATAGTTCACCCTGCCCTCAACCTCACTCTGTAATTAAGAATATTCATGAACTTATGATCCTCTTGTTTTTTCCGCCTGACTACTTGGATTAGAGATATTTTCCACAATATCCGGTTTTACTGAATGCTCAGGGTCAATCTAAGACTGGTAATTACTAGACACTGAAGTACATCTCCATATCTAGATCTCTTTTTCTGTGAAGAAATGGGCCTTCACTTTTTTTTGGTTTGTAAACCAGTATTTTCCCCTTTTTAAATTTATTCTTCTCTCATCTATTACACCCTGACTGAAGTTTTAGCTCCCTCTTCTCATCCAGGCATCCATCTCCACCGCTAGATCAACTTCCCCCACTTTCCCTCAGAAAAAGGCCAATTTTGCAGGTACACTCACCAAATACAGCATAACAAGCTACAATAAGAGCCAGCACACATTCTCACATCAAGGCTGAAAACAGCAACCCAGAAAGCGGAAAGCAGTCCCAAAGGCAGGCAAAAGAGTCAGAGCAGCCTCTGCTCCTACTGTTAGGCATCCCATAAGGACACCAAGCTACACAACCATAACATATACGCAAAAGTCCTAGGTTAGACACATTCAGGCTCTCTGATTTCTATGAGCCCACTTGAGTCCCAATCAGTTAATTCTGAGGACAGTGTTCTTGTGGTTTCCTTGAACCCTGATGGCTCACCCAATCATTTCTTCCACTCCTCTGAAGGACTCCCTGAGATGTTATTATTTGGCTGTGAAACTCTGCATTTGCTACCATCAGTTGCTGAATGAAGTCACTCTGGTCTCTCTCATGATGAATATGCTAGTCTCAGGTCCCTGTATATACTACAGACACGATACATTGTAGGTTAAAGAGCTGTGGCTGGGTTGGTTTTCCTATCCCTCCATTTATGACTTTGTCTGGTTGAACACTACTTTTTACAGCCATTCTATTGTCAACTGAGAGAATAAACTGACTGTGAAAAAAATGACTGAATTTTAATCAGATATTATGCCAAGTGAAGTCTATTTTTATCTTCTCAAGTGTTTTTGAAGGGAACAGAAAGTCTGTCAATGGAACCTTTCACCTGTCTGTCTGTCTGTCTGTCATCTATCTATCTATCTATCTATCTATCTATCTATCCATCTATCTTCTATCTATCATCTATCTATCATCTACCATCTATGATCTTTTTAATTTTTTATATTCTATTCAAATCAATGTCAAGAAATATTTGGCAATTATTGAATTTTCCCATCTGCCAAAAGAGATAATTCTTTGAAGCTGACTTGTCACCCAATATCATGAGTAGAGGGACACAGAACCTTGTCCATATTTCATTGACCACCATTTTGGGGATATCCAGAGAAAATTTCTAAGGAAAAGTTATTCTGAGTTCTTTGATATCTCATGCAAAATAGAAATTAGAATGTTGGCAAGTACAGTTCCCTATTATGAAGAGTTCAGCTGCCCAGGCTCAGGCTTTCCTCTGCTTGACAATCATCTAACAAAGGTGAGAAATACATCCATCATATTCTCCAGTGCAGAGAATTAGACGGATAATTTTTCTACCTCTCTTGCATTTGGTCATTTTCTTTCTTGGACCACCTGCTTCTTAGTAAAGTGCTCAAGTGAAATTAACACAGTTTGTTAGTATTTTTATTCCCATGACTCTGTGTAGTTAGGTGATGGTTTCTGTCAAATCTTTGTATGGTGTGTACAGGTTTTCTTCTGTTGAAGTTATTGAACATATGAAAGAATGATTGTTTGAATTCACAGAAAGGAAGGCTAGGGCTAAAGCTCAGAAAACCCAGAGCAGATGTCTTGTTTTATGTTCTTTGTGTCTCTCTGAACTATTGTCTTCTTTTGTTCTTGTTTTTATTTTTATTTATTTATTATTTATTTTTTTAGATCAAATCATAAATTTTACTTATTCACACAGGGGTTATATACACAAAAATGCAGGATGTGGGGAAGGGGAAGACAGTGTAGCATGGGTGTTTAGGGGGAGTACAGATATCTTTCAGAACAGGGTATCAGCTGGGTGAATGTTCAGGGGACAGGTTACTATGACTCTACCTATGATTCACATGTCCTTATCTAAGTTGGTATTATCTGCCAAGGTACCTATTTACCAGGTGTACGACTACTCAAGATGGTAAATTTTCACAAAAGCTGCCTGTTTACAATAGCTTATAGCCATCTGTTTCAATGTTTGTCCACAGAGACCCAAGACTTGGTGTTAGTATACATGTATGACAGGCCTATTGATGGTTTTAGGCCTATGGCTGATTTTAGGCCTTCAGTGTATAAGCAGGGCTGCCCCTGACATCTCCTGCCTTCTCTAAGTATAGAAGGGCTATGGCAATTCTAATCTTGAGAAGGTTGTGATAGAGGCCTGACCTCCGGTAATTGAAGGAGACTTTGTAATGGTGCTGGTCCCCCTGTTGTTGTCCAGTGAGGTATGAGGGCGATACTCATCCCGATGTCTTTTTCCTGGAGAGGGGAAACTTTTGACATCAATCACTATGCAGTCAGGTTTGTCCCTCAGGGAACCAGAGAGGTATTTTTAAGTTTTATTTATATTCCCTTGCAGTGCTTAGCCTTACAGCCTAAGCAAGAATTCAGATCGCCAGTCAGAGGGGGTTCTGGGTGGCCCTTCTCTGCTTGGTCTAGGGGCGGAAGTCCCTTCTTTTAGGTTGGGTGGAGATGGGTTTTGGGAGCACCCTGGGTAGAGTAACAACCTCATCTTGAGTCTCGTGGTCCTCCATAGCTAACTTATGATAACGTATCTGAATAGGTTTTGCTACCAAGTTATTTATCTGTTGTTTCACAATGTTAGCCAGCCTATTTAAGGCCCAGGGACCAAAAAAAATAAGCATTATCTCTCTGGTCTTTCCATAGGATTCGTGATAATTAGACTGAGTTTTGTGGAAAATTCTTTCCTGGATCTGTATACCCTATTGTAGGGAAGCATTAGTCAGTAATCTGCAGATGCTCTCCTTGCACTCAACTCCTCACAGTGAATGTTTCCTGTGTCCACACAGATACGAATATGAAACAACGATTTCACCTACAAGCAACTTGTCTTCAAACAGCTTCTTGTGTATGGAAAACAGATCCCAGACATTAAATCCAACGCAAGACCCAGCAGGTTGACACTGGCTTCTTATTGCTTTCTGCTCAGACACTTGGCCACAGAATGCTCTTTTATGAAGAGCTTTAAAAGGACACTAGGTTTAGTAGACATGTAAGACAAATGAACACAATTTATTTCCCTCTTCAGGGAAAGGGGATGTCTAATTACCTACAGTATTCTTCCTTGAGAGTGTGAATATGCTTATTAGAATCCTTTATTTCTTTGGTTTTTCTTTTTGGTTTGGTTTTTCGAGACAACGTTTCTCTGTATAGCCCTGGCTGTCCTGGACTCACTCTGTAGACCAGGCTGGCTTCGAACTCTCAAACTCAGAAATCTGCCTGCCTCTGCCTCCCAAGTGCTGGGATTAAAGGCGTGCGCCACCAGAGCCCGGCTGAATCTTTTATTTCTTAACCAACATTGTATAGTTTGTCCCACAAGTGAAAAAGACTTAGAAGGATTGATTTACACCAAGGCTGTGACCTATGTTGCTGGTCTTGTTTGGTTTTCTATTGCTGTAATGAAACATTAACTTGAAAAAACATTTACAGAAATATTTGAATTAACTGTTAGTAATACTTGGTTGTCAAATACTCAATAAGCTTTTTATTCTTTTAATCCAGAGTGTATTAGAGAAATGAAATCATTAATGTGGATATATGTACTGGTAGGAAATATTATACGTGGAATTGGTGAAACTCCCATCACACCCTTGGGTATTTCTTACATAGAAGACTTTGCCAAATCTGAAAACTCTCCTTTATACATTGGTAAGTTTCAAAATCAGAGTAGAAATCAGTTATTGATTTGAGTGCTTTATGGGTTCCAGAACAGTGAGCAGAGTGCTGTGGCACAGTTGGTTATAAGATTGCTCAAACAATTGGAGATTCTTTCTCAATGTTTAAAGAAACCAATGTATGAATGTATAACATGCTTATGCATATGTATTGTTTATGTCTCATGAATAATAAGTTTATTATTTTACATGTTGAATATATGAAAATACCTGAGGTAGGGTGGTGTGTAGCTAAATGGTACTTTCATAGCCCCTTGGATTTGATTCCCAGCTTTGCAAATGAAAGAAAAGTAATCCAAGCTTAAAATAGTTCCATGTCAAGGCCATGATTTGTGTGTATGTGTGCAAGCAAAATTTCTTTGTGTGGTTATTTAATGTCCTGTTTTGGTTTACTTCCAGGGATTTTAGAAACAGGAAAGATAATTGGCCCAATAATTGGAGTTTTTTTGGGATCCTTCTGTGCAAGCATTTATGTAGACACAGGGTCTGTGAATACAGGTAACACAGTGCATTTTATCTATACAGCCCAGTCCCTAGAGTATGGGAGAATGCTCGAGGGTGCAATACCACTGCTTCTTTTGATGCTCAATTTGGTAAATTATCACCACACACAGATGACAGATCCAAGAGTGGCAGAGATAAGGGTACATTGCCTGATTCTGGTTAAAGATATTCCATTCTCCCATTATGTAGCAGATGCATCTTTTGTTTCAAAAGATTTACTCACACAGGTTTTATTCAATGAGGCAGTCACTGTGGATCACACAACAGATCTTTTTGTTATGTGATGAGCACCAAATTATAAAGGTTGCTTATGACAGACAGAAGTATTGATTTAGTGCTGTCAACTGACACAGTGCTATATAAAGGTAGTATTTTCAAAACTAAATACAGAAAATGTAAAAACTACCTGGATACCATTCATTTCATTTCTTAGCTTTATTTATATATCTGTGTCTGTGTGTGGGGAGGGATTGAATGATTCACTGTGTGTGTGTGTGTGTGTGTGTGTGTGTGTGTAGGGATGCTTGCTGAGGTTAGAAGAGGGTATCAGATCTCCTGAAATCAGAGTAACTGGCATTGGTGACTTTCCATGTGGGTTCTGAGAATAAAATTCATGACTTC
The DNA here is from genome assembly GCF_004785775.1 of Grammomys surdaster. NCBI lineage: Eukaryota > Metazoa > Chordata > Mammalia > Rodentia > Muridae > Grammomys > Grammomys surdaster. The sequence goes on from NW_021620983.1 coordinate 7,371,816, forward strand.
TGCATGAGCAACAAAGCCACTGAACTGTCTCAACATCCCCTTTGCTCATCTAATGTGATTTTTTGATACACGACTGTGTCAGGGTCCTTAAGTATGTCTCAAATAAATATTGTTTCAGCCATTTTGAAATTTCGGTTTTAAAATTATCCACTGTAGTATTATGGAACCTTTTCTTCTTATTTAATTTTAACTTCACCCTATTGATTAGCCTCAGACACTTTTTCTAAATGTCTGAATTAGCCAACCAAGGTGGTAGATATCATTACTCCCAGGATTTGGTAATCACAAGCTCAAGTTCCAAAAAAGAACACAAACAAACTGTGAATAGTTTACAAGTGATTATGAATGTCAGTAGTTTTCCTCAACTTACACAGGAAAGAATGATATAAGCTAATACAATATCGGTATTTCTTTACAGATGACCTGACCATAACTCCCAATGATACACGCTGGGTCGGTGCTTGGTGGATTGGCTTTTTGGTCTGTGCAGCAATCAATATCCTGACCAGCATCCCCTTTTTCTTCTTTCCAAAAAAACTCCCAAAGGAAGGATTTCAGAATAATGTGGATGGGATTGAAAGTGCCAGAGAGAAGAACAGAGAAAAGGCTAAGGAGGAAACCCGAGGAATCACTGAAGGCAAACATGAAAACTAAACTCTCTTTGGTTTAGATGGGTCTGTGATTCATGGGTAACTTGTCACTTATACTTAGATAAGTCAGTTTGCTATTAATCACCAGTCGTCAGGTGTGTTAACTGTCTTCCACAGTCACCACTTGGAAACAACTAACATGATTGGGAACCTGATTTAACCCTGGGTTAGACTTTATAAAAATATTTTCCAGTTCCATCCATTTGCCTACAAAGTTTGTGAAGTCATCCTTTTTAATAGTTGAATAGTAGTCTCCTGTGTAATTGTATCACATTTTCTGTATCCATTCTTCTGTTGAGGGACATCTGGGATCGTTCCAGCTCCTGGCTATTATAAATAAGCTTGATATGAACATAGTGGGGTGTCTGACCCTGTAATATGTTGGAGCATCTTTGGGTTTATGCCCAGAAGTGGTGAAGCTGTGTCTTCAGGTAGAACTGTTTTCAATTTTATAAAGAACCTCCAGATTGATTTCCAAGTTGTTTCTATGAGCTTGCAAACCCACCAGGAACAGAGGAGTGTTCCTCTTTCTCCACATCCTCTCCAGCATCTGCTGTTGTTTGAGTTTTAGATCTTAGCCATTCTGTTTGGTGTAAGGTGGAATCTCAGGTTCTTGTTGATTGAATTTCCACGTTAATGAAGAGTGTGGAACATGTCTTTAGGTGCTTCTTGGTCATTCAAGATGATGGGTATTACACTGAATCTGTATATTGCTTTTGTTAAGATGGCCATGTTTACTACGTTTATCCTACTGATCCATGAGCATGGGAGTTCTTTCTATCTTCTTAGGTCTTCTTCGATTTATTTCTTCAGAAACTTGAACCTCTTGTCATAGAGATTTTTCACTTGCTTGCTTACATTTTCTGTATCCATTTTTCTGTTGAGGGACATCTGGGTTCATTATTTTATATTTTCTAAAAGATATTTTATATTATTTGTGCCTATTGTAAAGGGTGTTGTGTCACTAATTTCTTTCTCAGCCCATTATCCTTTGTGTAGAGGAAGGCTACTGATTTGCTTGAGGTAATTTTACATGTAACCAATTTGCTGAAATTGTTTATTACTTGTAAGATTTCCCTGGTAGAAATTTTTGTAAACTATCATATCATCTGCCAATAGTGATACCTTGACTTCTTCCTTTCTGAATTGTATGCCTGTGGCCTCCTGTTCTGTCTAATTGCTCTATGTAGAATGCTGAGTACTATATTGAATAAATAGGGAGAGAGTGGGCAGCCTTGTCAATTTCGGATTTTAGTCAGATTGCTTCAAGTTTCTTTCCATTTAATTTGATGTTGGGTGTTGGTTTGCTGTACAGTGATTTTATTACACTGAGGTGTATGCCTGAATTCCTGATCTCTCTAAGACTTTTAACATGACATTTGTATTTTGTCAAAGATTTTTTTACCACCTAATGAGAAGCTCATATGATTCCTTTCTTTGAGTTTGCTTATGTACTGGAATATGTTGATAGGTTTAGGTATAGTGGACCATTCCTGCATTCCTTGGTGAAAATTTACTTGATTTTGGTGAATAATCATTTTGATGTGTTCTTGGATTTTATTTGCAAGAATTTTATTGAGTATTTTTGCATTGATATTCATAAACTAAATTAGTTTGAAGTTCTCGTTCTGTGTTGAGTCTTTGTTTGCTCTAGATATCAGAGTAACTGTGGCTTCCTAGAATGAATCAGGTAGTGTTTCTTCTCTTTTTATTTTGAGGAAAAGTTTGAGGAGTATTGGTGTTAACTCTTCTTTAGAGATCAGGTTGAATTCTGTCCTAAATCCCACTGACCTCATACTTTTATTTTGGGTGGGAGACTTTTCATGACTGCTTCCGATTTCTATTTAGAGAGTTTATCGGGTCCTCATTTAGCTGTAGTATCTGTTTAGAGAACTATCCATTTTAATGTAGATTTTCCAGTTTTGTGGAGTATAGGCTTTTGAAATAAGACCTGATGAGTTTTTTTGAATTTCAATAGTTTCTATTGTTATGTGTCCTTTTAATTTCTAATTTTATTAGTTAGGATATGGTCTGTGTACCCTTTAGTTAGTTTGGCTAAGGGTTTATCTATCTTATTGATTTTCTCAAAGAACCAGCTCTTAGTTTTGTTGACTCTGTATAGTTCTCTTTGTTTCTAATTGATTGATTTCAGCTGTGAGTTTGAATCTTTCCTGCCATGTACTCCTCTTGGGAATGTTTGCTTCTTTTTCTTCTAGAGTTTTCAGATGTTCTGTTAAGTTTCTAGTGTAGGATTGCTTCAATTTTTTATGAAGGTACTCAGTGCTATGAATTTTCCTCTTTATGATGCTTTCATTGTGTCCCAGAAGTTTGGGTATGCTGTGCCTCATTTTCATTAAATTCCAAAAAGTCTTTAGTTTCATCCCTAACCAAGTTAGTGTTGAGTACATAGTGGTTAAGCTTCCATATATATGTGAGCTTTCTGTTGTTTTTGTTGTTAGCTAAGTGTATCCTTAGTGCATGGTGATCTGATAGAATGCATGGGATTATTGCAATCCCCTTGTATCTGTTAAGGCTTGTTTTTCTTTCTGATTATGTGGTCAGTTTTGGAGAAGGTACCATGATGTGCTGAGAAGAAGGTATATACTTTTGTTTTAGGGTGAGATGTTCTATAAATATCTGTTAAATCCACTTGGTTCATAGCTTCTGTTAATTTCTTTGTGTCTCTGTTTATTTTCTGTTTCCATGATCTGTCCATTGGTAAGAGTAATGTGTTGAAGTCTCCTACTATTATTGTGTGAAGATCAATATATGTTTTAAGGTTTAGAAACATTTCTTTTACAAATGTGGGTGCCCTTGCATTTGGGACATAGATGTTTATAATTGAGAGTTCATCTTGGTGGATTTTGATGAGTCTGAAGTGTCCTTCCTTATCTCTTTTGATAACTTTTGTTTGAAAATCTATGTATTGAATATTAGAATGGCTACTCCAGCTTGTTTCTTGGGACCATTTGGTTATAAATGTTTTTTTTCAGTCTTTTAGTCTGAAGTATTGTCTGTTTTTGTCTGTGGTGTATGTTTCCTCTTTAAAACAAAGTACTTAGTCCTGTTTATGTATCCAGACTGTTAGCCTATGTCTTTTTATTTGGGAATTGAGACCATTGATGTTGACAGATATTAAAGACCAATGATTGTTGGTTCCCATTATTTTTGTTTTTAGTCGTGGTATTGTGTTTGTGTGGTTCTTTTCCTTTGGGTTTGTTGTGAGATGATTAATTTCTCATTTTTTCTTGAGTGCTTTCCCCTTTTGTCTTGAAGTTTTCCTTCTATTATCCTCTGTAGGCTTGATTACCGGAAATGTATTGTTTAAATTTGTTTTTGTCATGGAATATCTTGGTTTCTTCATCTATGTTGATTGATAGTTTTGCTGGGTATAGTGGCCTGGGCTGGCAGTTGTGTTCTCTTAGGGTCTGCATTACATCTTTGTAGGATCTTCTAATTTTTAGACTCTCTCTATACAACTCTGGTATAATTCTGATAGGTCTGCCTTTATATGTTACTTGATATTTTCCTGCTACTGCTTTTAATATTCTTTATTTTTGTACTTTGTATTTAATGTTTTGATTATTATGTGATGGGAGAAATTTCTTTTTGGTCCAATCGATTGGGTGTTCTTCTTGTACATTTATGACCATTTTTTTCTTTTGGATTAAGAAGTCTACTTCTATGTTTTTTTTTTTGAAGATGTTTTCTGACCCTGTGCATTGGGAATCTCCTCTTTCTTCTATTCCTAGTTTGGTCTTTTCATTGTTCAAGAAATTTTCATTCACCAAGGAATTCATTTTCCTGAATTTCTTGGATGTTTTGACTTAAGAGCTTTGTGCACTTTGAATTTTCTTTGATTGTTGTGTTAATATCTTCTGTGGTATTGTCCACACCTGAGGTTCTCTCTTCTGTCTCTTATATTCTGCTGGTGATGCTTGCATCTGTAACTCCTGATCTCTTTCCTATGTTTTCCATCTCCAGGCATGCCTACCTTTGTTATTTCTTCATTGCTTTTATTTCCATTTTTAGATCCTGGACTGTGTTTTTTAATGCCTTCACCTATTTGATTGTGTTTTCCTTTATTTATTTAAGGAATTTATATATTTCCTCTTCAAGGGCTTCTATCTGTTTATCTGTGTTCTTGTGTATTTCTTTAAAGGAGTTATTTATGTCCTTCTTAAGGTCCTCTATCATATTCATGAGATGAGATTTTAGGTTAGAGTATTGCTTTTCCGGTGTGTTAGGATAATCAAAGCTTGCTGTGGTGGGAGAACTGGGTTCTGATGTTGTTTAATGGCATTGATTTTTGTTGTTTATATTCTTGAACATGCTTCCCTCCATCTGGTTATCCCAGACATTAACTGGTCTTGATGTCTCTGACTGGAGCCTGCCCTGCCTGTGAGCCTGGTTATGATGGGCAACCTTGGTCAGACTGTCTTTGCAATCACGGTTATGATGATTCTCCTGGGAGTTGACTTTTCTCTGGATGTGGGTATTGAGGTATCAGGCACTGGACCACCTGATCTGCTTCTGGGTGAATTTGTGGACCTGTGGACCAGAAGGTTGATATTTCTCTGGCAGGGTAAAGAGGGTCCATCTCTTCTCAGCTCTATGGGGATCCCAGTTAGGCCAGGCATTGGGATTGGGCATGTTTCACCTGTGAGCCTGGTTGTGATGGACCTCCTGGGAGTCAATTTGTCTCTGATTGTGGAAGGTTGTCTGGAGGGCTGGCTCTGCCCTGTGCCAGGGTGTGAGTTGGAAGTAAACTCTAGTTCTTATATAACCAGTTTTGTCACTATCTTCCATAAGCAACTTAAGGAATGTTATAGAATTTTAACTATGAAGGGGTAAATATTTATCACACATATTTTTGTTGCAGCACAAAATCTGAGAGATTTTAAAGAGCACACTGGACACAAATGGCACTGCCAAGGTAGCTCAATGATCTCTATACTCTCTTGTTTCAGATTTCTTTCCATTCATGAAGAGCCTCTCCAGCAACCCAATTTATATGCTATTCATCCTTATAAGTGTGCTCCAGATCAGTGTATTTAACAATACATTTACCTTCCTGCCTAAGTACCTGGAACAGCAATATGGAAAATCCAGTGCAGAGACCATCTCCCTCATAGGTATATATTTTCATTATTTCCTTCACAGCACTTTCCCTTCCCGTGATTAGCATGGGAAACACTATACCAAAGAGCATAATAAACAGTAAAATAATGTGACTAGGAGATTACAATGAAATGCAATCTTTTAGGATATCCTTGTTTGTATACGTCTTCTTTCCAGGCTCCATGGAAATCAAGAAAGTATAGGGAATGGACATGGGTAAAAAGAAACTTTTCTAATCTTTCTTCAGTCAAAATGGGAAATCATCATAGTTATGGCAATGTTGGAGGAGGCCTGTGTCAGTCAATTTTCAGATACCAATATGTTAATTCAAAGAACAATACAGAGTTAACTCACTGAGAGTCTGTGTCTTACTTCCACATTTTCCATCTGGGATTCAATTCTTGCTCTCCACCGTCTTCCTAATTCAGTCCTTTGGTCCCTTTGTGGTCTGAGAGGTGTGTGAAATCACACTTTGCATTTCTTTTAGTACACTGAAGCCAAGGGTCCTTCTTTATTCTTGAAAACTGAAGATCAAAGGCTGCCTGCATCCATGTTGTCTAGAGTTTCTGAAAATCCAAATCTCAGTCCTCACCCTCAGATCTGATTAAATGATAGGAAACTGAAGTGAATGGTTATATTCTTCTAAGCCTTGTGCTGGTGTTGTGTGAATGCAACCTAGCTGGAATTTTCTTTTCCCTTCTTTTTTCCCTTGAATTTTGGCTTTGGAAGGAGAGTCAGAGGTAAGAATTCTGGGCAATATCAACTTTGCACAAAATGTATTACACTTGAAAAGCATAGACTCACTTGGAACTTTCAAAGCCATCTGAAAGTAAATTAAATTCTTAATAGACAAAGTGCAAAGAAATATGTGAAATATTTAATATCATATGCGAAGCTCATAAGGTGTTTATAACCTGCTGCCAATGATTACATAAATGCTAACTGTCTTTTAAAATTGAAGTTTGGAGGCATTTGAGAACTCCTTTGTGCAATATTTGAATATAACTAGGCAATGGTGGGTCAGGAACTTATGTCAAATACAGTTTCCCACTTACAATTGTGAGGGCACTTAGTAAGCTCACAGGTTAGCATCATTCTTTGTCCTGGCATTAGCATGTCTCACCCATTGCTCTGGCAGCCACCATGCTCCTTCATCATCCTGAGAAAAAACACAAACATGCTGTCTTCCCCATATGTAATACCTGATTGGGATCATGCTTTATGCTAATAAGTGGATCCTTTCCTTTCACCTATGCATAAGTATGCCTACTTGTAGAGTGCCATAAACAGTCAGCAGAAAGTTTCTTGGCATTCAAATTTTTTTAAAAGTACTTTAAAATAAAAAATAAAAAGAATATGATTTAAGTATATTTGTGGTGTACAAGGGTATATCTCACCCTTTTTTATTTCATGAAGATATTGTTTTAAAGTTCCATAGGCATGTGATAGAGTCTCTTGTCCTTGATAATGATAAGGAATCCCAAAATATGGGTAATGTTAAATTGCTGCTAATGAGTCTCAAATGTTCGACTGAGATAGCCAGTTCCATTATTTGTTTAGTTTTTGTGTTTTTTTTAAATTATTATTGGGTATTTTATTTCTCTACATTTCAGATGTTATCTCCTTTCTCCATTTGATACCCCTAGAAACCCCTTAACCCATCCTCCTTCCTCCTATTTCTATGAGGGTGTGCCCACACCCACCCACCCATTCCCACCTCCCCTCACTGGGTTTTATATGAAGATCATTGATCCACTTGGACTTGAGTTGTGTACAAGGAGATAAGAATGGATCAGTTTGCATTTTCCTACATGCTGACCTCCAGTTCAATCAGCACCACCTGTTGAAAATGCTGTCTTGTTTCCACTGAATGGTTTTAGCTCCTTTGTGAAAGATCAAGTGAATATAGGTACCAGGGTTCATTTCTGGGTCTTCTATTCTATTCCATTGATCTTCTTGCCTATCTCTGTACCAATATCTTGTAGTATTTATCACTTCTGCTCTACAGTATAGCTTGAGATCAGGAATGGTGATTCCCCCAGATGTTATTTTATTGTTGTGAATAGTGTTGGCTACCCTGGGTTATTTATTATTCCAAATAAATTTGAGAATTGATCTTTCAATCTCTATGAAGAATTTAGTTGGAATTTTGATGGGGATTGCATTAAATCTGTAGATTGCTTTTGGTAAAATTGCCATTTTTACTATATTAATCCTGCCAATCCATGAGCATGGGAGATATTTCATCTTCAGAGATCTTCTTCTATTTCTTTCTCCAGGGTCTTGAAGTTCTTGTCATATAGCTCTGTCACTTGCTTGGTCAGATTCACACCCAGGTATTATATATTTTTTATGACTATTGTGAGGAATGTCATTTCCCTAAGTTCTATCTCAGCCTGCTTATCCTTTAAGTAGAGGAAGGTTACTGATTTGTTTTGAGTTAACTTTATATCCAGCCACTTTGTTCAAGTTTTTTATCAGGGTTAGGAGTTCTCTGGTGGAAGTTTTGGGGTCACTTAAGTATACTATCATCTGCAAATAGGGATATTTTGACTTCTTCCTTTCCAATTTTTATCCCTTTGATCCCCTTTCATTGCCTAATTGCTCTGGCTAGGACTTTGAGTACTATCTTGAATAGATAGTGAGAAAGAGGGCAGCATTATCTAGTCCCTGATTTTAGTTGGATTGTTTGAAGTTTCTCTCCATTTAGTTTGATGTTGGCTACTGGTTTTCTGTATATTACTTTTACTATGTTTAGTTATGGGCCTTGGATTCCTGCTCTTTCCAAGACTTTTACAATGAATGGGTGTTGAATTTTTTCAAATGTATTCTCAGCATCTAGTGAGATGATCCTGTGGGTTTTTTTCCTTTGAGTTTGTTTGTAGAGTGGATTATATTGATGGATTTCCTTATATTGAACCATCTCTGCATTCCTGGGATAAAGCCTACTTGATTATGGTGGAAGACTGTTTTGATGTGTTCTTGGATTTGATTTGTGAGAATTTTATTGAGTATTTTTACATGACATTCATAAGGGTGATTGGTCTGAAGTTCTTTTTCATTGTTGGGTCTTTGTGTGGTTTAGGTATGGGCATAATTATGGCTTCATAAAATGAATTGGGTAGTGTTCCTTCTGTTTCTATTTTGTGGAATAGTTTATAAAGAATTGATATTAGTTCTTCTTGGAAGGTCTCATAGAATTCTGCACTAAAACCATCTGGTCCTGTACTTTTTCTGGTAGGGAGACTTTTAATGACTTCTGCTATTTCTTAAGGGTTATGGGACCATTTGGATGGTTTATTTGCTCCTGCTTTAACTTCGGTGTCTGGTATCTGTCTAGAAAATTATCCATTTCATCCAGATTTTCCAGTTTTGTTGAGTATAGGCCTTTGTAGTAGGATCTCATGATTTTTTCGAATTTCCTCAGTTTCTGTTGTAATGTCTCCCTTTTCAGTTCTGATTTTCTTAATTTGGATACTATCTCTGTGCCTTCTGGTTAGTCTGGCTAAGGGTTAATCTATCTTGTTGATTTTCTCAAAGAACCATCTTCTGGTTTTGTTGATTCTTTGGATAGTTCTTTATGTTTCTACTTGGTTGATTTCAGCCCTGAGTTTATTTCCTGTCATCTACTTCTCTAGGGTGCATTTGCTTCTTTTTGTTCTAGAGCTTTCAGGTGTGCTGTCAAGTTGTTAGTATATGCGCTCTTGAGTTTATTTCTGTAGGCACTTAGAGCTATGGGTTTTCCTCTTAGTACTGCTTTCATTGTGTCCCACAAATTTTGGTATGATGTGTCCTCATTTACATTAAATTCTAAAAAAATCTTTAACTTATTTATTTATTCCTTCCCTGAACAAGTTATCTACGAGTAGAGCATTGTTCAGTTTCCATGTGTACGTGAGCTTTCCATTGATTTTATCATTTTTGAAGACCAGCCGTAGCCTGTGGTGATCTGATAGGATTCATGGGATTATTTCAAATTTCTTGTATCTGTTGAGACATATTTTGTGACCAATTACATGGTGAATTTTGGAGAATGTACCATCAGGTGCTGAGAAGAAGGTATATTCTTTTGTTTTGGATGGAATGTTTTTTAAGTATCTGCTAATTTCATTTGGTTTATAACTTCTTTTAGTTTTTTTTTTCTGTCTCTGTTTAATTTCTGTTTCCATGATCTGTCCATTGATGAGAGTTGGGTGTTGGAGTCTCCCACTATTATTTTATGAGGTGCAATGTGTGCTTTGAGCTTTAGTAAAGTTTCTTTTATGAATGTGGGTGCCCTTGCATTTGGTGCATAGATATTCAGAAATGAGAGTTCATTGCTTACTTATACCCCTGATGCTTCAAGTTATTAGATCTTGTGGAACAGAGACTCAAAAAGAGAAGTTATAATGCCTCTTGTATTGTTATTAAATGTGACCCATTATTCAGACTCAATCATGGACTGGTCTAGAAATCAGTCCAATATTGGAAATAACAGTCTTCATTTGGAAGTCTGATTCTGGACAATTTCAGAGACATATATGGAAATTAGCTGCAGTTCTCTATTATGTTATGTTAGCAAGAGAAAAATTTGGGGCAAGATCTGGATTTCAAACAGGTCTTAACCCATGTGGTAGTGCTCTTTTAATTGTCAAGGTAAAAATAATTTTGTTCCTTCTACAGTATTTAATGTAAATTGCATTAATTGTAGACCTTCTAATTATGTTTATGTTTTGAAATCCAGCATGCCAGTTATGGAAGTCTATCAACTAGCTTTTGTTTTAGTACCCTGAGTACCACAGAACCATAGTATTCTAAAAATAGCTTGCAAATACTGGAAGAAATGAATCAGGTTTTATCAGAAGCAAGAGGGTAGTGGACTTGATTATTGCTGGTATAATAGCTTTAATTACATTAATTGCTAGCATCACCGCTTCTTCAATTCCTATGACACAATTAGTTAATACAGCTACTTTTATTAATTTTTTAGCAAAATTTTACTGAGTTGAATATAGCAGACGATTTCGATAGGCATTTGGAAGAAAGGATTGATGCTCTTTATCTTACTCAAATTACTGGAAGGTGGTTCAGATTTTAAGGGTAAAGAGCCATCTTGAGTGTCATGACAAATACCACTAGATTCATGTTAGTTCTATAATTTACAGTGCTAGTCATTATAATTAGGAAGAATTTTAATGACACGTTCAGTGTATTAGGCATAATTCTAACACCTCTCAGGATGTTTTAACCATATGTAGGGAGCTTATATATTTCAAGAATGGTGCTCTGCTGAGAGTTAATGTGGTAGATACTGCAGATAAAATTACCTATGGCCTGAGGTCAGTATTTCTATTTTGGTAAAACTTCAAATAGGGCATATATAGCTTGATTATACTAGTCCTTTTTGTCCTGGGAATACTTTTATTCCTGCCCATTGTATTAAAGCTTTTTTTTCAACAACATCAACATGTTGGCAGCTAAGTACATGACTTGATCCTGAAAATGGACCCCCAAACAGATTTACTAAATTAATAGGCTGGCAAGCGAAAGACGGGTAGGATTCTGCATAGAGCCTTACCAACCTAAGAAGTAGTTCTTGCACTTGATAATTCCTATTCCATGATGAGTAAGGAGGTCATTCTGGTCAGAATGCCCTAAGACAGGCTTAGTCTTGTTAATGAAATTAGAAATGGGGAGAGGCAGAGAGCCATTGGTGCTGCTTGGCAAGAATCTGACTTGGGCCAAGGACAAGGAAATGGGCTTCAGGCAGGAATCTAACATTAGGCTAGAACAAAGAAGTAATTTCAGGTAGGAATCTAAATCTTAGGTTTGAACAAAGAAGTAATCTCAGGCAGGAATCTATATATTAGGCTAGAACAAAGAAGTAATTTCAGACAGGAGTCTAAATTTTAGGCTAGAACAAGCAAGTAGGCTTCAGACATGAAAATGATCTTGGGCTAGGACAGGGAAGTAGGCTCAGATACTTTGGTTACCTGATAAGCCCTTAAAAACAGTGATCACAGATGTGTTCACCTAATTGGGTTTAATGTCTTGCTTTTTCTTTGAATATTTGTGTTTATTGAATTTCTCTGTTGTTGACTATCTTCATCAATTGTATTGCTATACCCTCAACCTATAACTGACCTTAATACATGCATGTAATCAAAATGGTATAAAAGCATAATGGAGGAGGGGGTATGGGATAGGGTGTTCTAGGGAGGGGAAGTCCTGAAAAAGGGTGACATCTGCATTGAAAATAAATAAAATATTCAAAATAAATTCATAAAAAACCAACATTACAACATTTGTTCTGCCATCTTTATAAATACAAGTTTTCTTGCATTTATAGGTCTTTATATGTTACCTGTAACATGCATTGGTTATTTAACTGGTGGCTTCATTATGAAGAAATTCAAGATCACTGTCAAGAAAGCTGCATACCTAGCATTCTGCTTGTCTTTGTCTGAATACATTCTTAATTTTGGTTACTTTCTGTTTACCTGTGATAATGTACCAGTTGCTGGCTTAACTATATCTTATGAAAGGTATGTTGTTTTTTAAAATAAAGATCATGACCTTTTCAATATTTCTAGTTAATTTTCCTCAAGTATTATGAATGATCAGATCATTTTATTATGAATTAATGGCAGTGATCCATGGCTAGGTTGAATTTTTCTCTGATCCATCAATCCTATACCACCCATATTATGTTTAAGCTTATTAAAAGAGGACTGGGTACTATCCATGAGTCAGCCTTTGATTCCACATACTATAAATCTCATCATGGTGATATCTTAGTCAGCTTTAAATTGCAATTAAGGAATGTAACCTGGACCTTTTAGCTTAAATAATCCAGGTATTTTATACTTCAACTGTGAGATAGCCTTAAAAGTTGACTATACAGGCCAACAAGCCTTCACAGGTTTTTACAATAGGCTCAAATTTAACAAATTCAAATTTAATACATGGTAAGTCAATTAATGTTTCTATTTTTATATGTCACTGCTAAAGTTATTTCTCATATACTCTGTGGTCTTATATTTTGTATTTTAGGTGTTTCTGGTCATATTCTGTATTAGCATATGGAATTTAAAACTCAGTTACATAATCAATAAGTTAAAATTAAACAAAGCATGTACTTGTAGGTTTTTTTCAAAGGTCTGAGGAGAAACTCAGTAAGAAAATGCTTGATGAGTAGGCAGGAAGTTTTGAGTTAAGATGCCTAGAAGTCAGGGAAAACTTAACGTTGTTGGGTACCTGTAACTCCATTCTTAATACTGTGAGTTAACCAGCATAGTCAGGAAACACTGGAAGATAATGGGCCTGGTACTCACGCTTTGCAGCAGTAAAAAACAAGACTCTGTCTCAAAGAAATTGAAAAATTATTACTAACACCTACCTGCAAGCTGTTTTACGCATGTGCATACACACACACCTGAGAGAGACAGAGACAGAGAGACAAAAAGAGAGAGACATAGACATAGTGATATTAAAAATAATATTTCTTTCAAAACCCTCAAGAATTATGATTTAAATAATTTCAAACATAAAATTCTAAGAGATTACATATGTCTGATTTAAATTTCGTGACCACTGGAACAGATAATTGTCTGTGAATATCATAGTATAGAGATGACATGTTGATATTTGTATGATTTCTTTTTTTGTTCTGGGAGAGAAGATTAAATCTCTCTTTTTTCTCTCTTTCTCAGTGTGTGTGCATGTGCTGGGATGAGGAGAAGAAAATAAAATGCTTGTTTAGGCTTTTAGTATCTATAACATATTTTAAATTATTTCAGAGTTCAGAATCATCTATATGTGGAAAATAATGTCCTTGCTGACTGCAACACTGGGTGTAACTGCGTAACAAACACATGGGATCCAGTGTGTGGAGACAATGGTCTAGCATACATGACACCCTGCCTTGCAGGCTGTGAGGAGTCTGTTGGAACTGGAACCCACATGGTAAATATCGTTTCAGTGTGTGGGATGATATTTCGTGTACTGCATTAAGATTAACAGTGTTATGACCTAAGCCTTCATCTGCTAAAAAGAACAAAGTAGACCTTGCTTAAAAGAGATTAATATGTTTAATAAATTGATAGTAGGTTAATGGTTGTAAAAACAACTCAATTTATTCAGCATACACATACTTGACTAACAACTCCTAGATGTTATCCAAAACCTTGACAGAGTCTGAGTATTATTTTGTAATTGCAAAGCAGTAGACGTCATTAGTCAAACGACTTGACTTAAAATGCTCTGGTCAGGTTGGAGAGAGAGCTCAGTTTTACAGAGCCCTTGCTACTCTTTCAGAAGACATGCTTAGTACCCAGAACTCGCATGACCATTGCTAGACCATCTGACACTCTCTTCTGCCTGACTCAGGCACCCAGTTGCACTGTTTGTACACACATGGATACTTAAGCTTACACATAAATCAACATTAAAATTAAAACTTTAAACTACTTTGGGTAGAGATATTTAAAATGGTAGCACCAATTCTGGCTTGTAGTTATGGAACTGACATGTTCCCAAGTAGCCTAGACCTGATGCCATAAGCAGCGGTGGCTTCACTACTCAGCTCAGGCCATCCACTCAGGTGGCCAGAGACACAGGCCCTATCACCCAGGAGACATCAGCATGGGAGATGGCCCTGCCAATTTTCCATGTTGTCTTCACAAGTTTGGGCTGTGCCCAGACCATCCCGCCATCCATGCTGGCCCAGTAGAAATGCGATTCTAATGCTTATATTATCCAAAGGCTTTATATATTTGGTAATGCTCTATAACAAGATGCCCACACAATCAGACGTGTAACCAAATACTCAACCTAGATATATCAACTACCTTTGACTGCTAGAGACATGTGAACATTAACAGCCATGTTCCCCTCACTGTCATCCTCTCTCACTTTTCTGTTCTCCTCTTCTTCCTCCTTCTCCTCCCCTTACTCCTCCTCTTCTTCTCCTTATTCCTCCCACCTTAGCTCCTGCCAACTTGCAGGAAAAATATGCCACTAAAGTCTCATCTAGTTGAGGTGGACAAAAACTTAGCTTTTCATTTCACAAACTTTTTTCAATTACTTATTTATCTATTTGTTTATTTATTTAAAGATTGTGCGTGTGAGTATGTATGGATGTATGTAGTGTATGTATGTTTGTGTGTGTGTGTTTGTGTGTGTGTTTGTGCAGGTAACTGCTCATACAGAGGCCAGAAGGAAACCTCAGTTGTTGACTCTCAGGACCATGCACCTTGTTCTTCTGACAGATTCTTCCTAGCTTGGAATTTGCTAATTCGTTTAGGCTACCTGGCAATTGAACCTCAGGGTGTCACCTGTTCCTACCTTGAGATCCAGTGTTTTAAACACATCCTCTTGCATGCACTTTCCACGTGTGTGCTGGGATGAGAACTCAGGTTCTCATGCTTGTGTAGGTCATCACTGACTGTTCCACCTCCCCAGGCCCTTATCATGACAGTTTAGCATCATAGACTGTTCCACATTTTTCTTGCCTCAAACATATTATAATCCTGAGAGTTGATTGATAATCAAAGTGAAGTATAAATTTTGATTCTTAATCAGACCTGGAAACAATACCTATTCAGAAAATATGTAAAATATAAATTTACATTCTTAATCAGACCTGGGAACATTATTTATTAAAATTTATATATATTTATAAAACTATAAAAATATATATTTAAGTAAACTGTTTTCTTGGGGACAAGACATTTGTTGTAAGCACCTAACTATTCCATTAACATTCTAAATATATTTTGTTTTAGAACTTAGTACAAGCATCAAAATAAAACAAAGTCATACTTATTTATTTTTGTATAATATTTATTATGTGTAAACTATAAAGTTGGCTGAGTAGGAAAGGCATTGTCCACCAGCCATTTACACTAGAATTATATTATGGGACCCTCATGGTACAAAGGGAGAACTAACTCTCATAACTTATTTCCTGAATTCTACATGGAATCCATGGTATATTTCAGTCCACACTTAGAAACATGAATGCACGGACAAGCACAAACACACACACATACACACACACACAGACACAGACACAGACACACACACAGACACACAGACACACACACACACACACACACACACACACACACACACACTACTTATACAAGAAATGCCAAACAAATAAGCAATTAGATATCAGAAGTAAAATAAATTATGCATTTAAAATAATTAAAATTTTGCAAATTTATTTGACGAATTTGAAAAAAATAGTACCATTAAAGTATATCTCTTTATGTTTTATGGTAGAGTTCTCATATGAAAGAAACATGCATTTTATTTATTTAGTGATTTTTGTGGCCCAACTCAGGTCTTCCTTAGCCGAAGTGAGTGGTCTTTCTCTGAGTCATATCATTGATATACCACTCCCCATTTTGTTCCACCTAGCTGTGCAGAAAGTACTGAAAGTTCAAACTAATATGCTTTTTCTTTAATAGGACATCCTTTTTTGACAGGTGTTTCAGAATTGCCACTGCATTCGGTCATCAGGAAACTCATCTGCAGTCCTTGGGCTATGTAAGAAAGGGCCTGACTGTGTTAAAAAGCTGCAGTACTTATTAATCACGTCAGTATTTCTCAGTGTCTTCTACTCACTCTCAGCCATCCCTGGATACATGGTTTTTCTGAGGTAATAAGTAACTCCTTCGTTTAATTTCCCCTCTTTCTTTCTTAGTAGTGTGAGTGCAGGCTCTTATGTGCTGTGAGATCCTAGGTGCTCCAAAGAAAACAGGATGTCAGAAAACAATGTTGGGGAACCAGCTCTCTTCTTTCATCTCCTATTTTAGGCAGATGTGTTGTGTTGTTTTGGAATGTGAGAGAAGTTGCCTAGCGCTCACTTCCTATGTCTCAGCTAATTGACTGGCAGAGAGTGAAACTCTGTGCAAACTGGACTAGGGTCCCTTGACATGCTGAGCCCAATCTGTCTTAAACAAAAACTGAATGCAATACTAGACACTGTCTAACCAGGGGCTACATGAGTGCAATGATTGACTCTCACATAAACTGAGGTACCTGCAGAGTCAAGTTCCAAAGTTTATTTTCGTAGCTGGTGTTCTATCCAGTCTAGCAAACTTCAGACCAACCCACTAACAATGGGAAAGAGTTTGAACCTCTAGTCTTGTATCATTGGAATTCAGAAGCATTACTGAGCTAACCATGATGTGTAATTCATTACACTGAGGTAGGGGCCCTTTGTGTGTCTCAGCAGTTTCTACCACCTGCCCTTGAGCCAGCAGCTCACAGGCCCCATTCAAGTTTGTGGTGTCCAGCCTGGCTGCACAGATAGGGCTCTTTTCTTTCCCCATTAATTAATTTTTTTATTCACTTTCCCCTACAGCCTGCCCCCTCTCCTCCTAGTTCCCTCCCTCATAGGGCCCCTCCTCTCACCACATTTCACCTTCCCCTTTGAGACTGAGGTCAATCAAGATAGCCCTGTTGGGGTACCAGGATTCACAGGCTGGCAAGAGCATCAGGGTAATCCCTTGATACACTTATACAGTGTCCTACAGGGAAACCAAGTTGTGAATCTGCTACATATGGGGTGGTGCCTATGTGGAGCCCTTGTATGCCCTTTGGTTGATGGTTCAGTCAGTGGGAGCTCCCAAAGGTCCAGGCTATTTGATTCTGTTGGTCTTCTTATAGAGTCACTATCTTCTCCAGATTCCTCAATCCTTCCAACAACTACCAGCCCTGTCTTTAATGGGTGAGCTTCAGGTGTGGGAAACAGATCCAACCATGATGTAAGCCTCTGGAGCTCTACTCACACTTCAGGGGCTGTGCCTCCTGTCTGAGTGCCAGTGTCACTGCCACAAAGCAGCTTGTGGCTGATAAGAAAAACTTTCCCCCCCTGACTACCACTTGGAACTATTTGGCCTAATGCCTGTCTCTAGTGTTCTAAGCTTGGATTTCTTGCTACCACATTGGATGGCAAATATTGCTGGACTTTCTGGACCTGTCAGCAGTTAATTAATGACACGGAGACTTATTAATTTTTATTATAGTTTAGGCCTTTAGCTGGGGATACTGGCTAGCTGGTTCATCTAACTTAATCTTATTATGCTAGCTCATGGCCCTGCAGATGGTTACTTCTTTACTTCATTCTTAGTCCCATTATTCGGTACCATCTCCAGATCCCACCGACAAATTGTCATTTCTCTGATTCTTTCCCAGAGACAGCATCTCAGCCCAGCGGTCCCACCTTCCCTTTTCTGCTTAGCTATTGACAATTACCTCTTTATTAAAGCCAATCAGAGTGTGCCTTAGGCAGGCGAGGAAGGACAGAGATACACCTTCACACTGTGTACCCCAACACTTTTACTATCATTTTCAATTGCATGATGTTGTATTGGAGATGTGGTATATGCCTTGTTTCAGTTCATCATTCACAAAAATACAAAGGCACAAAGTACTGCTAGTTATTAAGACTTATTCTTGCAAGTGAGAGACATTCGTCTGTGACAACTGTAACCTCATCACCTGCCATGCAGATTCAGCTGATGTGGTTAAGTGGTGTCTCCTTTCTCCCTCAAAGATCCAGGTGGCTGAGTTTCCAAGCTGCATGCTCAGTTGATAAGGACTTTTTCTCCTAGAGGAAAATGGTCACAGATGAAGCATATGGTCAGCTAAACTCCCCTGTTAGAATCTCTAAGCATGCCCTCACAAGATGCTCTGATATTAACTGCACACCTATTCCCGTTTCCATCCTTTACTCAGTTTCTAAATTATCTTAGATTCTATAAGTTGACTGTTCTACAAAGAACCTTATGGTTCACTGATGTTTTAGTGTATGATTTTTTGGAACATTTTATGTGTACATGAGTTTCTGTGTGGATGTGTTTGTGTATGTGTATTCTATGGCATGCATGTGGAAATGAGTGGAGAGATCACAGGAACTGGTTCTCTATCCACTATGTGCATTCCCGGTGTTGAAATTAGTGTGTCAATCAGTTGGCTAGGAACAGATTTCTTGATGTAATCAGGTTAAGGTCTACTCAAGTTTTCTTTCTTTTTTTTTTTTGGCATTTCATTTCTCTTTCTTTTGCATTTCTGACGATTGCAGTGTAAATGATGGATAATTCAGTTCTACTGTTGCAATACTATCATCATTCCTCCAGACTCTTGTGTTTTCTTTAACTCTTTTAAGCAATCACTTCCAAAATGAAATCCCAGCAGGTGTTTATATTATGCTTTGCTTACACAACGGAGTATTTGATGAAAATACATCACATATTAAAAGGATTTCTGGATTTCTAAAAATAGTTTTTAGTTATTGTCCTGACTTGTTTGTAGTCCTTTTTATGTAATTATCAAAATCATCTCAGATGAGACAAGTGTCTACAGTTGCTAATTCCATATAACACAATACTTTTCTTAATGTCATAGCTTACATGATTGATTCTTTCTCTGCTTATCTGTTGAACTGCATTTGTAGTACTAGCTTTTTTAAATCTGCATGACAGAAGGCTTAGAACCAACTTAAGGGAAGAATGATTTAATTGGTTTGCGGTTTCAAATGTTTGGAAGCTTTATGGTGAGTACAGCATGGTGGTTACCAAGGAACCCAAAAAAACTATTTACCTAGGTTACCAGACAATATCTCTTAGTGTTAAAGGGCTCAGTCATGCTTCAGATGTGTGGAGGTCAGAGGACAGCTTTCAGAAGTCCTTATTCTCCTCTTCTGTGTGGACATGACAGAGGTAAGTATGTGTCATTCTTACTTCAGGATGAAAAGTTTAACCATTAGAATCATAGACTTCCATGGTCATTGAAATGATGCTAAGGCAGATGTGGATTGGTACGATGATCTGTATGTATGTGTGTATTTTTCAGGTGTATCAAGTCTGAAGAAAAGTCACTTGGAGTTGGATTACATGCATTTTGCATAAGAGTATTTGGTATGAGGACTTTCCCAACATTTCAGATCTATATTAAGGGCTTAGTAAACAAATTACTTTTCTCTGAATAAGTCAATACAAAATAGAACTCTCACCATAAATGGAATAAGGTTTTATTCTGGAAGTGACCGTAACATGGGAACACAAATTCACATCTTTCAAACATCACGTTACTATATGAGGACAGTTTTATAATGTTTATACTTAGAGAATGAAAGTATCTGGGAAGTAGGTTCTTCTCAAATATATGTGTGGGAATGTCAGGTAGGATGGCTAAGCAAAGCAAATAGTTCTGTGCTGTAGGCTCAGATGCTATCTGATGACATTCTTAGTGTTTGTATTGGTCAAAGTCAAAGCTAGAGATCTTGTAAGTCAAGATATCACTAAACGCTTCATGTGATAGTCATATGGATATAAGGTCAGACACAGGGATGGAGCAATGAATAATCAATAAGAAGGTAAAGATAATCTGTCTCTGGATCAGCAATATCCAAAATGTCAACATTCAGAAAGTTTCATGCCCTTGTAGCATCATTAACATGGATGTTCTCTGCCCACTTCATGTGACCTTCAGTTTATAAGCCTTTGTGCTTGGAACTGGCTACTTGTAGTTAGTCTGAGAATGAAGTAACTGTAGAGATGATAGGTGTTTCCACTTGTCTTTAAAGATCTTACCCAAATTTAATTACACCTTTCATCTTTTGGTAGATTTACAAAAGCGGAAACTCAAGTATTTCCAAATACAATTACACACATCTCTTTTTGTTTTTCTCATCAGAGGGATGTGTTCAATTGTTGTTGATTTGTTTTTGTTTTTCCTTTCTTTTCATTGCAGCTGGCATTCCTGCACCTATTTACTTTGGTGCTTTGATAGACAGAACCTGTTTACATTGGGGAACTCAGAAATGTGGAGATCCGGGGTCATGCAGGATGTATGATGTAAATAGCTTCAGGTAAATATAATTTTGAGACTTGCTTTGTAGCATAAAATTCTTATATAACATTCCCTTTGCATATAAAGCATGTCTTGGGTGATAAGATTATATAGGGCTTCATTTTCAGAATGCTATATTGAATTACATCCTTACTTATATATTTTAATATTTCCTCACTATTTCTAAAGTGCTTGATGCATATACGCCTGAGTGGCTTTCCTAAAAATCCTTCAAAATATTTCAGAATGCAAGCAGGTATCTGCATAGAGGCCCTGGAGTAACAGAGAAGAGCTGCATCGTGAGCTGAACTAGCATGGCTGAAGTCTAAAGATAAGCAATACAGCAAGATTCAGAGATCTAGCACACGGGTGCTGTA
Source organism: Grammomys surdaster (assembly GCF_004785775.1). Taxonomy (NCBI): domain Eukaryota; kingdom Metazoa; phylum Chordata; class Mammalia; order Rodentia; family Muridae; genus Grammomys; species Grammomys surdaster. The sequence continues at coordinate 7,392,808 of NW_021620983.1, forward strand.
GTGGGGAACAAAATCTATCAGTTCTTTCTACCCTTTTGCAGAGATCTCCCTCCCGCAGAGGTGGGGATGACAGAGTCCCAGCATATCCAGGCAGCATGGATTCTGGCATTGTAGCTCCTGGAAAGTTCACAACACTCTCATACTTGAAGCCTGACTCATTGAGATCCTCAAATCTGTGTAGTAGCATGCAGTTTAACAAAATGTGCCTGATGCTGTAGCCAGTGACTATCTTGAAAAGGGACCTGGTGTCTTCATTTTGCTGTTGGTCACTGTTGGGGGAAACCCAGAGATGCTCCCCTGGACTTAGTGGTTAGCAGCTTCATTAACATAACTTTGCTCAGTAAAGTGATTATGCTACAAGCCTGTTGAGAGTGTCACAAGTGGGATGAGATGATAACTGGAAGCCATTTCCCTCAAGAAGTAGGAAACTCACCCTCTGAGATCAGTGTGCATCCAGTTGTGTGTAGTTTAACACCGCTGCGTGGAATAAAAGCAGTTACTTACATGGTTCCCACCATTCTCCGTGCAGGCCACTAACACTCTAGTCAAAGAACTGTGGGTTCCTTGCTGCCCAACCACCAGTGGCCTTCCCAGGTTTATCTTTAACCAGGACTCTGGCTGTTACCTAGTCTTGCCCTTTAACCCAGGGAGAAATCTTGTTTGCTCCAGACTACATTGCTTTGTCTTCAGTGTTTATTGTTAGGAGTGGGTAAGATCCCATTCCATGACTGGTATACCCACAGTAACAGTGTGAAAGGACAGAATTACTTTGGTCTGCGTATCTGTGTGTGTCAAAGTTTTAGTGGCCTTGACATCCACAGGATCGTGGATTGTATCCCAGAATTGTGAGCAAACTAATTCTTCTTCCTTACCTTGATTTTGTCAATGTCTTTTTAAACAGTGGCAGGAAAAGAAACTAAGATATTTATGAATCTATTGTCTACTTAGAAAAAAACTTCAATCATATGTCCACACTGTTATGTCTGAAATTCAAGCATCTACAGTCACATACTGTACTTATACTTTCCCTCTGTAGAAATAGCTGTGATCATTTTCTCTATTCCTTTTGTTTCCTTGTTTTTTATTTTGTTTTTCAGAACAGGGCTTCTCTGTATACAGACTCAGCTGTCCTGGAACTCACTTTATAGTCCAATTTGGGCTTGAACTCACAGAGATATGTCTTTCTGCCTCTGCCTTCCAAGTGCTGAGATTAAGTGGGAGGACCACAGAGTCCTAGTTTCATTTGTCTATTTTAATGTGCTAAGGCCCAGACCCGTAGGTCGCCATTTTTCTTGATTCCTCTTGATGCATCAGAGGGAGAAGAGATAAGGCAGGGGTAAGACTTGGTTTTATGAGATATCTAGGGTTGCTATAAAACAAAACAAAACAAAACAAAACAAAACAAAACAAAACAAAGCATTTAACTATCTTAAGTCTTAGTCCCTTTGATACAGTAGCTGATATGCCTGTTTTAGTTCCTCTGAGGCTAGAAGCTGAAATCTCCGGCATTTGCTCCTCATCAGGGGATTAAGTAATGATTAACTGCTAGGGACTTTTCCTTCTTTTCCAGATATCTCTTGCTTGTCAGGCTAGAGGGAAGTTTGGAGAAATAAACTTCTATTAATAAACCAGAAGAAAGTCACACTTACAGGAGGAAAAAACTTTCACACAATCAAGCGTAGGTTGATAAGTTCATACTCTGCATTTTCCTTCTAATTTTCTAATTTTCCTGCTCTGATGTAAAAATGCTCCCAATGCCTTTTTTCTAAGTTCTTCTTGAGTTCAGTTCTATCTAAAAAAGTTTCATGCATATACATTTTTAAATCTCCATTCAAGTCAGTTGGGCTCAGCTTTTAGACTATCTCATAATTACATACTTAGACACACACACACACACACACACACACACACATCAGTACTTACATATGTATACAGAGCAAAAGACCAAGCACCAGAGCAGAAAGAATTCACTCTGATTGAAAAATGAGCTCTAAACTTTATTGCACAAAGAAGAAGATTCTACCTTTTAATGTTAAATGAATTAAAACCAAGTCTGAAAGAACAAAGGTTTGCTCTCTTTAGTAAGACTAAGACTGCCTTGTTATTATAAAATGATCTATTTGTCCCATTGTAAGGAGAAGCCTGCAAGCTCCTTCTGTTCAATCTGCAGCTTCTTCTTTCCTCTTTCCCTCTGCATTCTGCATACTGCTCACTTAATTTTTAATGTTGCCTTATAATTTCTAAGTTAGTCCACTCTGCATTTCCTTCTAATTTTTTTCTCTCCTCCTGCTCTGATGTAAAAATACTCTTACTCCCAATGCGTTCTTTCCTAAGTTCTTCTTGAGTTCAGTTCTATCTAAAAAAGTTTTCTTTAATTCTTTCTCCTGTTTCATCTCTGCAGTTATGCATCTTTCAGAATACATGATCACATGGTAAAAAGCTCATCCTAAGTTTACATACAAATTCAAATCATAAATTGAACAAGAAATTAACAACAGCATGCACATCCATGAAGAGTAATTATCTGGCTAAACATTCATCACCTGTCACCAGATCTGCAGATTCGTGGTGAATTAAAATCCATATTTGTGACTAAGGTATTAGTGATGTTTCATTTAGATAAACTCAGTCAATATTTTATCTTCTGTCATTTTTCCCTGACATTTTTCTTCAAAGCATAAATGATCTTTAATAATATACAAATTTACATTCCTTAAACACATTAAGATTTAATACAGATTAGTTCTTTTCAATAGGCACGTTTTCCTTGGGTTGAATACAGCACTGAGAGGAGCAAGCTATCTCCCTTCATTCTTCATTCTAATACTTCTCAGAAAATTCCAATTCCCTGGGGACATGGACTCTTCACAAACTGAACTTCCAGAGATGAAGCTCACAGAGAAGGAAAATGAGTGCACAGATGTGCACAGAAGTCCTAAGGTCGAGAATATTAGAGAACTGAAAACTAAGCTGTAATGAGTTTTCTACTGACCTGTGCTAGGCCATGAACAGAATGTACACTTGACTAGTTTTGAATCATGAGACTTACAATAAGAATACTTATCTTTAAGAAACTCAACAATTATTCTTACTCATGACAAAAATAATTATTGATAATATTTTCAGGAGTTTGGTGTAGGAGTTATGATTTTCCTAGGACAGACTTCTATAGAGACCCTATACTGAACATATTTGTGTCCTTCATTTGCAAATAGTATTTTCTATTATATCAAGGGAAGTATGTGTTTCCTATATACCTTCAAACGGCTTTAAAATCTAGTCCTTAAACACTATTTAAGTATGTTGAATTTATGTTTTCATGATGGAGTTATTTAGAGCTGAACATATGCATTGTGGTTGTTCCACATAGAAATAATTATTCATTCTATGCACAAGATATGTGCATATGTCTGTATCTAGGAATTATTAACTCTTTTTTTGTTATTTTAGTCATGACACTTCTGAGATTAGACTTCTTCCTCATGTGTCATCTCCTGTTTTTAGTTCCTTCTTTCTTTACTCATGTCACACATTTGATCATTTAGTTTACGCCACTGAAAAACCTAATCAGATTATTAAAAATCACTTTGCAAATATTGTTGGACCTATTTTTTCCTAGCAATTCAAAGTTGGTCATGAAACTGTTTCTTTTTTTTTGTATATTTTATTTATTTACATTTAAAATGCTATCCCCTTTTTCAGTTTCCCCCCAGGAAACCCCCTATCCCCTCTCCTCCCCCAGTGTCTATGAGGTATTCCCCCACCCACACACCTACTCCCACCTCCCTGCTCTGGCATTACCCTACACTGGGGCATTGAGCTTACTCAGATCCTAGGGCCTTTCCTCCCACTGATGCCAGACAAATTCTTCCTCTCCTCCATGTCTGGAGCCATGGTTCCCTCCATGTATACTCTTTTGATGGTGGTTTAGTCCCTGGGTGTCCTGGGGGGGGGGGTCTGGTTGGTTGACATTGTTGTTCTTCCTATGAGGTTGCAAACCGCTTCAGCTCCCTCAATCCTTTTCCCAACTCTTCAATTGGGGACCCTCTGCTCAGTCCAATGTTGGCTGCAAAAGTCCACCTCTGTATTTTTCAGGTCCTCACAAAGCCTCTCAGGAGACCACTATATTGGGCTTCTGTCAGCATGTACTTCTTGGCATCCACAATAGTGTCTGCATTTGGTGATTGTATTTGAGATGTGTCTCCAGGTGGTATAGTCTCTGGATGGTCTTTCCTTCAGTCTCTGATCCATACTTTGTCTCCATATTTCCTCCCCTGAGTATTTTTTTTCCCCTTCTAAGAAGGATTGAAGATCCACACATTGCTTTTCCTTTTTCTTGAGCTTTATGTGATCTATGAATTGTATCTTGGGTATTCTCAGCTTTTTAACTAATATTCACTTGTCAGTGAGCACATACCATGTGTATTCTTTTGTGACTGGGTTATCTGACTCAGGATGACATTTTCTAGTCCCATCCATTTGCCTAAGTATTTTATGAATTCACTGTTTTTAATAGCTGAGTAGTACTCCATTTTATAAATATACCATATTTTCTGTATCCTTTTCTCTGTTGAAGGACATCTGGGTTCTTTCAGCTTTTGGCCATTATAAATAAGGCTGCTATGAATATAGTAAACAGGTGTTCTTGTTATATGTTGGAACATCTTTGGCTATATGCCCAGGAGTGATATAGCTGGGTCCTCAGGTAATACATTGTCCAATTTTATGAGGAACCACCAGACTGATTTTCACAATGGTCATACCAACTTGCAATCCCACAAACAATGGAAGAGTGTTCCTCTTTCTCCACATCCTCACCATCATCTGCAATTGATTTTAGCCATTCTGGCTGGTGTGAGATAGAATCCCAGAGTTCTTTGGTTTGAATTTCTCTGATGACAAAGAATGTTGAACATTTCTTCATGAGCTCAGCCATTTGAGATTCTTCAGTTGAGCTCTGTACACCATTTTTAATAGGATCATTTGATTCTCTGGAGTCTAACTTCTTGAATTTTTGGTATATATTGGATATTAGCCCTTTATTGGGTGGAAGAAACTATTTCTTAAAAGCATGTGTTTGAGGAAGCTTGTCTTTTCAAACCCCTTTGTGGAAACTTGGTTGTATCTCACGGTTACAATGTTTGCCTAATATATCTGAGGCCTTGTGTTAAGATCCAAGGTATAGTAAAATGCTAACAAAATAAAATAAATCATGGATGGGTGCAGTATGTTATTTAAAGGCTACCTTGTTATATCTAGTGGGAATTTTTGGCCTACTGTTCAATTTATTCATATATTCTCAGAGTACTTAGTGGAAGCAACTCATAGGAAGTAAGCTCCAGACTTCATGTTGCCTGGGAAGTAGGAAGAGAGAGATGGAAGGGGCCAAGGACCTAGCATCTCTTCCAATGGTTTATTATTTTTGGCCCAAATCTGCTTTAGGCCCCATCTTTTAATGCTTCCAGCAGCATTCAATAAATCTTTATTGAAAACTGAGATTTTAATACATGGGCCAATGTGGGTGGTCCAAACCTCAAAACCATAGCAAAGAGAAAGCAGACAACCTCACTGTAGAGCTTTCTAGAGTTATTTTCCAATTGTTATGACTTCCTAAATTAGTGTGTATTGCAAAAGAAAAGTTTCATGGGAATGGAGAGATAGATCAGGAGTAATGAGCATGTGCTAATCTTGCTCAGAATCTGAGCTTGGTTTCCACCATCCACACCAAGAATCTCACAACCACTTGTGACACTAGCTCTGGGTGATCTTTCCTTGCTTGCCTACATAAATTAACACCAACAACATCAAAATAACAGTAATTAACAACCACTGGTAATTAGTATCTCTTGACATCAAAGGACTCAATTCTCCAATAAAAGACACAGGTTAACAACAGACCCATCATTCTGATGCATACAAGAACCATACCTCAGTAAGAAAGATAGACATTACCTCAGAGTAAAGGGCTGGAGAAACGTTTTCCAAGCATGTGGACACAAGAAGAAAACCAGAATAGCCATTCTAATTTCTAATAAAATGGTATTTCAACCAAAATTAATCAAAAGAGACAGGATGGATTACTTCATATTTATCAAAGGAAAAACGTACCAAGACAGTATCTCAATTCTGAGTATATATATATCCTAAATGCAAGGACAGCCACATTCATAAAAGAAACAACCCTAAAGTTTAAATGACACACAGAACTCCATACATTTATAATGGGACTCTTCAATACCCCATTCTCACCAATTGACCAGTCATCCAATCAAAAGTAAACATAGGAATAATTAAAATAACTGTTGTTATGAATCAAACGGACTTAACAGATACCTACAGAACATTTTACCCAAACAATAAGAATATATGTTCTTAGAAATTCATGAAACCTTCTTCAAAATTTTGACCATATATTCGGTCAAAAAGCAAGCCCCCAAAGATGCAAGAAATTGAAATAATACCTTGTATCTTATTATGGATTAAAGCTGGACTCCAACAACAACAGAATCACTAGAAAGGCTACATACTCATGGAAAGTGAATTACCCTCTAGTCAATGATGTCTGGGTTAGAGAAGAAATAAAGAAAGAAAATAATGACTTTCTAGAATTCAATGAAAAAAAAGTAATAGCATACCCAATTTTATGAATCATAATGAAAACACTGCTAGGAGGAAAAGACATTGCACTAAAGCAATTAGAAAGTTCTTACCCCAGCAATTTAACAAAAGCGTGAAAGATCTATAAAAGAAGAAATCACAATGAAGAGAATTAGAAGGCAAAAAAATAATCAAAACCAAGGCTAAAATCAATCAACTAGAAACAAATAAAATAGGAGCTAATACCAGTACTCCTCAAACTACTTCACAAATTAGAAACAGAAAAAGTACTACCTAAACTATTCTATGATGTCACAGTTACTTTGATACCTAAAAAAACAAAGACTCAACAAAGAAAGAGAACTTCAGACCAATTTTGCTTCCTGAATAGTGCTGTAAAAATACTCAATAAAATTCTCAAAAGCCAAATCCAGGAACACAGCAAAAGCTTCACTCATGACAATCATATATGCTTCACCCTAGGGATGCAGTTATGGTTAAATATAAAATAAGCCACTAATGTGTCTTTGATATAAACAAATAAAAAGAAAATGTCACATAAACATTACATTAGATGCTGAAAAAATAATTTGACAAAATCCAAGACTCCTTCATGGTAAAAGTCTTGGGTAAATCAGGAGTTCATGGCATATACAGAGTCATAATTATAGCAATATTCAGTAAACCAACAGCCAATATCAAATTAAATGATGAGAAACTTGAAGCAATCCCATTAAAATCAGAGACAAGACAAAGCTGCACACTTTCTCTTTTTCTATTCTATTTAGTACTTGCAGTTCTACCTAGAGCAACAACACAACTAAAGGAGATAAAGGGGATACAAATTGAGAAGGAAGAAGTCAAGGTATAACTATTTGTGAATGATATGATAGCATACATATGTGACCCCAAGAATCCTACCAGAAATTCCTAAATCTGATAAACAACTTCACCAAACTGACTAAATATATAATTATCAGAAAAAATCCCTGAGAGACAGGAGCCTAGCATGGCTGCCCTCTGAGAGGTCCAACAAGTAGCTGAATGAGATAGACGTAGATTCTACACCCAACAAATGAACAGAAGCCAGGGACACTTGTGGTTAAATTAGAGAAAGGCTGGAAGAAGTTGTAGAGGAAGTGAACCCCATAGGAAGGTCAGCAGTCTCAACTATCCTGGACTGCTGAGACCTCTCAGATACTGACACACCAACAAGGTAGCATACAATAGCTAGTATGAAGCCCTTGACACATATACAACAGAGAACAGCCTGTTCTGGCCTCAGTGAGAGAAGATGCACCTAAACCTTGAGAGAATGAAGCACCCAGGAGTGTAGAGACCTGATATGTTATAGGGTAGGGTAAGGATATCCTCTTGGAGATGGAGAGAAGGAAGAATGGGATGAGGGACTGTCAGAGGGTGGACTGGGAAGGGGATAAGGACTGTAAAAAACAATCAAAGATAATTTAAAAAGAGAGAGAAAATCAACAAGATAGAAAAACCCTTAGAAAAACCAACCCAAAGACAGAGAGACAGTATCCAAATCAAAATGGATGATTTTCTATGTGGATACCACTTATCAAAGTTAAATCAAGATCAGGTAAAGTATTTAGCCTCTGAAGAAATAGAAGTCAGTAAAAGTATTCCAAACAAAAAGAAGCACAGAGCCAGGCAGTTTCAGTGTAGAATTTTACCAGACTTACAAAAGAGAGCTAATAGTGATACTCTTCAAATGATTCCACAAAATAGAAGCAGAAGCCCCTAACTAGCTCTATGAAGTCACAGTCACTCTGATCTGCTAGACTTTTATCTAGAATCTATCATGGCTTTATAGTCTATGGTGAAACCATCTCAGAAAGATGACCTGCTAGATTTTTATCTCCTTATGGCTCCTGGCAATTTCCCATACTCATTAAGTGGTAGGAGTTACATAGTGAAAATATCCATATTACCAAAAGCAGTTTAAAGACTCAATGCCTTTCCCAAAAAATACCCATCTTGATTTTTTTTAAATCAAGTCGTAAGTTTTACTTATTCACACAGGGGTTATAAACACAAAAAGGAAGGATGTGGGGAAGGGGATGACACCAGAGCGTAGGTGTTCATGGGGAGTACAAATATCTTTCAGAACAGGGAATCGGCTGGGTGAAAGTTCAGTGGAAAGGTCACTATGACACTGCCTACCCGTCATGATTCTTAATAGAACTTGACAGACCAATTCTCAACTTCATATGGAAGAACATATAACCCAAGGTAGCCAATGCAATCCTGAACAATAAACGGACTTTGGAAGGAATCACCATTCTTGACATCAAGCTGTATTTTAGAGCAATAGTAATAAAAACTGAATGTTATTGCTATAGGAACAGACAGATTGATTAATGGAACCTAATTAAAGTCCCTGTAATAAACCTATACCCTATGGATACTTGATTTTACAAAGAAGGTAAAACCATACAATGGAAAAAAGAAAGCATATTCAACAAATGGTGTTGGTCTAACTGGATGTCTACATGTAGAAGAGTGGAAATAGACCCATATCTATCACCCTACACAAAATTCAAGTCCAAGTAGATTAATGATCTCAACCTAAAATTAGATACACTAAATCTAACAGAAGAGAAAGTGAGGAATAGTCTTCAACTCATTGGTACAGAAGATAAATTCGTGAACAGACACCAATGATGCAGGCTCCAGGATCAACAATTGATGAATGAGCCTTTGTGAAGTGAAAATCTGTAAGGCAAAGGACACTGTCACTAGGAGAAAATACCAGGCTAAAGATTTGGAAAAAGATCTTCACCAAGACTTCATCTGACAAGACTACAGTAGGGCTAATATTAAAATTTTATAAAGAGCCCAAGAAGTTAGACACAAATAACCCAATAGAAAATGGGGACTAACTAGTGTTAGACAGAGTTCTTAAGAGATGGATATCAAATGAATGAGAAACACTTAAAGAAATGTTCAAAGTTCATAATCATGAGTGAAATGCAAATCAAAATGACTGAAATTCTATCTTATACCTGTCAGAGAGCCTAAGATAAAAAGCTGAATTGAAAATGGATGCTGTTGAGGATGTGGATCAAGGGAACACTCCTCCATTTCTGGTTAGAATGGCAACTGGTACAAATTTAATTGAAAATTAATCTGGTGATTTCTCAGAAAACTGCCAATATTCCTACTTCAACATACAGTATTCAATCAACAACACCCAATAACTCAACAATCAATAATCAACACACTCAATACTACTCCTGGGCATATACCTAAAAGATGCTCCACTATGCCATATATACATTTCATTAACTACATGCTTTCAGACATTTGTTTATAGCAGCTTTATTCATAACAGCCAGAAACTGGAAAAAGACCTATATGTCTTTCAAGTGAAGAATGGAATAAGAAAATATGGTACATCTTCACAATGTGATACTCTCCAGCTATTAAAAACAAAGATATCATGAAATTTACAGGCAAATGGATAAAACTTGAGAATATCATCTTGGGTAAAAGTAATTTTAGCTAAGACTCATAACAGTGGGTATATGGAACTTGAAGGGGCCACCTTCTGTAGCCAGACAGGAACTGCAGTGGAATGATTGAGATATCAACTCACCCACAAAACTTTGGACCCAAAATTTATCCTGTCTACAAGAAATTCAGGGACTGGGGATAGAACAGATACTGTGGAAATGACCAAACAATAACTGGTCCATCTAGAGACACATCCCATGTGCAAGCACCAGTTCCTGATACTATTAATTATACCTTGTTAAACTTGTACACAGGAGCTTAGCATGGCTGTCTTCTAAGAGTTTCCACCTAGGAGCTGACTCAGAAGGATGCAGATATCCACAACCAAACAATTGATGGAGCTTGGGTACTTTTATGGAAATGATGATAGAAGGACTGAGGGTCCCAAAGGTGATAAGAACTCCAGAGGAAGACCAACAGTGTCAACCAACCTGGATCCTTTGGGGCTTTCAGAAACTGAACCAATAAATAAAGAGCATACATGGGTTGGACCTAGGTCCCCTGCACATATGTAGCAGATGTGCAGCTCAGTCTTCATGTGGGTTCTGAACAATTGGAGAAGGGGCTATCTCTAAAGCTGTTGCCTGTTTATGGAATATGTTCTAGCTGGGCTGCTTTATTTGTTCTTGGTGAGAGAGGTTGCACCTAGCCTTGCTGAGATTTGATATGCCAGGGTTGGGTCAGTGGATGCATGGGGGGGGGGATCCTCCACCTTCTCAGAGGAGAATATGAGGAGGAGATGGGGAGGGCTGTACAAGGGGGGATGAAAGGGGGAGCAATCAGGATGGAAACTGAATAGATAAATGAAAAAATGGTTAGTTTATGAGTCTGAATGAGAAGCTGTGTATGAAAGAACAAACATCTGATACCAGTGTTTTTTTTTTCCTGTTAGGTACTACGGGATTCAACTAACAGCATTCGTTTTTCTAATTTTGGGACAAGAATCAGAGTTTGAAATAAAATAATATCAAAGTGTTATATAATAGCAACAAATATTGAATTAATTGGAAAGAATGAAGAAACCAAAACTAAACCAGAGAGTTAAATTAGGTTATGTTAATAATGCTTGTAAGCATTATTATCATTTTCTATTAAAACTTCTTTTTATTGCTTTATGTATGTTCATGTGTGACATGTGCAGGGACAAAGAGGTTCATGTCCTGTGCATGTATGTGCTGAGACCAAAGGTAAAAGGCATGTATCATATTCCAATTATATCAAGGCACTTTAAATGTGTTGATCATCTAAACTCAGGTTCTCACACTTGAATCCCAAATATTTTACTGCTTATGCATTCTGCCCTATGCATATATTTTAAAATATTAGCCATATTAGATTTTGTCTGTCGAATCTAAAATTTATTGAGGTCTTAGTCTGTGTTTTATATATGTGAAGATACATGACCACTAGAAATCTTATAAAGCAAGGCATGTAATTGGAGACGACATACAGTTACAAGGTTTAGTCCATTGTCATCATGGAGGGAAGCATAGTAACATATACTCAGACTTGGTGCTGGAGGAGTTAAGAATTCTACCTCTGGATCCATATGCAGTATAAAGAGAGAGTTGCTGAGCCTGACTTGAGTACTTGAAAAGTCAAAGCCCACAGTAAGTGACATGCGTCCTCTCATGTCTTCTCCAAAAAACTATACACTCTAACAATTCCACTTCCTATGAGCCTATGAGGTGGTCAGCTCATGGCTCTCACACTCCTGGCTCACCTGCAGCCCCTGCAAACAATAGCTAACTTGGTCCTGCTTCCTAGGTGAGGTCCTGCTCTTGTCTTCTAAGAGTTGGAGCCTATGAGGGACATTGCTAGTTCTCTTGCTCTCATGACCCTGGGACCAACTCTTCCATCTATTATAGACAGTAATGGACAATGGGGGGGGCGGTATTATACATTTCTCTCTCTTCTGTACTGGACAGAAGGCAAGAGTCAGGTCTGCTCACATTCCCAGGGTCAGCTCACCTGCAACCCCCACATCCAAGTCTAGCTGCCCAGGTGAAGTGTGGGGATCACTTCCCCAAGAGTTGCAGCAGGTGAGGGAAAGGGCCAGCTCTCTTGCTTTTATGACCTCAGAGAGAGCTCTCTCACAAGCCCCAGGTGAGGGATGGAGCCAATCTTCACAATCCTCAGATAGCAACATGTCCCTGGGTGGCAGCCCAGACCTATAACATCTGCCTGGCTATTGGTGGTAACAGACTCATGCTGCTTCAGGGCCATGGACCCAGATGTGGCCCCTGGTAACAGCACAAGCTAGAACCCCATCATGGTTCCAGGTGGCATCACAGAAGGCTGTTCCTGACTACTTTCACATCTCCAGTTCTACATCTCTTCACTGTGCCCACATCCTTCTGTTTTTCTTTTTTCTTCCAAATATCTTGTGTGGGTCCCTGTTCTGGAGGGTGTCCCATGTCGATCTCCGGCCCAGCTGAGGTCATGGTACAAGTAGGAAGGGTCTGCTGCTGCCTCCGCCCCACGTCTCCACTGTCCTTCGATCTCAGGCCTGGTCTGGTGTGGGAGGTCTGGACGAAGGGGACAGAGTGAGAGCCAGGAGGGGGAATTGATTTCACTGTCTCCGCTGTTGTTGACCGGTTACTCCCAGGTGCTGCACCTATCTCTCCATGCTGAGCCATCCAGGCTGTGCAGGTGAGGCGCCAGCTAGCTAGCAGGAAGGGGAGGTTCCCAAAGGAGTTTCAGGAGAGTAGATCTCTTCCCAAGTGTTAAGCTCTAGTGTTACAGCTCTTGCAACATAAAATCTCGGACAAGATGATTCTAGTACCCCTTTACTTCTCCTGAATAGGGACCTTATATACAGATTAGGAGTGGGTTAGGGTCTGGCAGCAGATAACCCCTATTAGCTTGGTCTGAGAGCTTGGAGATGCCTTATCTACATGTGGGAGATCCTGAGGCACTATTCTTACGTGACCAATGGCCATAGACCTTTCTGTGAGAGAGGCCTGTGCTGGAAGAGGCACCCAGCTGCTTCTCACAGCCCACTGCCCCACAATCTTCACCCATGGATATTCTTTTTTTGTTACAATTTTCTCAGAAGTCTTGGAATTAATGTGCAACTAAGCATGAAATTTGTTGATTGATTTATTTCAACATTCCATGCTTGGAAACTTGTCATAATATTTTAGATAGCGAAAATGTGCTGTTATCAGGTCAACTATTTTTATTTACTAAGAGCCTGTGCTGGGTTAATCCTGTATCTTTCTTTTTTATATGTATGTGTGCATATCTCTTCATGTAGAATAAAGAAACAAAAGCTAAAAATTTTAGTAATATATACAAAGATTTTAAAACTCACCCAGGATGCTAAAAGTGCCCTGTTTGTTCTGAATTACTGCACAACCCAACATACAAATTGTTCAGCCTCCAAGTTGCCTGACTTCTTTATTTTTAATGTCCTACTGTATTTGACTCTTCCTCTGAAATTTCATGTGAAAGTTCTTGATGAACTGACAATACTAGGTTCAAATTCTCATTGAACCAAGAAAGAAAGTTTTCCAGTTTTATACCAAATACAGAAACAACAATCTCAGTAAGCAGATGAATATGGTGATGGGGAAAGGTCTTAATCTGTCAAGCACTTGCCACACAAATGTGAAGACCTGAGTGTGAATCCTCATATAATCCCAGAAAGTCTAAGGTGAAATGGGCAGAAGAGTGAGGAGAATCTCTAGAAGTCTGGTATCTCCAGTTAGGGGACCAACAAACAAGAGAACCAGCCTCACATAAGGCAGAAGCTGGACACTGACAGCTAGCATTATCCTCTGATCCTCCCACATGTTCTTCAGCACATATGAGCTCAGACTCACACACATATTCTGTAAACATTACACACACACACACACACACACACACACAAATCAGAATATAGCATTCCAATCAATAAAATTTTGGAATAGGAATATACACTATTACCAACCAATGTTGGCAATATTTTTGTTAGATTTAGTATTTTTCAAGTTCTTTTTTAGAATTTAGATTCTAAAAATAGAAGACTTAAAAATAAAGGATCCTTTCATACTGTATATAACAAAGACCATTATTCTCAATGACGAAGTCTTCATGGTTTGTTTTGAAATATATATATATTTAATCAAAACAGTTGAAAAATCCGTATTATTTAGCCAGGCAGCTGTGGTGCATACCAGATATCTATGACTTCAGGGCCAGCCTGGTCTACAGAACAAGTTTCAGGACAGCCAGCTACACAGAGAAACCCTGTCTCAAAACAAAAACAAAAACAAAAACAAACCAAGCCAATCCAAGCCAAGCCAAGCCAAACCAAACCAAACCAAACCAACCAAACCAAAAGCCCAATCAACTAACCAAATAAAACCATATATATTCTTGAGGCCTCCCATGCTAGGTTTGAACCACTGGATTCCTGCACACTAGGCTCCCTCCATCACTGAGTGATAGCCTCAACCTCCAGCGTCTCTTTTGTTCCAGAAACTGAACTAAAGAAGAGGTGGCAAGGTGACATAGAGGTGAGGTGGATTAAGTTTCTGCTCAGTGGAGCTTCAGGTCTAGTTTGTGTAGAGACTTCAGCAGACACCAGTGGAGAGAGCGATGATGAAATCAGCCTAAACACATTTCAGCCTGGGACAGCATGCAGACAGGGAGGCTCAAGTGACCATTCCAGCTGGAGTCAGCCAACCTGGGAAGCTAGTGCAGCCCTTCAGCACAAAGAAAAAGCCCTCTGCTGGCCAGAGCCTGCAGAACTGTGAGGAAGTACTCTCCTTTTTAGACTCAGGTAGAAACCCAAGTGTGACTGACTATACAGACAGGAGTCTCTTCCTGTGTTAACTGAGGAAAGACCCATCTTAATGTTTATGGTGTTGTCCCACTAACTGTAGTCCTGAGAAGAATGAAACAGTGAGAAGTGATCTCTTTCCCTCTTTCTGTTTTTGACTTAATGGATAATGTCATTAATTGACTTGACCTGCAGGCACTATGTCTTTCCCACCATGTTTGGAGTGGATCTCATAGGAATACAAATAATCATAAGATACTATTATGAACAATTACTTATTAAAACACTGGAAGACCTCAAAGAAATAGATATATTTCTGAACACAAATGACCTACCAAAATTTAAAATAATTTAATAGACCAAGGGCTGAAGCTATAGTTTAGTGGCAGACTGTTTATCTTACATGCTTATAGTCCTAGGTTTGATCCTCACTCCATACATATACACACAGTGAAACACACACACTCACATACACACACAAACACACACACACAACCACACACACACAACCACACACACACAACCACACACACAACCACTTCACATTTAAGAGTCAGTGGGATAATGAAGAAGAGACAGGAGAAAATTTCAGTGGACTGGAAGTGCACGGGGAAAGACAATAGTGATGACAGAACTAGATATGGGGGCACTATGATGCTGCATCCCTTGATGTCTTCCATTGCTGCTTACAAATCTTCAACATTAACATTGCACTGGTGTTAAATTATGACTCAGTTTGGGAAACTGAACAAAGTACGTTAACACCTTTAGAAATGGTGCTTCCAGCCTCCTGATAATCTATCCTTGGTGTCTTTTAATGGCATAGGTTTAGTGGTAACTTTGGTACCCATTCACCTATATGAATGGATCAATTCACCCATCTAATTAATGAAAGTTATCTTGAATGACTGTGATATAAAAGCCACATTAACCAGGTCTGCTATGCCCTCAATGTTTCTCACCGTGTGATTCCCTCGGCTGCCAGCACGCCACCCACAAAAAGGCTTTGTGCTAGTGAGATACAACACACTTGGACAAAAACTTTGAACCCAAATAAACAGCTATAAAATAGTAACTTGAGCAGTCTTTAGCACTGTTTCAGTGGCACCAATAAACAGATCAATATGCTAGCCTTGATGCTTGATACGGATCTACCAAGTTACATGTACTACCTAAATGCTACTAGCTATCCACAATCCTCAATTACTTTTCAGAGTTAAATCTCCATTTGAGTCTCAGAGAACTCTTTTCTATAGTCTTTCTTTTGTTTTTGGAGGTTTATTTATTTCTATATGTATTTTACTTAAATGCATGTCTGTGTACCATGCACATGCAGTTCCTGTGAAGGCCTGAAAAGGGTATTGGGTCTGCTGCAACTGTTGTTACAGAGAATTACTGACCAACATGAGGATGTTTGACACGAAATCCACGTCCAAGCAGCAGGTATTCTTAATTGCTGAGTCATCACTTCAGCCCCAGGATCGCATCTCTCAGTGCCATCTGTGGACATCAAGGACCAGAGTCAGAGTCACTAAGGTTCTCAGAGTACTCACCATAACAGAATTCGTTTAGGATTCTACAGTGACAGACTGATGGGCGCCATAGATGAAGATCTTGCTTGCATGTCTCCTGAAACAGGTTCACATCTTTTAGTTTTTAAAATGACCTATTCTCTATTATCTCCTTTGGGAATTCAGAACTTTATTGAGAGTTCTGAACATTTTATTTTATTTCGTGTTAATTATCACTTTCCTGAACTTTCAAGAGTTACTCCAGAAGCATGCTAGCTCTACCATGGCTAAATATTAAACTTCAATTGATTCTTGTAAGCAAGTGTAGGGGCAAGGGAAAGTATAAAAGCAACTTAAAGTGCTGTCTTTGTGAATAGAGGTGAATACATAACTTTTCAAATGCTAAGTATATTTGACAAATGCTAACTTTAGAATCCAAAGCTTCCAGAATTCCTGTTCAGAAAACTGTTTTGCTTTGCCTGAAAGGACTCCGTATTCCCTCACCAGAAAAGCTGAGGTTTTCCATATCAGAGGGCTGTCAAAGATATTTTAAATGAAAAACAATCAAACAAAGCATATGTTTGGGTTTCAGTTGGTCTTGCCGTCTTAAACAATTCCTACTTTTGAGCTATGGAAAGAATCCAGTACATACTCACACCAAGCAAGCATGAAGACTGGAGTGTAAGTCCCAGAACCTACATAAAAGCAGGACAGGTGTGGTGGAAGAGTCCCTGGAGACAAGACTTCATTGGTAAACTGGCTAGCTAGACTAGTGGTGGAGTTCACTTGAGAGAATCTGCCTCAACTAACAAAGTGCAGAATGATAAAGAAAATTCTCAACATCAGTAGGTATATGTATAAGCACGTGACATACAGGTATGGCCACACACAGGGGATATCACATACAGGTGATCACACATAAACACACAAATACTTTACTCACTTTTCATACCTTTTACCAAGAAATACTTCCACATATTTTTCTGTAAGATAGTGTTATACTGATGTAATTCTTTATGTGCTAAATTAATCAGTTTTTCATATGTATCATGTACCTCAATCTGTGATTTTATCTGTAATTGTTAAATAAAATATTTGACTCTTCTTTTCTTCACCCATTAATAGCTGACTTCACAGTCAATATTTTAACATTGTACTTACTGGGCTCATACATAGTTTTTGTTTGGTTGGTTGGCTTTTATTTTTTTAACTCTGTGCATCGAAGTTAAAATAAAATTGTCATTTTGTAGTTTGAAGTGGACACCTATATTCACTTTTTCTCCTCCTTTCCACTCAACTAAATACTTCCTGAATATTTCTCATGATCTTGATCAACTTCTTTGCAAAGCACCTCTCATTCATATTCTTAGACTCAAAAATTAACTGGATTGACAGATAGATCTCTCATTCACTTGTTTTAATTTCTGACTTTTAATCTTTATGATTACAGTTGATTTTTTTTATTCTTCTTGGGCACTCCGTGATGTCTTAATCACCTTGAGTCTGTAGGTCACCTGTTCCCTTCAGCAAGAGAATGATGTACCTTGAAATTTCTTGTTTTCTCTTACTTTTATTTTTAAGTTACTAATTATGTTATATGTATAGGTATTTTGTCTGCATTTATATCTGTGTGTCATGTCTGCATAGTGACTTTAGAGTCCAGAAGACTAAAGTGTGTTGGGTCCCCTGGAAGAGGTTATAGGTGGTTATGAGAGGATGGGTTGGGAAATGAACATATATCCCCTGCAAGCACAGCTATGCTTTTACCCACTGAGCCACCTATCTGACTTTAGCTACATTTTTTCTGACAGAGTCCACTACCCCTTCTTATATAAGGACTATACATGGGAACATATAAAGTGCTGTAAATGTAAAGTTTATCTTACTAAGATGTGAAAGAGTTAAACAGAAATGTATCCATGTATGTTTCCAGAGACAGTGTTTAATAGCTGGGGGATATAAGAATCTCTGTGTTTCCAATAAATGAAAGGGCAGTGTTTTATTGAAACCAATTTAGCTAATGTTCTAGATGAAAGTAAATAGGAAAGCAGGTTAAAAGAAAAACAAACAAAAAAATCATCAATCAATATGTTAAATAGATATTTTCTCTTTGCTACAATCCAGTGAACATAGAAGCAAGCATCAGAGGACAAAGTGCACAGAGAGAAACAGGACAAAATAGCTTCAAAAGAACTGTGTGTTACAGAGCTTAAAACTTCCTGGTAAGTCTTAGGTCAAAACAAGTGACTCGAATGTGGAAAACTGGCTTCGGCTATAAGTATCTCCTCATTCTCTACATAAGTTTGATACAGAGAGTGACACTGATGCCATTCACAGCTGCCCCTTTTAAAGACAGAACTCATGTTTTGAATTTTCTGTTCTGCTTTTGAGTCTAGACTTAGAATACATCTAAACTTACAAGCTGGCTATATTGCTGGTGAAGAGTTTGCCCATGTTCCAGTCTTGTTTTGCATGGTAAAAACCACATGAATGAGTAACGTAGATGTCTGGATAAATTTTCTCAGAGGGGCACATTCCATGTATCTTAAAAGTAGGAAATAAAACTGTATCTGTATATGTAAGGCTTAACAGGTGGAATTTAGTGCTGTCTCCTACGATTTCTGATTGAAAGAAGTTGACCAAAGTAAACTCATTTGCTAGAAATCAAACAAGTCATTGTAGATTCCTCATGTCCTTCCCAGGATTGGTATTGGCTAAAATGATTCCAGCTGGAAGGCATCCAATATGCTGTCTCTCATTGCTAGTGGCAATTTGAGGATTCTGGAAATAGGTGCTTTACATAAGACTTGCTGCTGTGGTTTTCGTTTACCGTCACCAGCAAGAGGACCGTTTCCTATGATCTCGTCGTGTATTTACTTCTCACTTGGCCAAGGTAAAGCAAAGCCTTTAATTCAGTAGTACAGAGTAGATGCAAGGAACAACATGAGCTTTCTGATAAGACAAACTATGTGGAGACTGAGTGGGAGTGAAGGTGTTTCTTCAGTTTGTATAGAGCTATATTCTCCCATGTTTGAGATGTTATTAAGGATCATCAACTGAAGGTTGCCTCCTACTTAGTGTTTCTGCTTAATGACTGTAGAGCGTCAGTGTGACAAGGTAGTTACTGTTCTAGAGACCTGCTTTGTAGTAGTATGCTTACCCACCCACTTAGCAATTCTGTATGGTATTCTTAAAATGTTTGAGAGCAGACATTCCATCATATATCTTTAAAATAAAACAAACAATGAAAATGGTTCACAGTTGTGGCCAATCTTGCCTAAGAATGGGTGTGGTATGCTCCCACTCCTCAAGTGGATGTTAAAGAGAGGGAGACATTCCATTTTGTTTCTCTGCTTAATTAAAAGTACAATGTGCTGTTTTCATGAGCATTGATATGGATTTATCTATGTGTTCTGTGATCCTGGGAACAGAAGTGATTGTTGAAACAACCCTGTGCTAACCAAGTGATATTTGGCTATCACTTAATCTGTGTACATTTCTCATTTATGTTTGAATTTCTCAACAAGAGAATGTGATATGATTCAAGAACACAGATTTTGTTGAATCAATGAAACAGATACTGTTTTGCCTCTTTTTCTCTATAGACATCTTTAAGGTGCATCTGAAAGATATAATGTTTTCCATGTAAAAGGTTGTCACATTAGAGGAAAGGTAGGAATTAATTTATTAACATTTAATCTATTTTCAAGTGCTTAGTTTTATATGATTTATTCATAGTCAAGAGATTTGTTTGTAAAACTTCTCTAAATCAGCAAAAGTGTTTTAAAAGGAATCTTGAAGATGGTGATAAAACTACCGAGATGATTACTTAGTGCACATGGAAAGAAGTATCCAGTGATATTCTAGGTGTGTGTGTGTGTGGGGGGGTGATTTCAGTTTCTCTTGGATAAAAAATAAAAAATAGATATTTAGAATGGTCATATTTTAAGCCACTAAGAAAAGTGAAAACATGTTTTAAATGGGAGTAACTTCTCTCTTATTGATGGACAGGATGTATAAGTGTTTCATTTTGAAGAGAAAGGTATCTTGGCAGTCAAGAGCCAAGGATTACCACAAAATCAAACTATACAACAAACTTTTCAAGTGGAATTATTAAGGCTTACACACTCTTTTGTGTTTACTATATTTAAAAACCCAGGACAGGGCATGAATAAGTTATCAAGAGACTGCTTTATGCTGAATCAGGGCATCAAAGTCCTTGGGACAAACTTGATTTTCACCATTGGTGTATAATTGGAAATCCCTTGAATTTTGATTCATATCTCGGGACTGGTAAGCTTGTAGTAGCAACTACTTAAAAGTCTGGTTAGAAATATTTTGGATTGGCTATTGAAGAAATCTACAAATGAAGTTTATATGATAGGGTATGACTAGATTAAGAAATAAGGAGAAAGGAGGTTAACAAAGGTAATATCTAAATACATATTGAACGGTCAATGATCTACTGGCCAGTGGGACTGAGGAGCTGTTTCTGAAATGGTCTTGTTGATCTGTCTGGAGTTGTCAGATTTTGTCTACTATATTCTATTGGTTAACATAGAAGCAAAATTCCTCCCTAAAGAAGAAACAAAGACAACCTGCCTCTACTGTAAATCTAATCTTCACTGATTTTGTAATAGAACAGTAGTCAGTGAATTTATTTTGTCCTGGAGTGTAAGATGGTCTGAGCCACCAATTGGAGAATCCAGATGAACTTTTATGAAGACTGATGGTAATGAGAGGTGAGGTAAGAGAGTATAGTAGTCCGGTGGGTGAGGCTATAAATTGTGGTCAAGAATTTGACTCAGGAAATAACAGCAACTTTTATTTGCCAGATGTAGTTGACATCTCTGAAGCTTCTGGCTCTATCTGAAAACCTAGGCCTAGCTCTGGAAGCTTCTAGCTTCTGTACAATCTACCCGAGGCCTAGAATGTTTTCTGCCTTTATAACTTGCTGCTGAATACCTTCCTAGTTCTTTCTATGCTCTTACTGGCTGGTTCAACTCAGATGTTTTGGCTTAAAACTCCTCTATAAGCTGACTAATTCAATCTGACTTCTCTGTCTCTGCCTCTCCTGAGTGTCTCTGCTTGGCCTCATACTAACTTAGGGAATCTGTTCTAATCTTCTGGCTCCTTCTCATATTCTGGCTCCTTTGGTTTTTACCTGTGTCTAGTTTATTCTCTCTTCAACCTGTGTTTGTATAACTCTCCCTCTAAAACTATGTCCTTCCCTGTCTGCATTGCTCTCTTAAGTAGCTTACCTTTCCTCTCTTTTCTGATAAGAGTTGGGCATATCCTCTTCTGTCAAATCTTTCTCTGATTCATCACTTTGTCTGCTACTCTATTAAACATCACTTTCTAATGTGAGCACTTTCTTCTACAAACTAACTACCTTCATTGTTTCAAACTATAGGTGAATACTAATGTTCTGTCTTTATTCCAGCCAGAGGGATCAATATTGTGTGCTAAGGGCTGAGCCACAGCACACCTAGAAACAATTGTTTGGTTTATTTTTCAGTAAATAATGCAATCTTGGCATACACAGTATGATCAAATATCCTTCAACATCTAGAAGGACTCAACCAGCACTCTCCAAAGTGACCAGGCAGAGTGTTATTCAGTAGCTGATATGCAACTGGAATGGCCCAGATTGTCCTAAAATATTTTCAGGATCAATGTGGGTAACCAATTTAAGTTTGTGGCCACTTTTTACAGTTTTTTTTTCTCATAGAGAAAATAGAGAGTTGCAGGGGACTTAACTGACTTTTAACACTCTGATATTGAGGAATTTCCAGAACTTACAATGACAGGTAGTTGGTGAGAGACAGATGTCTCTTGGATATTACACATCCACATGTAAGATCTAGCACAGGCAGGTATAGATAGGCAATAACAGAAGAGAGGAGAGAGCAAGTTTAGATATCAAATCAGCAGCTTGAATCAGTTTGAGATGTTATGATGTGCACAGTGCTGAAGGGTAAGGCAACCTCTATTAATACTACTTGAAGAGACCTTGGAACGGGAGTAATGTTTGAAGACCCTTGCATGTTAGAAGGTAGAAGAATTGATGAGAGATGACAGCAACAGGTGACTCAAAGGTTAACCTCAATGATTCCCATATAAGAATTTAAGTTTCAGGCAACTTTACATTCTTGCATGTGAATGCATGAAGGTGCAGCGTTAATAATTTATTAAACAAATATTGTTTTTAAAACCTATCTTTAACAAACTGAATTTAGTGACAAAAATGCTCAGAGATATCTTTCCCCCCTCTGGACATTACAAACGTAGCAAGTGGTGGCTGGCAGCTGGCAGCAGCAGGAGACAAAGCAAAAACAAAATAAAAATCACAGAACATAGAAAGTTTGCACACCAGTCAGAAACAAAATGTGTAGTGTCTGCCATCATTTATACCTTCAACTAACCATAATTCATTCAGCCTGATTTATTTCATTTTTGCTCCCTTGTTAACAATGGAACTTACAAAAAAAAAAAAAAAACCAGAAAATATAGTCCCATCTGCACACCGAATACAGATAGACGTAACTTTCCAAACAATCAGAATCAGGTGGGTAGGCTACATCTCACCTTTTCCCTTGGAAGGGAGTGAAAGGGTTTTTTAACTGAATGAAAGGGGAATGCTGTTTTTCTATAAAGGGGTTTTGGTATACCATACTAGGGAATCCACCTGAAAAGCTGGCAAGGGAAAACTTTGTGCCAGACTGTGTGGTTTAGACAAGAACAAAGAGGAGGACAGATTTTGGATCTGGGGTCAAGAGATGAACAAAAAGAAAAAAAAAAATGAAGCTTCAACTTTGGCTAGGAAGTCCCTTCCCAACGAGGTTACAGGACAGGTTGGTACCACTAGGAAAAAGTAGGCAAGGGGAATACCCCTAAAAATACAGCAAAGTGGTGAGGTTTGGGAAGTATGTTAAGGCTGTCCCCCTAAACTGACAATAACAAAGGGAAAGGAGAGGTGAATCCTCTAAACTCTGTCATAACAAAATACATGGTTCCAACTCCCAGAAGGAAGGAGTTGGGTCACCCTGATACTACGATGACTACCTGAGGCTCCCTGTAGGAGATGGCAATGGTTGGGCCAAAGGGAACTGGGACTCCTCAGGTGTCAATGGCCAAACCTAAGAGGGCTGTAGGATCTTCTGCGCTTCACGTTCTCACATCCTGAAGAATATGAGGATGTTTTCCCAAAGTCTCTCTTGATGGCACCATGGGCACAGTTAAAATGGTTTATAAGAGTTTGAACAGGCCTGGGTCCCAATAACTTTCACATTATGTTGTTCCTCACACTGGGGTGTAAATAAATAAGTAAACAAGTAAATGAAATTTTCAGAAAAAAAAAATCCATTCTTCCCAACTCTTGCGAAGATGGATGTCAGACTCATAGCTGCTTCCATTCTGATGGAAGAGGAGAATCCATTGAGATTGCAGCAACACTCATTTCTTTTAAGACTACCTATGTATAGATTTTTAACCATCAACACTAGTGTTACGAGTTTTAGGTTAACCATTATGTTACAGATTTTACAGGTTTTTAGTCATATTCGGTATGCTTAAAAATCTTGAGGTTAGATTTAACAACCTTAGCAAAATTTTAGAGAGTTCAAAGCCAAAAGAGCATGCGGTGAGTAGTCATAGTCCCCGTAGTAGTCTGTCCTTTTTGTCGTTGTTTTTCTCTCCTTTCTCTGACACAAAGTTAAATGGATCACCTGATATGGGAGAGAGAATTTGGAGGAAACCTTTCAACAAGTATGCTTGGGTCTAGAAGTGGGGAGCCATACCCCAACTCTAGAGTCAACTTTTAATTGAAGTGGAACAGCACAAAAACAAAGGTCTAATGCGACTCGTACACAAAACGTATGGACCTAAGGAAACTCCAAGGTTGAAGCTTGAAAGGTATGTGGCTGAATGGGGCCAGGTGAAGTGGGCCAGCCATAGCTTTAATGATGGTGGCTGGGAGTACCTTCATCTTTAAGAATCCTAGATGAGGGAGAGATGTTCAATGGTCTCGTCCTTGTACTCAGGGAAACATTTACACTGACCCGAAAGGAATCTTACCTAATTGCCACTGTTTGATGGAAGTGCTGAGCACTTGGCGATCCGGAAGGTCAATCTGTTGCTGGTAGACTAGAGGGATAGCATCTTAGTGCAGCTTAGAACTCAAGGGGGGAAATAGGCACCAGGAAAGCCTATGTGAGTCACAGAACCAATGTAAGTTTTACAGCTCTGAGAAGAAAGATATCCTGACAGTTGAAAGCCAAGGAATACCATAAAGTTCCACTGTACAACAAACCTCATGTAAGAGAATTACTAGGAAGTATGAACCTAGGAAGGATGAACCCAGGAGGGTATCTGCCTCGGCTCAGGAGAGAACCAGCAGAGAACTGAGCACAATGTGGGTTTTCTTTATGGAATTTCTTTGGGGTGGAGTATTTAGGGTGGGAATTGGTGGGATTTAAAGTCCAGAGCTTGGGCTGTTTACTCTGTAGGACAGGGGCTATGTCCAGCTGTTAGGGAAGTTAGAATATACAGATGGTAGGACCTCAGGATTGGAGATTCCCAGTGGAGAAGCCTGGCCACTCTCATGTCTCAAGGAGCTTACAGGGTAAACCATTCCTAGTCAGGTATGAGCAAGGAAGAACAGAAGAAAAAAAGGCTAATGAAAAAATGCACTATGAATGATAAAAATAGAGCCATGTGAAGAAAGTTGAGAATTTGATGTTTCTTCCATATGTCACGTAGATTTGAATTATGAGCTTCCTCTGTTCTAGAAATCACCCCATTCTACAATTCTTTTCAAAATCAGTATCATGTCCTCTCAGGAAGTTAAGTGGACTTAAAGTTTTATGTGGGAGCCTTCTATCTGGAGGTTTTATTTGTAAGCCTGTTCAGAATTGTCAAGATAGTCCTTATAATTTTCATCTACATCCTGCAAATTTTCAGCCCTATTTACAGAATAAATAAGTTGTACCTCAACTTTCATGGCACCATTCTATCTCAGTGGAGTAGTATTTATTTTATTTTATTTTATTTTATTTTATTTTATTTATTTTATTTTATTTATTTGGAAATTTTAGCTTTCCCAAGAGGCATAGCCCAATCCTATCTTAGTGCAGTATTTATTTATTTATTTATTTATTTGGAAATTGTTAGCTTTCCCAGGAGATCTGGGTCCAAGCAACTTTCTCTGGTGACTGAATCTTTTGTTGCTTGTCTTCTTTGTTGGATCTTGGTGGTTCATGTAGGGCTTGGCACATAGTAAGTGTTCAATAAGTATTTGTTGGAAGTACAAGGCAGTAAAAAGAACTGGGGTCATACATAATCACTCAGTGGTGGCTGGGATTTGGAACTCTGATAAATGTTTACAACGTTTTATATACTCAGTGCCATTCCAAATCATTTATGATGTGGATGTGTTCAGAGGATTTTCATAAGTTAATGCTGTAAATACATTTGAGAAACCATCCAGGTATGTTGAAATAAATTCTATAGAATAAATATGAAAAATTGTACTTTCAAGATGAAAAGTAGAAAGTTTAATGAGGCTGAATAGAACATGTCCCTTTCCTCCATTGCATATAAATACTTGTAATGACATATCACCTATACACAGAGAGACATGTTTGTCCATATATAATCTGTAGATCATGAATAAGCATATAGAACTTTCTATTTAGGTATCTGGTCTTTTCCTAACTTCTACATTTTTCAAACATGAATTGCTAGATTCTTCCCCAGATCTTAGACTTAATTGTTATTTCCACTTTGGCTGTTTTTATGATTAAAATGATTCTGTGTCTCTGCAGGTTTCTGGGAATCCACAGTTTTTCTTCTTGAGACTCCAGAGAAGTCTTGGAATGCAAAGAACCCCTAAAGGAAACTTAGCTTAGGCTTCAGTGAAGCAAAGGCTTAGTACAAGCACAACAGATGTCCCACTTGTAAAGGCAGGAACCTTCAAGGTCAGTTCAAAAGGCATCACTTCGGTCTCATTTGCTTTGGCTAAAGAATTCAAAAGCT
This sequence comes from Grammomys surdaster, assembly GCF_004785775.1. Taxonomy (NCBI): domain Eukaryota; kingdom Metazoa; phylum Chordata; class Mammalia; order Rodentia; family Muridae; genus Grammomys; species Grammomys surdaster. The sequence goes on from NW_021620983.1 coordinate 7,419,259, forward strand.
TGCTTTTAACCACATTTGTCATTAACTTAAGGTCAGAGTCTAACAATCTCTGAGGGTATCTTTAATATTGCCAAATAATCAGGATAAAATTTTGTGTTTGCTTTTTTTAGTAGAAATCAAACAAATCCAATTCTACCCTATGCAGTTATTTAACAGGTTAGCCAGAGTAAATAAAAACAGAAAAGGCAAAAACCGAAAACCAATCAAAGAAAAAATTTCCTAGGTGTTTTTGTAACATTTCAGGTACTGGTTAAATTATTCCTATTTGTGTGTGTGTGTGTGTGTTCAGTGCATTTATGGGTTTGTGTATATGGGTTTGTCTCTCCATAAGCATGTGTGCAGGTGTTCACGTATACATGTGCATATTACAGAAGCCAGAAGTCAATGCTGAATGTCTCCTTGTAGAACGTTCTACCTTATGTTTTATGACGGAGGTCTCTTTATTCAACTTCTTGGTGGTTAATGTGGTTAGAGTGTCAGATTTTCACACTGCAGTGATCCTGTTCTTTGAGTTCTCCCAGTGATAGGCTTATAGGCATGTGCAGAGAAGCTTAGCTTTTTTACTTGCCTGCTAAGAAGTACAAAACTTATGGTCTCAAGCTTAAGAATCAAACAGTTTACCACTGAACCACCCCTTTAGGTGTGCTGGACAACTTTATAAGAACTTGATATTCACTAGAGTAATTTGGGAAGAGGGAACCTCAGTTGAGAAAAATGTTCCAATGAGATTGACCTATGGTCTAGCATGTAGTGCATTTTCTTGATTTGTAATTGATATGAGAGGGCCCATAACACTGTAGGTGGGACTCTGTCTGGTAGTTAGTCCTGGGTTGTATAAGCAGGCCAAGCAAGTCATGAGGAGCAAAGCAGGAAGTATCATTTCTCCATGGCTTTTGCATTGGCTCTAGCATCTTGGTTGGTGTTTTGAATTCCTGTCCTGACTTCCCTCAGGGAAGAACTGTAATATACAACTGTGAGCTAAAATAAACCCTTTCCCTTTAATTACCTTTTGGTCCTGGTATTTTGTCACAGCAACAGAAACTCTCACTAAGACATCCTATCCCTAAGAGAGATCTTTTTTGAATGACTTGTTACAGTTCAGAAAATAACTTATTTAACAACTTTCTCTTTTCTTAGAAAGACTGCAGTAGGACTTTTAGAGCAAAGGCACTAGAAACAACCAGAAGATCACCATGGAAAAAACAGAGAAAAAGATTGCTACACAAGAGGGAAGATTCTTTTCCAAGATGAAGGTGTGGATTGTTTCTCTGTATGCATGTACATACTCATGAGAGTCATAAAGATTTAAAGCAATCTTTGAAAGTGCTTGTATTGTCGCTCAGTCACATAAAAATTTTGAACACAAATGCTTTTTTACCCAATGTGTTGTTAATTTCTTACATTAGAAACTGTTGGTTTTATAATGAGGGATGTCTAACCAGTATTATTCATTCAGAAAACAGAATAATTTAGGGCAGTGGTTCTCAGCTTGTGAGTTCTCAACATATGGATCAGAGACCCTTTCACAGAGGTTACATATCAGTTATCCTGCATATATGATATTTAAATTACAACTCATAACAGTAGTAAAATGAAATTTACAAAGTAACAATGAAATAGATTTATGGTTGGAGTCAACACAGCAGGAAGAACTGTATTTCATGGTCACAGCATTAGGAATCTTGAGAACCACTACTCTAGAGGTTTCTAAAGAAGAATGGGGTTTAAAATGTTTGAGATGTGTATTATACTGTGATAGAATTTAGTCTGAAATCAGAGGTTAATCCAGTGCTCAGCTCTAGGGTCCTGACAGAAGGTGAGGGTTTGTAGCTGGAAATCACCTCCACAGCAGAGGTACTTTGTTCATTAATATGGAAAGATGACTTTATGACCTGGCTAGAAAAATATTTTCTTCAAGCTTTGGCAGTATAATAATCATTGTTTGTAAGAAAATAGTACAGTCTGTGAGCTGCTTTGGTGGGGTTCAGTATTTTAGAAATAATTATTGTTCTCATAGCTCCAGAGGCATTTTTACATCAAAGAATGTGAGCGTACATTAACCCATGAAATTCAAGCATTGGCTTAGTTTCTGCAGTTCCTCAAGATGTTACTCTCTAAGATGCTGTCTCTTATGTCATCCTATTAAAAGTTCATTTTGTCTTTATTCACGTATAGTTGAATCTGCATATTAATGTAAAAGAGGCTTCAGACTCAGCCCCTGGAAAATACTGTTACTTGTAATGATGTACAAATTATTGCAAGCCAACCACCCTCAAGTTCTTACAAGCTTCTGAGAAGCCAAGATCCCTTGGCTCCTAATCCTTGCCAGATGCTTACTGGATGTGCCATTCTGGACAATTTATGCAATCTGTATATATGTCAGTGTTATTCATTTGAAAGGGATAATGGCAGTCCTACATTTTAAGATTTAAAATGTCTTTCTATGTCCTCACTGTGTATGTGTTTGTATCTCTGTGTCTATCTCTGTCACTGTATATGTATCTGCTCACTTCCCAGCGTTATCCTACACTGCTGATATGATGGACTAAATCCAGGCACTTACATACACTAGGCAACTTCTCTTTTCCTGAGCTGTACCTCCTTTTAGATGTTGAAAGCATCTTAGAATGGTTTAAAACACTTTTAAGGTGCTTTAATTTCTTTACATTTACATTTTATTTTATGCATGTGAACGTTTTGCTCCCATGTATGTTGGTACACCATTTTTGTGTCTTGTATCTTTGGAGGACAGAAGGTATTGGGTCACCTGAAACTGGAGTTACAGGTGGCTTTGAACCACCATGTTGGTGCTTGGAACATAACACAAGTTTTCAAGAAGAACAGCCAGTGCTTTTAACTACTGAGTCACATTTCTAGCTTCAGATCTTAGGATAATGATAAGTATTATGATTACTAGACTGTATTTGTAGAGAGAAGTCATTAAGTATCATTATAAGCAGTAGTGCCCAGTAGTTTGCTTTTGTTAACTGTTTTAGTTAGGGTTTTTATGGCTATGAAGAAACACCATGATAACCACTAGGTGTGGTGCTAGAAAACAAGTTAAGAATTCTACATCAAGATTGACAGGCAGCAAGAAAATTATGATACTGGGCTTGCTGGAGCTTCTAAAACCTCAAATTCCATTCCTACTGACATACTTCATCCAACAAGGCCACATCTACTCTAGTGTCAGTTCCTGGTGGCCAAGCATTCAAATCTATGTATGATCTTATGAGGTCCATGCCTATTCAATCCACTACAGTTACTTTGGAGTTTAATAACTAGATATTTGGATAAATGTTATGGGAAAATATTCAAACCACTAGTGAATAAGGAAAAAAGTCCCACACAACATGGTGGTTCAATACCACCTGTTAGTCAACAAAACAAAATCAAAACTCATAAAGCTTAGAAAAAGACTGATATTAACAAAAAGATGTTGATGGGCAAGAGAGAGAAAGAGAGAGAGAGAGAGAGAGAGAGAGAGAGAGAGAGAGAGAGAGAGAGAGGAAAGGAGAGAAAGTGAACATACTATGTATGTATGAAATTAACAAACAGTAAGTTTAGTCAATAAAAATTACTAAAGAAAAGACAGGAACATTTATCAAGGGGATGGGACAGGCACCTTGATCAGTAAAGTACTGCTTTTTAGGCAGGCGGGCTTGAGTTCAGTCCCCAAAGTTTATATAAAAATTAGATATGGCAATATATAACTGTAATTCCAGCATGGAAAGCTGATGTCAGTCAGATAGTTGGGACTCACTGGTTAGCCAGCATTGCCTTCTAGGTGAATTCCACATGTTCTTTTTTAAACAATGTACAAATATTGAGGAATTTTCCTGAGATTGTCTTCTGATCTCCCCATGTACATATTCATACATTAACTCATCACAGAAAATGTGTGTACACATACACAGAAACATAGGATGAAAGAAAAAGAAACTCCCCTAGAAAGCAGGAAAAGACTGCTCTAAAGGAGTTTGCTGCAGATTATAGAGTACTGAGGTAAAAAGTTAGTAGGATTAGATTTTTAAATATAGGTGTTATGTAGCAATAGACCAGAATGAGCCTAGCCATTGGTTCCTTTTGTTTTCTGCATAGAAAAAAAATGTATTTTAGAGGAAAGACAAAGGAAGAAAGTATTTAGCTTTTTGCTTCAAAACATAAATAGAGTAAATGATCTTCACAAATCTGACTTTTTGAAATTTAGTAGACCTTGACTATAATGATAGGATCTGAAATATAACACTTATGTGAACATTTTCAAATCTCAATCACATACCCTGAGAGAGTTACAGTGAGATCAAAGAACATCTATGCAAATTGCATTTGGAATTAGAAAACAAACATCTATACTTTTGACCTACAGTGAACTAGGTGTTCACATTTTACTCTCGATTCTTTTTCTTTTCTATTTCTCTCTCTCTCTCTCTCTCTCTCTCTCTCTCTCTCTCTCTCTCTCTTTCTTCTTCATTTTTTTTTGGATATTGTTCTGCTCTGTTTTATCCAAATTGGTTGGCACTTGAGACAATAAGTTTAAAAGCACTAAACCCTAATCTAACACAATAAATTTGCATAGTATTTCAGAGAAGATAGTATAGTGACTTTTGTCATCAATCAGCTGCTAGAAGATAAGCTGGGGGAAAAAGGAAATTCATTCACTACATTACTCAAAGTGAGTTAATTAGTCACAGACAGGTAGTGAGCATCATTATCTGCATAGCCACCCTTTATCCTGCACCCGAGGGACCCCTGAAATGTTTTGCCCTGGTTTTCTTTGAACATCACTTCCACTAATGAGATAAAGTGTTACAGAGGATATTGGACCAGGAAAGAATAAAAATTAGATATCTTTTCTATGGCCATTGACACCAACAGTGAGAATGTAGCTTATTGTGTCCAAGAATGCAGAAAATAGGACAAAGTGTTGAACTACACAAGTAAATCCAGAGACCTGTCATTCCTGCAAAGAGAGCACAGTAGACTTGCTGCAGACACAATGCCTTGGTATAGTTCTGTGTTCTCTTCTTTCTCCTCCATAAAGTGGACAATGTGTGACCTGTAGGTATAGTGCTGATGACCCATCAATAGCTGTGTGTTACATAGAACATCTCCATGTCTTTCTGTATGAATAAGGTACACTGATAAGAGAGGAAATCCATAAATATCTACAAAACTTACCACTGCTAACCAACTGTTCTAACTCTGTTTTTCCAGAATGAGAACACAGTGACATACAGAAGATACTACACTTTAAAATTTGTTGCATGTTCAAGGACTATTTATGATGGAGATAATCATTTACCTCATGGTGGAAGTTGTTTGATCAGATACATATGAAAACCAAAAGTTTACATTTTTTTCTTAAATATTTTTCTTCTTAGATGTTTCTTTTGGCATTAACATGTGCATATGTATCCAAATCACTATCAGGAGTTTATATGAATTCCATGCTCACACAAATAGAGAGACAATTTGATATCCCCACATCTATAGTTGGTCTTATCAATGGGAGCTTTGAAATTGGTGAGTTATTTTTACACTTACTTACTTCTATATATTGATATTTTCTCCTTATTTCTTGCAGTAGCCTATTTAATCTGAATGAATTACTTCCTGATATTGACTGAAAAGCCTAATTTGATGTGAACAAACCATGTATTTAAATATTCTCATGATGGGCCTAAATCTTGCCATATAGCCTGACACTGACCCTTTTCTATGAGGAGCAGCAGAAGATTTAGAGTAATAACCTCTAATTCTATCTCTTGATAACTCAAAGACAAGTGGGTTTTCCTTGGCATTTTAGAAGGATGATGTAGGAGAAACTTGTGTCCCAAAGGAGAGAGCACCCGTTTCACTTCACCTACTGTGTCTGGGAAGTTGATGGTCCCCTCTCCTATTCACTAGAGAAGACTAGGAAGTTTTCCTGTGTTTGATCTCTGTCACACACAATTTCTAAGAATAGTGGATTAACTTCAACTCCTGATTTTTGGTGATAAACTGGGATATCAGAGTACCAAGGCTGAACGACAAAAAGATTCCCTCTAGAAACAAAGTGAGCTGGAAGTAATGGTGCCTCTCTTTTCTAGTTTAATCACAAGTTTTACTTCCTTCAAGGTAAAATTGTCTTTAATGCATGTAATGAAAACATCAAAGCAAAATGGGATTGAGCAGAAGCTCACCAATACTGAGGATCCACCATTCTGTCTCCCAGGGTCTAGCTCCTTAGTGCTTACTATTTCCTGAGTGTCCTACACCTTTGGTGGTTTCAGGATAAATGCCTTACATAGACCTTCCACAGATTCTGCTAGTGTTCTGTTAGATGGAGCAAGTGCAGTTTGTCAGTTACCAAGATCTTACAGGACACATTTGTGCTGTGGAAGAAAGTCTGAAGGAGGAAAGGTTTCCCACATAAAGAAATGGGCAGGTTAAGGTGAAGAAGAGATTTGTGCAGAGGACAAAGCATCAAATTGTTTGTGAGGAGAAAGAGTCAGCCTAATTTTATGGGAAGTTGGAAGTTGTTAGAGCATGAGCCTGGGAGATGTGCAGGAATGAAAAATAGGTAGAGACTGTGGCTTACTCTGGAGTATGTCTTTTATTTCCAAGGTAGCAGAGTTCCAGTATAAGATGAAAAGTAGATATTAATTTTTCTAAGCTCATATTCAAAACCCAGTGATATCTGATTTCATGATAATATTTCACTTGCAAAAATAATTAAACTACATAGGCAAAGAGGAAACCAGTTACACTGAAGTAAAATTACCAGAATAGTTAAACCACCTGCCATGCAGAAATAGTTGTGCTTTTTAACAGCAAGGTAAATATTAACTAGATCTTATTTTCAAGTAATTATTGTCTCCATGACAGTTTGCAGTACTTACAACAACCACAATATCATAAGCCACTATTTATACTTCTATCAGTAGAGGAATAATTGTTGTCCATGTTACTATTGCTTCTTACTTTACGATGAGTAGAAAAGGTAACACTCAGTTAATGAAATATCTGAATAATTTTATTATTTAATAGTGAAATGAGCAGCACTAGGGAACTTGACCCTGGGAGACAGAACGGTGCATGTTCAGTATTGGTGAGCTTCTGCTTAATCCCATTTTGCTTTGGTGTTTTCATTAAATGCATTAAACACAATATTGCCTTGAAGGGAGTAAAAATCGATTAATTCAGTTAATGATAATTATTATTTAATAATTAGTGATATTCATTAAAAATTATCTTCAATAATTATCATCCAAGTTCACAAAATTGGTCTAATTTCTCTGAGCTCCATAGCTTCTAGACTAAAGGTTAAAAAGTCCCATTTAAAGTTGAAAATATTAAGTCTTTCTACCACAATGGTTGTGGCATGTGACTTAAAGGGAATTAATTAGAAATTGTTATTAGCAGAAGTGATTCACAGTGGCCAGTGAAAGCATTTGGTGTGTATTTCCCCAACAGTTTTGAAAGCAACCTCCTGCTAGCCTACATAACACTTTACTTCTCTCCCCAGCTTGTTCCACTGCTTATAAAAAGACAATGTAAAAGGTGAATTCAGCCTAATGTAAGGCAGGAATATTTTTCCTTTCAGTCAATAAAGATTTCAGACAGTTGCCTGTGCATTCACAAGAGCATAGCCATATATTAGAAAGAACCATAGAAAGTTCAAACCCTGGGTATCTTGGAACATTACCTGATGTATGATGACTTCATTGACGGGGTCTTTGGAAACAGACTGGCTGGAAAAATGAAAATAAGAATATAGTAGTGGGGAACAAGCCATTCAAAAACAACACCACATCTCTTCTTAGATAAGCAGACTAGAGTGAAATAAAACTGGAAGAAAAACAAAGTCTTCGGGCTGGTGAGATGGCTCAGTGGTTAAGAGCACTGACTGCACTTCCAGAGGTCACGAGTTCAAATCCCAGCAACCACATGGTGGCTAACAACCATCTGCAATGATATCTGATGCCCTCTTGTGGGGTGTCTGAAGACAACTACAGTGTACTTACATATAATAAATAAATAAAAATTTAAAAAAAAAGATTTATAAAAAAAAAAAAAAGAAAAACAAAGTCTTCAAATATCTTTCAAACAGTTAAGACCACTTAAAGATTTACTAAATCATCAAAGAAGAGTGTTTGATTTTTCTGATCTTTCCTTCTTTCCTTTATGTATTATATGAACAGAGTAAACATTCTCATCAAACTAAAGTATGTGGTTTATAGAGAACTTACTTATGTATTTGGTTCTTTTTCAGCTCTTTATCTATGTAACTAATGCTGGTGATTGAACCTAGGGCCTCAGGGACATTTTCCCCCTTAATCCCTCCTTTATTTAGTCTTTTTTTAAAAAAAAAAAAAAAAAAGAAGTCTTACTAAGTTTCCTAGAATGGTCTTGAGCTGACTTTGTAGCCCAGGCAAATTTGTACCTTGTAATTGTTCTCTCTTGGCATCCCTGTAGCTGGGGATAACAGAACTCTGCCACCAGATGTTACTAGCTCTTTCAACTCTCAAACATATTTGACAAAAGTCTCTGTCAGAACAGGGTGTCCTGTCCAGCAGGGCATTAAACAGGAGTCCAGGAAGGTCACATGAAAGAGAGCAGGAGTGGAGAGGAGTAGAAACAGGCAAAGACTCAAAGAAATGGCGATCTGTCTATAGTCTGATCAAATTGCCATTTTTACTTTTTCACTCACAGGTTATAATCACAAAAAGGAAGGATGTGGGGAAGGGGATGATGCAGGAGAGTAAGTGTTCAGGGGGAGTACAGATAACTTCCAGAACAGAGTGTCAGCTGGGTGAAGGTTCAGGGGACAGATCACTGTGACTCCACCTATGATTCACTTGTCCTTATCTAAGTAGGTACTACCCACCAAGGCTACCTATTTACAAGGTCTATGACTATTGCAGACTGGCAATTTTCCACCAAAGCTGCTTGTTTACAATAGCTTCTAGTCATTTGTTTCAGTGTTTTTCCACAGAGACCCAAGACTTTGTGTTAGCAGGCATTTATGACAGGCCTATTGCTGATTTTAGGCCTATGGCTGATTTCAGGCCTTCAGTGTATAAGCAGGGCTGCCCCTGACAATAGGGCTTCCCAATGAGGTTCCCCCCCCCCAAAGCTTTCTTCTAAACCACAAAGGAATATTTTTGGTTTGATCTAAGACCCATTTGGAGGACCAGGACTCTTACCGTTTCTCTGCTTAACAGTATTAACTGGCCTAAAAAAATAATTGAAAATAGAAGCAGACATTCAATGTGGCCTTGTTGAGCAATAAAAGAGTTTTTAAATTATAGGTTTACAAAAAATGACCCCATTTGATTCTGCATCGTGTAGGCTCGAGGAAAAAGGTCAGAGGTGACATGAAGGCTGACACTTGCTATTGTATTCAAAGCCAAAGGCAGGATCATCATGAGTAGAGCATTTAATATTCTCCAAAATTGAAGAGAACTTTCCTTCCAGGTCATAATTGCTTTACACATGAAAACAATATGAAAAACTTCATAAGCTCCAATTCCTGAGTTCTTAAGGTGGTTGTTAAACAACAAACTCTAGAATCCAAATGTTTTAGAGGCTGTGTTCACTAAGAGTTGATAATACTTTACTGAAAAAAAAGCATTCTTGTTTCTCCAACCAGGAAACCTTGTGTTGATTATATTCGTGAGTTATTTCGGGAGGAAATTGCACAGACCTATCATGATTGGTGTTGGATGTGTCCTTATGGGCCTGGGGTGCTTCTTAATGTCATTACCTCATTTCCTCATGGGCAGGTGAGTATTCCAATCATTGATGGTATTTTAGATTTAACTTTAATATACAGGAAATGAGGCTCAGAATTTCATTTCTGGAAGGGGAGGTTCCCCAATGTACAGAATGCTAATATGTAAATTAGAAGATGTTGTCTCTGATCTGCTGGTATGATCTGTGAACCTTGTGGCCTCAGGCCCATTTAAGATCCCATCCAGCCCACTGGTGACATGGGAATTTGAGACATCTCTTTCATGAAGCTGAGTCATATAAACAGATTCTCTGAATCTGCTAACCCTTGTGCTGATTTGTTCATCAAGACTATTTAGATTCTTTGATTACATGAGGTCTACAGTATGACATAATCATGGGTCACCAAGGGATAGAAGAATGGCAAGGCTGATTTTATTTCTATGTAAATCAAAGCAATTTACAGAGAAAATTGTAAAAGTATAATTATTGTCAGTTATCGCTTACCCTTTTCTACTTTTTGGGGACAGTTTTCAGGTTTTGTTTGATTATTTGCTTGCTTGTTTGCTTGAATGTTTTCAAATGTATTGTTAGTTATAAAATACATACAAGATTTACTATTTATATTAGCATACTATAAAGAATGTCCTTTGTCATAGGATCATGTTATTCTTTGTTATAGATTCCATTTTTATATAGATTTAATAATAAGCTTATTTTTCTATTTTATAAAGATCCTTTGTGTCTTTCATTATATCACAAGTTCCTCACTGGGGGCATGGTAACATTCATCAACACAGGTCAGGGGATTCATGGTTTTCCTGAGGATGTCTCTTGCTGCTATCTGTTATATTGCTGCTTAAAAACTACAAACTTTTAGGTCGGCTCAATGTCATTTCCTTGGAATTCTCCATTATTCTTTTCCCTATGAATGTTACTTCCTTCATCTTCCTCTTCCTCCTGCCTCTCCCTTCTCTTTTCCATTATTTCTTTTTTTTATTATTTATTTCTTTCCTTTTCTTTTCTTAAAATATATTTTATATATTTTAGGTGTGTGTGTGTGTGTGTGTGTATGTGTGTGTGTGTGCATATGGGTGTGTGTGTGTAAGCCCCTTGCATGTCTGGTGCATACAGCAATTAGAAGAGGGTGTCTAATCCCTTGAATTTGGAGTTACATATGGTTGTCATCTATCATGTGAGTGCTGGAAAATGAACCAGGTCCACTCCATGAGCAGCAAATGCTCTTAACCACTGAGGCATCTTTCCAGTCCTGCTTTGCTTTGCTTTCTGCAATAGGGGGTTGATAAGGAGCCCAGGCTGGTCTGGAATTTAATATTTATCTCAGGATTACATCAAACTTTTGTTGATTTCTATAATTCATAAAATAACTTGTCTTCTTGATCTTATCAATTTTCTCTTTCTTGTACACAGCCAAGATCTTCAGGGGGTCTCCCTTTGTCATGTCTTATGTTTATCAACTTAGAAGAAACCCATAGCTTTTCTTTTTTTGTGGAAATATAGACATAACCTTTCCCCCAGCATATCACATTTCCTGGTTTTCATTCTGATGTTAGACCAGCTTTAAAATAAATAGGCTGATTTGGTTCAGCAGGCTTTTTCCACAATCCAATGTCTTTCAGCAGCCATAGCATTTTGTTCATTAGCATTTTAGAAAAATTTAAGGTTAATAAAACATTATGTCATCTATTTCTGGGGGTCTTTGTTGTCCCCTTTTGTCTGTTAATCATCATTTTAAAAGTACTATTAGATCACTCCACAATTGCTTTTCCTATAGGTTTATGTGTTATGCCTGTAACATATTTTATATTATAATGTGTAAAACCTGCTTAATCTTATTAGAGAGACATACTGGACCATTGTCCATTTTTATTTGCATGAGTATTCCCATAATGACCATAACTTCTAACAAATGCATAATATAGAATCAGCTTTTTCTGAAGCTAAGGCAGTGGCCCACTAAAATCCTGAATATGTGTCTATTGTATGATGCACATATTTTAGTTTACCGCACTCTGTAAAATGGAAAACATTTATTTACCAAATTTCATTTCTTTGGATACCTTTAGGGTTACTTCCTGTAGGCAATGGAGTTTGGTTATATAATGAGCAAATAGCACGTTGCCTCACAATTTGTTTAGCTTGTTACCAAGTGATAGAGAATTTTTCCTTTATATCTTTGGTGCTAACACGATGGCTTTATGGAATTCTGAAGCCTCTAATAAACTTCTTATCATTAGCAAATCAATTTCATTATTACCTTGTGTCAGAGGTCCTGGAAGACCTGTACAGGATGTTGAATTATATTCAGTGGATGACTCCTATTCCAGATCATTTGTTGTAGCTGAATAAACAGTGAAGTCAATCGAGAATCATCCTAAATAAGATCAGCAGTCTCTATGTATAAAACAACCCTATCTGAACATTGAGAGTCAGTTACTATATTAAGAGACTGTTGAAAATCTGATCATACCATAAATAATGCATATAATTCTGATTTTTGTACTGATTTATAGGGGTTCTCAAATAACTTATTTACATCTTCTACTTTATATTCCACGTTTTCTGATTTATTATCACAGTGTGATATGTAGGGGCACCAGAAATTAGAGTTCTTTTATTATAGAAGGAAGAATCCAATTCGTTTTTTTTTTAAGTGAACTGAAGTCACTTGCTTTTAGACTATTTGCTGCTAATCTTTTCCAAAAAATTACTGTACATTCTTTGCCAATGTTAATCCTATGTCTATATATATATGTATAACCAGGCCATTTTCGCATTAGTAAAAGGTGCCACAATTTCATCTGAATTCACTGCAGCTAATAGTCAAAGTCTATTTTTTTCCTGCTAATATCAATTCAGAAACCTCTTCTATGTAGGTTTTAAAGTTCTTACTCTGTTTATGTGCTAAAAGTATCTATTATAAGATATAGTCTTCCCTCTGCACAAGAATTCCTGTAGGTAAATGAGTATAAGGCAAGATAACTAAGATTCAGGCCATCTTTGGACTAATATGATCTAGATGTGTGTCCTGTAATTTTTTTTAAATAATTTATTTATTTTTTTCAAATCGTAGTTTATACTCATTCACACAGGGGCTATAAACACAAAAAGGCAGAACATGGGGAAGGGGATGACACTGGAGCGTGGATGTTCAGGGGGAATACAGATATCTTTCAGAACAGGGTATCGGCTGGGTGAGGGTTCAGGGGACAGGTCACTATGACTCTACCTATGATTCACTTGCCCTTATCTAAGTTGATATTATCTGTCAAGGCTACCTATTTATAAGGTCTATGACTACTCAGGCTGGTAAATTTCCACAAAAGCTGCTTGTTTACAATAGCTTATAGTCATCTGTTTCAATGTTTATCCACAGAGACCCAAGACTTGGTGTTAGTATACATGTATGACAGGCCTATTGCTGATTTTAGGCCTGTGTCTGATTTTAGGCCTTCGGTGTGTAATCAGGGATGCCCCTGACATCTCCTCCCTTCTCTAAGTATAGAAGGGCTGTGGCAATTCTAATCTTGCAAAGGCGGGGATAGAGGCCTGACCTCCACTAATTGAAGGGACCTTGAAATGGCTCCGGTCCCCCTGTCATTGTCCAGTGAGGCATGAGGGCCATACCCATCCTGATGTCGTTTTCCTGGAGAGGGGATACTTTTGACATCAACCCCTATGCAGTCAGGCTTGTCCCTCAGGGAATCCAGAGAGATATTTTTAACTTTTATTTATATTCCCTTGCAGTGCTTAGCCTCACAGCCTAAGCAAGAATTCAGATCACCTGTCAGAGGGGGTTCTGGGTGGCCCCTCTCTGCTTGGTCTAGTCCCCCCTTTTAGGTTGGGTGGAGATGGGTTTTGGGAACACCCTGTATACAGTAACAACCTCATCTTGAGTCTCGTGGTCCTCCATAGTTAACTTATGATAATGTATCTGAATAGGTTTTGCTACCAAATTATTTATCTGTTGTTTCACAGAATTAGTCAGCCTATTTGAGGGCCAGGGACCAGAAGAAATAAGCAAAAATAACCCAATTAATGATCCCATAGTCTAACAAAGCTAACTCTTTCTCAGCCTCAGCTGATAATTTCTTCAGGCTATTTAAATCTACCACCTTGTTAGGATTGAAATAAATTGCTTAGCTCTTGAGTAGCCAAGCCAATTGCAGGCTTTAGCCAGTTCATATCTCCTGGCAGCTTCTAAAAATCAAAGTCCTTAATTGGTTTCTTCTGAATTGCACCTTTGTGGCCTAAACATTTGTAGAGTTATTTTATACCCTAGATAATTCCTAGAATCCTGTCTGTGTATTTTTTCAGGGGTGATTTGCAATCTCCAGCAAGGGACTTATTTTTTTTTTTAACTTCTTCAAACATTCTTTCCAAGCTATTTATATCTAAATCAGCCAATAGGATATCATCCATACAATGATAAATAATAGATTGAGGAAATTGTTTACAATTCTCTTCAATATTTACTGGGTCTGGATACCCTGTTTTCAGGAAAACAGGAGTCAATAATCTGCAGAAGCCCTCCTTACACTCAACTTCTCATAGTGAATGTTTCCTGTGTCCACACAGATATGAATATGAAACAACGATTTCACCTACAAGCAACTTGTCTTCAAACAGCTTCATGTGTATGGAAAACAGAACACAAACCTTAAAGCCAATGCAAGACCCAACAGGTTGACTCCTGCATCTCATTGCTTTCTGCTCAGACACTTGGCCACAGAATACTTTTTACGAAGGGCTTTAATATGAAACTAGGTTTAGTAAACATGTTAAGACAAAGGAAAATTTATTTCCATTTTCAGGGACAGGAGATATCTAACAACTTAGAATACTCTCCCTCTTGAGTTTGGAAATACTTGTTAAGATGCTTTTGTTTCTTCAAGTGTGTATAAAAAACAAACAAACAAACAAACCAGCCATAGCTTTCTACTCTATTTCTATTTCTAGCACTATTGTAGAGATAGTCTCACAAGAGAAAATGAATTAGAAAGATGAATTTAGATACACAATGTGATCTATGAGTTTGGTCTATTTTACTTTCTGCTGCTATAATAAAACACTGACATGAGAAACATTTAAAGAAAACTTTGAATTAACTGTTAGTAACATTTAACCCTGAAATACTTATGTGGTTTTCTCTTGTTTTAATGCAGAGTGTGTGAAAGAAATGAAATCATTAATGTGGATATATGTACTAGTAGGAAATATTATGCGTGGAATTGGTGAAACTCCCGTCATGCCCTTGGGTATTTCTTACATTGAAGATTTTGCCAAATCAGAAAACTCTCCTTTGTACATTGGTAAGTTTAAAAATCAGCTTACAAAGGTAGAAAGTGATTATTGATTTCAATGCTTTGCAGTTTTCAGCATAGTGAACAATATTCTATTGTATCATTAGTCAGGAGATTGTTCAAATGGGGGAAACCACTAGCTCCAGATCTACCAATTTATCAAACAGCTTCTCATTGTTGGAGAGCCCTTATATCTGCCAGAGAACAGTCCTCTGTTGCTGCCACGGTATCTGTAACCCATTAAAAGAATTGCTGGCAATTCTTGGAAAATGTTCCTTAGATTCAATTGTTTTGTTTTGCTTTTGTATTTTTGTAGCTTTTAGGTTCTAATTTCTTTATTTATAAGTTATTCCAATTCCATTGTTGACCATTTTGTGTCTATAGTATTTTAAAATACAGTTTTACTCTCTCTCTCTGTCTCTGTTTCTCTGTGTGTGTCTCTCCCTCTGTGTGTGTGTGTGTGTGTGTGTGTGTGTGCCATCTTGCCAGCCCTGTGATGTTTTCTCTTGTCATGCACTCATAAACGTTGGAATGTTAGTGGACCAGACACTGTTTTAAACCTGTATTCCCTATCCTGTGTAACATACCAATCATTTTCTTATTTACCGTCTGTTCTCTTTTACTACTGGGAATTCTACACATTGCTTCTCTATGAAGTAAATGGGACAGTTACATTCCTTATAATCCCTCAGCCTAGAGAGGTTTTTTTTTTTTTATCATTTTAACAAATATCTGGATGCATTCTTTTGGTGTATTGCTTGAAATTATCTTTTTAAAAAAATGTATGCTCTCCCAGGCAAGAGTAAATTTAGTTTCCATCTTCTTATGTTATCTACTAAATGATCTGAATTTAATATGAATAATTTGACTATATATTTAAGTAAATTTTTCTGTAGTTGATTTAACTTTGTATATACCAGTGATTCTCATTAAGTGGTTGGCAACCACTTTGGAGGTGGAATGCCCCTTTCAAAGTGGTCACCTAACACATCATAAAACACAGATATATACATTGTGATTCATAATAGTAACAAAATTAACATTATTAAGTAGCAAGAAAATTATTTTATGGAATAACTATATTAAAGGATTACAACATTAGGAAGAATGAGAACCACTGCTATGTAGACTTTTTTTTTTAATTAATGTAGATGTAAAATAAATCAAACAAAAAAATAAATAACCAAATAGGGTAAGAGATAACAGGAAAAGAGGTAGGATTAATGAAGATGAATTAAATTTAAAAATAACCTTTGTCACTTTATGGAGACATTAATTTGACAGTAATCTTTTCTAGTGTTAATTTAGTCATTCTCTTTAGATCCCTTCTCATTCACCTAAGAAAAAATACAAGCATGTCCTACAATGATAAATAGATCTTAGAAAATAGATCTATTTATCAAATTTTGAGACAAATTATATACATAGATATAAACTACAATAATAACTATATTAACTGAATAAGATACATAATTTGGAGTCATATTTAGTGCATAAGTAGCTTGTTTTCTTAAATGAATAGGCATTTAATTATATAAATGTGTATAATCAAATAAATACAAAACAAATAAATTAAGAATACAATTTGATATATGGATCTGTAGATGCATGGATAAAGAAGCCAATGATAAAAACTGCGAGTTATCTATGTAGACTATACGTTAAATCAAGAAGAAATGAAATGCATAAAAGTCCTTGAGAATGCATAAAAGTACTGAGTATTCATAAGAATCCACACTCAGAACTCTTCTACTTAGTGGGTAGAATGAGAAGCAAAATAGGCAACAGGGACTATTCATGGGAACAACGTGAGAAATAAATTTACAATTTGAAGAAGGTGTTAAGAGGAAGCAGACAGATGAGGAGTTGGCCAATAATGTCAAGTAAGTTAAAAGAATAAAGAACAATAGTGGAGAATGTGATCCATCGTAGAGATAACTTTTGGTACCAAGAGAGCACCTTAGAATCACAAACTATCTGAGCAGAATGACAGGCAGAGAGTGTAGGACAGGAAAGAATTCAGTAGAAGTTGAAGATCTTGTAGGAATCTTTGCATAGAGGACATAACAGAAGGAAGTGTTTGAGCGAACTAGGAAGATAGAAGGGTTTGGTATTGAGAAGTCAGGCACATAGAGGAAGACTAACCCATAGAACCACAGAGGAAGAGGAAAAGACAGGATATAAGGTAAAGAGAAAGAAGGAAGTTGACTTTGTTCATATCTGAATTTTCTGTGGGTAGGGATGATTTAGGAGGGATTCTGAACTGAAAATACATTGGGAGATGCTAGAGATAGTTTCAAAGAAGCCATGGTGTGGTTAGAAAGGACCAAGGAAGTGAAAATAACTGTAAGATAAGAAAGGTAACCAGGATAACATCAAAGATAATTGCTGTTATGAGGACACATTCTTTTTGTGAAAAGAAGTTTCCATAGTGGAGCTTTGATTAAGCTGCAGTACAACATACACTAATTTAGAAACTGTTCTAGTTTCTTTTTTATTTCTGTGTGAAAATTAAACTTTGAAGAAAAGGGGGTTCATTTGGAGAAAGAAGTTCATCTGACTTACAATTGCAGCACAACAACTAAGCCACAGTAGCTGGAGTCGAAGCAACTGGTCACACCTACAAAAGCAGAGTGCATGTATGCATGCTATGCCTTTGCTTACATGGTTGTGTTAGGCTATTTCTCTACTCTTACTCAGTTCAGAACTGCCCACAGGGCTTAGCCTTTCCAAATCATTTAACTTAATTAAAACAATTTACTCCCGAGATGTCCAAAGGTAAACCCAATGTAGACAGCACTCCATTAAGGCTTTCCTCTTAGGTAAGTCCATGTCCTGCCAAGTTGACAATGAAAGGTAACCAGTATAGTGGCCATTTTAAAACATGGCTATGGAAACACCAGAGGGCTTTGTTCACATCCAGTTTTTGAGGGGACTGATAGCGACACCCTTGCATTTATCTTAACATAAAAAAGAATTTGGAAGGTTGCTTTAAGTAATGAAGCTCCTGTGTCAGTCAATTTCTCTCCACTCTAATATATATCTGAGATAATGTTTATAAAAACAAATAGTTCACTTGGGTCACTTCTTTGGATGTTTTGGCCTATGTTGCTGGACTTGTGGTTTTGGCATGAAGAAGCTAATTATGGCAGGAGGATAAGTGTGGTAAACTCATTCATCTCATGATGGAAAAATACAACAAAAAGTGAAAGAGATTATGGTTCTACTCCAGATGACCTGAAGTCTCACCACCATGCCCTGAATGGGAAGGGTTCCATCAGACTCCAGCGATGCCCTCCTGGGAAACAATTCTCTAACACATGATCTTCTGAGAATGTTGAATATTGAAACAATGAAAAATTCTTTCTCAATATTTATAAACAACAACATAGGTACATGTAACATACATATGATATATAGCCATATGTATGTTATATGAACATATGTATGTAGATGCAACATAGATACCAAGCACAATTTCTTAATATCTTGAATATATAAAATGTATCTTCAGTTATAGAGCATGCAGCTCAGTGGTAGAGCTTTTGCTTACCCTATTACATTTATATGCAGCTTGGCAAAGGAAGGAAAAGAAATCAAGATTATAAATAATTCAATCTCACAGATTTTTGTGTGCAAGAAAATTCATATGTGGTTATGTATATTTCTATTTTTGTTTAATTCCAGGGATTTTGGAAATGGGGAAGGTTGTTGGCCCAATTTTTGGACTTGTGTTGGGATCTTTCTGTGCACGCATGTATGTAGACATTGGGTCTGTGAATACAGGTAAAACAATGCATTTTATTTATGAAGTCCTGTAGAAGTTAAGCCTAGCTCTTCCTGCCAGCCCCGTGCTCCCAGAAATAAGAGTCAGATTTAAAATATATTTACAAGTACCATGGACATATAGCTAGGCTCTTCTCTGACTAGCTCATAACTTAAATTAACCCAGTTATTCTAATCTAAATTCAGTCACTTCTGGTTTCCTGTACTCAGGTACCATAAATTCATCTTGTTACATCTTCCAAGCATTAATTTCCTGTGCCTGGCACTATCACAGAATCCATTCTGCATTCCAGATATTCCACCTCCTACTTCCTATCTATGATATAGGCCATCAATTTATTATTGACAGGTGTGACATCCATTCATACTAAAGATATTTTCTACACAATTCCCCAGTTGAGTCTAGTAAAAGGATCTTCTTTTAACTAAAACCTGTATACAAATACAATAATTACTAAACAATTAAAAAAAAACTGTAAGGGAACATTTACAATGACCAGTCTATAGAGTTTGACAGCTTTTGATACTATTTTATTACCTATCCTATCTTGGCATGTTTAAGGTTTTGTACTTAATTAAATTTCAACCCTAACTTATGTTATGAACCTAAAAATATCTTCTGAAGTCCTTAACAACTTAAACTTAATTGTGAGGCTATAACCATCTAGTCTTCAACCCCATCAGAGACCTGAGAAGAAATAAACATTACCTGAGTAAGGAGAAAATGTAGAGAAGCAGCTTACAATATTATATAAAAGACAGTCATAGTTGTCTACTTGAACAGATCCCCAGAGTTGTCTCTATAATATTGGAACATCCATCTTCAGCCTTCTGGCCAAGTTTATCTGATAGACATATTTGTAAAGCAAGAGTTATGAAGCACTTTCTTACCCTGTCTTGGCAGAGTTTGGCAGTTGACTTCACTGCATGCATTTGTCTTTTCTAGACAGCATTTGTTTCTTTCTTTTTAAAATATTTATTCACTTTACATTCTCATTACATCCTCCCACAATCCTTTCCCAATTCACTCTCCCCTTCTCCTCTGATTGAGTGGGGACCCACTGACTCTCTTCCCCCCGTCCAAGTATATCAAGTCTCTGCAGGTCAAGGCACATCCTCTCCTGCTGAGGCCAGACAGGGCAGTCCAGGTAGAGGAGCATATCCTATGAACAAGCAACAGCATTTGGGATAGTGCCTGTTCCACTTGTTTGGTACTCACTTGAAGCCTGAGCTGCACATGTTACATATGTGTGAGGAGGCCTAGGTCCAGCCCATGTATGTAGCAGAGAGTTAGTTAAACTGCTTTGGCTTCTGGCAAGTGTAGGCTATTGCACCAATTCAAGAACTCTGGATTTATGAATGAAAGACATACACATGCCAGCTAATTTTGATATGCCTTGACTAGCTCAATGGTTGGGCACTTCTAAACCTCCCTGCAGGTAACACACATTCCTGTCTGGTATTCTTGAATTAATATTTGCTAAATCGATATTTTATTTCTGGTGCCCTAGGCCCAGTCAGGTGAGTGACCCCTGTGGCCACTTACCATGGTTCTTACATGTGAGCTGGCCTTTAAATCTGTTCCCTTTGGTCCCCCATCATGGTGATTCTCCTCTTCCTCCCTCCCTCTCTCCCTTGATTCCTTGTGTGGGAATTCTAAAAGTCCTCCCTTCCCAGCCATTGACAGTATGGCCATTCTTTATTACCAATCAAAGACAGCTGGGGATAAAGACCCTCAATATCTGGAACTGCGGCTTTTGGGAGCCAAATTAAGACAAAGCATTATAACCAATTCCCAACACTTAGATGTTCTTTGGTTGGTGATTCAATCTGCGAGAGCCCCAAGGGCCCAGGTTAGTCCACTCTATTAGTCTTCTTGTGCAGTTCCTATGCCCTTCTGGGCTCTCAATCCTCCTCCTTGAGCTCTGTCCAATGTTTGTGGGTCTCTACATCTTTTTCAGTCACATGCTGTGGGAAGTTTCTCAGAGTTCAGTTATTCTAGGCTTCTGTCTGCAAGTATAACAGAGTATCATTAATAGTGTCAGAGGTTTGTTCTTGCCCATGGGATGGGTCTGAAATTGGGCAGTTTGTTGGTTGGCCATCCTCTCGGTCTCTGTTCTATCCCCCATCCCTCTATTTATTTTAGACAGGATACATTTTGGGTCCGAAGTTTTGTGCGTGGTTGTGTCCCTAACTCTCTACTAGGGTTCTGGCCTGGCTACAGGAGGTGGTCTATTCAAATTCCAAATTCCCAATGTTGTGGGCTACAGTTGAAGCATGGACATTTTCTTTGCCCAGTGGATAGCTTGCCACAATTGAAGCAACTCCATATGGAGGTTGTTATTGATGCTTATCATCTTTGAACTGAAATGGTGGTACTATCAGGAGCAGACCTGTATCATAGTCAAAAAGACTTTTTTTTTAATAATGATACAATGTTAAATGCCTTATTTTGTGGCTCTCTGATGTTTTTGAAAACTGTCTATCAATAGTATATATGAATTAAGAAACACTGTTTATTTTTAGTTATTTACTATCTGAATAACTTTGAAAGCATCTTATTGTAATTAACTAAACTAGGATCTAATATGACCACGAGTTTGACTACCTGAGTATCAATTTGTAATTTTATTTATCCCTAACAGTTTGTAAGGGTAGCTTTTAAAAGGACTAGAACTTTATATTGTGTCTTTCAGAGTTATATAGTACTTCAAATAAAGATTGAAAACCTATGTATGTTAAGTTATACATAACTTATATAAATTTATTAGATTTATTAAAATAAACTTATCTGTGTATCAATATAGAAAATTTTATACTAGTGTAACAATATATAACCTCAATTTTGCCTCGAAATAAAGAGCTCCACCAATGTAAGATTACGGCTATAATTTTTTGTTTGGTTATATCTGAGTAGATTCAATAATCTATCTCTGTTTGTCTAATAGTCTTGTAATATTTGCATATCCCAGTTTTCATTTTAACCCATTTCTCTTACCTAATAAAGAAAAAAAAAGGTTAGAGAAAAGGAAGGGAAGGAAAAAAGAAATCCCTGAATCCCATCTCCCTATTTGGTCTTCTACCTGTCTGAATTCATAACTAATTGTAATCTTCCCCTATTAAATGACAACAAACATCCAACACCAATTGAATGATCAAAAATCCTCCACCCAATCTCTTGGGAATGGGGCTAAGTTTTCTTTTGGGGGAACCAAGAAAAATGGGAAAATAGTTAAGTCTTAAGAAACCTAGATGTAGCTTTGGTTGTTCAATCTACATTCTGAGAGAGTTCAGAGTTAAGTGAAATCCTGATTGGAACAGTCTGTAAGGTTGGACCAAATAATCTAGATGTCCTGAAGTTTTTCTTGAAACAATCTTTAGGAAAAACAGCATTGATGTAGTCTGAGGTAGGATCAGGCAGGATGCTGGAACATTAAGCCTCAGCATCTCAACATTCCCAAAGGCAAATCTTGTCAAGACTCTCTTTTTGTTTTGTTTGTTTGTTTTTGTTTTTGTTGTTTGGTTTTTTTTTTCTGTGAACATAAAGCTTTCAGAGGTAACATGTATTTTCCTATTAACACAATGTATGGAATGTCCAGTGTGCACAGACCAGTTAATGAAGATTCTTTGTTTTCTTTTTGAGCAGGTGAAAGACATCCATTTTCCTTAAGTTAGTTTGGATCATATAACCAAACTACAATATAAACCTACTTCCAAGCTATATGAAAGGATGGCATGATGAATCTTAACGACTCTCCAGCCAATAAGATCCATTGACTATGTATACCTAAAGTTCTGGCCAGAGACATTTTTATGTCTCAGCTAGTTTCAGGGCTTCTCCATATACAGGGACAAGCAAATCATGTTACCTGTTCTGTTTGGTCTTCTTTTCCTTTCTTCCTGTTTGCAGCTAAGATCTCCAGGGGGTCTTCCTCTATCAAATCTGATGCTTATTGCTTTGGGTTAAATCTAAAATCATTTCTTCTTTCCTGTTGATACATACACAAAGTATCCCCCCAGTATAATAATTTTCCAGGAATTTGAAGTCATTATAAGTATAGACTGATCCAATAGCAGTCTCTTTTCTATTCAGGTCTGCTCCATTTTGACTACTCTCAAAGAGGATATATAATATCACCATTACCACTGACCATGTAACCATGCTCATATTGCCAAATCAAAACAAACTTATGGTGTCCAAATATACTCCTCTATAATAAAATATATTGATTATTATTTATTGAGGCAGAGCTCCTCTGTGTAGCCCAGGCTGATCTGGATTTTTCTTTGTAGATAAGGCTGGCCTTGAGTTTACAAGGAACTTATCTGTTTTTGATTTGTCACCCAAGTATTGGGATCAAAGGTATGAGTTTATTTATTTAGCATCTATGTACTCTTAAAAACATTTGTATCATTTTTATCTCCATCTCATTTTTTGTATATCTACTTTTTATGTAGATATATCTATCATTCTTTTTTTCTCTTATTTTAACATTCTTCACTCTATTCAACTTTATTAAATAACTTTTACTTAAGCATACATTCAAACACATTGTAAAACAATATCACATCATCTCTATGACTTTTTTTATTTGATTTATTTATCTCCTCAAATAAAAGCCATTTTTATTCTGCATTGCCAAGATGATAAGTAACAAATACAATTAATAAGTGTAACAGTATTATTTTTATGTCACTTGTTTACCCCTTTTCGTGGATCTTAATGATACATCATTTTTCTTTAGATGTTTCTTTTGTCCAGTAGTCTCTGAATTCCTTAGTTGGATGATTTCTTCTCCTGGAAGATAAAAGCAATAAACCCTGCCCCAACCCTAACTTACAGTCCTTACATTAACTCGTAGAATATGATGTTCCTAGGGCAAAATGCTTTTTGGCAACAGACAAAAAAAAAAGCATTATCTTTCAAATTGAAATCAAACATACCTCATGTGGGTAAATATGCCTATTTTCTCTTTCTGTATATAAATTTAAGGTAGATAGTTAATCATTTTTTAGATTACTAAGAACATTCTTGCTTACTATTAAGCAAAAGTTACCTTTAAGGAAGAAATGTTTCAGTTTGGATTTTAGACTCATTTGCAAACAGCTTTATCTATCAGCAGGGGTCCCCACCCTGACTTCATCGTTTTTCTGAGACCCATTCTGCTCTCTTGGCTTTGAGCAGTCCTGGACTGCCCTGTAGGGGTTCTGTCCACTGTTAATCTCAAATCCATATGTCCTGCCATGTTTACCTGGGCCAGAGCCTCTGGCCTCTGCCTACTCCATGAATGTAGTAGGCCCATGGTAGAATAGGGTTGGAGCCTTTATGTTCCTTCCCAACCCTCTGCCTGGAGCTCAGCAACTGCTCATCTGCTCCTCTCTGAGGGGCACTCTGGCTGTTGCTTGGGCTGTTGCTTTAGGTCTTAGTTGTGTGATCCAAACTGAGCTGTTGAACCCATGGAAGGTTGTGTGCATTCCCACTCACTATCTGCTGCTTATAGGCCTCCATTCCCCCTAGGTGTAGCCTTTCTATACGTAGGGTCACTCTTTTAGAAAAGTTTTAAAGCATCGCTTATTTTTTTCCTCTTTTCTTAAAAAGACAGAACTTTAACGCTATTTTGCTTTCATGGAGAACTGTTCCCTCTATTCAGAAAATTATCTCAAGTTAGCTTGGTTCTATAATGTGGTTAGGCAACATTTGTAGAAATTGAGTCTGGTTCTTCCTCACAGTCCCATGATTCCAGAAAAAAAGACTCAGAGTCAAAATACATTTACAAATATCTTGGCCATATAGACAGGCTCTTCTCTGAGCATCTCCTAACTTAAATTAGCCCATTCATTCTAATCTACATTCTGCTACTTGGCTGATTACCTATGCTTAGGTACATGCATCCATCTTGTCACATCTTCTCAGGCAAATATCCCATGCTGGACATTATCCCAGAATCTTTCCTGTCTCCCAGATATTCTAAATTCTATTTTCTACCAAAGCCATAGGCCATCAAATTTATTATTGATAGGTGCCATAAGATATTTTTTTCCATAAAGTCCAGTCTGTAAAGTGTGTGCAAAGGCTCAGGAATGTTATACCACTGCCTCCCTTGATCATAATTTACATACGCACTGCTTACAGATGGCAGACTTAAGGGGAACAGAGCTAAGGATAGAATTTCAAATTCTGATTCAAAATCCACCATTCTCTCACCACATTTCAGCCATATATTTGTTTTAAAATTTACTTTACACTGTTTTCTTTTTTTTTTAATAAGGCAGTTACTGTGGATAACAAAACTAGTGTTTCAGTTATGTGATGACCATCAATTTATGAAATTTTCACATGACAGACAGAAAAGCTCATTTGCTGATGGAAAATATTTCATCACAAAATGCTAGATAAAATTAGTTATTTTTCCTTATTTTTAGTCTTTTTATTAATTATGTTATTTACATCTCTATCACAGGTTTCCCTACCTTCTCTCTTTGTAGTTCCTCCCTCTTATCTTCCTCCCCCCATCTTCTTCCCCCTCTATCCACTCTAAAGAGGGATGGCCTCCCACAGATATACCTTGGCACAGGAAATTGCAATATGACTAGTTGTGCCTTCTTCTGTTGAGCTCAGTTAGAAGAAAGAGATCCAAAGCAGGTAAGACAGTCAGAGACAGCCCCAGCTCCTTGTTTAAGAGGCCACATAAAGACCAACCTGTATAACTGTTAACACATGTGCAGAGGGCCTAGATTTGTCTCATGCATGCACACTGGTTGGCAGTTCAGTATCTCTGAGCACCTATGGACTCAGGTTGGTTTATTCTGTAGGGTTTTTTTTGTTGTTGTTGTTGTATCAGCCTCTCTGGCTCTTTCAATCATTCCTCCTTCTCTTCCCCAGGATTTCCCAAGCTTCATTTAATGTTTGGCTGTGGCTCTCTGAATCTGTTCTGATCATTTGTTGGATATGTCTCTATATTACAAATATGTTAGATTCCTGTCTGCTACTGTAGCAAACTATCATTCATAGTGTCATGGGTAGGCTCCTTCTCATGGCATGAGCTTCAACCTGGGCCAGTCATTAGTTGGCTTTTCCCACAAATTCTGTTCCATATGTTACCAATGCATATCTTGTAGGCAGAACAAATTGTGGGTCTAAGCATTTGTGAGTGGGTTGGTGTCCCTACCACTCCATTGGAAGTTTCACCTGACTACAGGAGATGGCCAGTTCAGACTCCAGATTCTACATTGCTGAGAGTCTTAGCTAAGGTCACTCTCATTGATTCCTGGGAATTTTCATTGCCTTAGGCTTCTAGCTCACCCCAAGGATGATCTCCAATTCTAGGTGTCTCTACTAGATCTCTCTCCCTCTTTCCTCCTCCGACTTCATCCATCCTTTTCCTGTCCCCACTTCTTCCCAAAATAGTTAATTTTTAATGAATACACAAAATATAAAAAATAATTGGATACCATGTATTTTGTTTTATTATTTTTATGTATATATGTATCCCTATGTATGTTTGTGGTGTTGCCTGCTGAGGGTGTCAGACCTCCTGAAATCAGAATTGCAGGCAAAAGCATAAATAATTCTTGGCCAATGAGCTGTCTCTCTGGACCCTTCCTCATCCTTTGTGGTGTTTTAAGACATGACTACATCAGGACAAACCTAGTTTCTTTTATATGTCTCAAATTTTGTTTCTATCTTTTGAGATAAATGTTAACTAGTACTACATGTACCACTATAGACTCTTTTCTTCTTACTTAATTTAACTTCACAAAACAGATCAGATACTTTTTCTAAAGGTCTGAATTACCCCAGTGAGGTGGTAGGTGCCTGTAATCGCAGCACGTGGGAAGCAGATAAAGATGATCACAAGTTCAAGACACAAAGAAGAATGATAACAAATGTGTGAATGGTGAACAATGATATACAAAGATTATGTTTAGATGAATTTATGAATTGTAAAATTTTTCTACAGTTTACTAAGGAAAAAATTATTCAAGCTAATACAATATATACATTTCTTTACAGATGACCTGACCATAACTCCCACAGATACACGCTGGGTCGGTGCTTGGTGGATCGGCTTTTTGGTCTGTGCAGGAGTGAATATCCTGACGAGCATTCCCTTTTTCTTTTTTCCAAAAACACTCCCAAGAAAAGGACAACAGGATAATGTGGATATGACTATATATGAGAAAGTTGAGAAATATAGAGAAAGAAAGAAAAAGGAAAACCTTGGAATCACAAAAGGCAAACATGAAAACTTTAAACTCTATTTGGTTTAGATGGGTCTGTGTTTAGTGAGCACTTGTCACTTGTGTGAGTTAAGACAGTTTGTTACCAAATGTCCCCACTCAGATGTGTTAAATGTCTTCCACAGTCACCACTTGAAAATAACTGATATGAAAGGTAGCTTGGCTTATTTTAGATTAGAATAATGAAGTGTTAAGTCAATCTGAACACTCAATCAACAAATATATTTTCCCTTCTGTTTTGGCACTCCTAATTTACAGAAAATATTAGTTCAAGTTAAAAAAAAAACAGAAATCAAAGTTAAAGGCAAAGATAAAAAACTGTTTGATAAGAAAAATGTTTAGCTGTAAGCATCCTTAATGTCAAGGCTGATAGATGACATAACACACTATATTTGATCGTGTGTGGGAGTTTATAGGAGACATGTTCCCTTAGGACAAACTGTCCTAAAATAAGCAGGAATGTTACTAACTGACAATGCAAAGTAGAGATGCTTCTGTGAGAAGCTATGGTGGGACAGTGGAGTGTTGTTCAGCAGTGCCCATTCTTAAAACATGGAATTATTTTCAAAATTGTGTAGTATTCTCCAGAAATCAGAGTTAGTAATACAAGGGGCATGGCTTAGGCTCTGGAAGTTTGAAAATATATAGTTGAAAGATGGGATGCCAGTGCTTTACCTGTCAAATGAAGGTAATACTGAGTTATAGCCTGGGTTTCTGTATTGTTCTGGTACAAACTACTGTGGTGGGCATTTTACTGATGATATTGCTATTTCCTCCACCATTCACAAGCCCCAACACCAATGTGTGCTGAATGGTCACATCTGCCTTAAACATTAGAGACAATGGCTGAGGAGCCAATCACACTTGGAGCTAGTGCAGAGACTTGAAGCATCTTAGAATCATAGCCATGATATAGATTCTCCAGAAAGGGCAAATGTTGACATGTGTACAATTTTGTGATCTATTAGATCAACCAAAACTTCAAAAATAGGAAAGAGCTTAGCAGAGAATAAGACATACAGAAAGTAACTGTGAACCTTGGGGACTCATTTAGGAGGACAGGGATGTCAACAAACATGGTGAGTTCCAAAGCTCCCAGGAATACTGACTGCAACCATCTCATTCATAAAAATGGGTTTTGCCACTACAGTCCCTTTCTTTTCACTGAACTGCTCTGTCTCTACTTCTAAATTTTTTATTCTTGGTACACTTATCTAAATAAAACTTGAGGTAATTTATGAAGGATAGTATAAAATTAGAAAATCAAGCAGAAGACATGAAGACATGAAAAGGAAAGAGATGGTTAACTGTGGATTTCAGCCAAATCATCTTCAGTGAGATCCAATCCATTTCCTAGACACAGGCTACAAACTTGACTTTGAGCTTCTTAAAGACAGCAAATTTGGAAGGTTCCTGATGTACACCAACTTGATGGCATTACTTAAAGTGAGACTTTTGAGTTGAGACCTTTATGATTATCACTAGGTGTTTCTTATATGTGTCCTTCTGTGAAGAGCTGGCAAGATGCTGGTATTGTTTGGGCTGCAGTATGATTCCTGGAGCATTCATAAGCTATTAGCTTATCCATTCGTATATTAAGGGGTAATACCTTCAGAGTCAGAAAGGAAACTTCATCAAAGCTGGTTTCTTGCTGACACCAGAAAACAGATTAATCACTCTCTGGTGAATGCATGATAGAAGGAATCGAGAGAGAAGCAAATGAAGTGTGGACAGAGACATAATCCTATCATTTATAGTTTTGTTTGTCCTCACAGTTGTGCTTTGATTGATATATAGCCTGCTGTGTCGCTAACTTCATCGTGACTTAAACAGTGGTATAGAACTTTAGTCCCAAGGAGTAAAGATTTATCAAATATATTTGTGTTATAGGAAAGAATCGATGATATTTTAGGAGAACGCTGGACGTAAAATGCAAGGAAGGCCAAGTTAGTTTCATAGTCTGTATGCTCTCTTGTTTCAGATTTCTTGCCATTCATGAAGAGCCTCTTCTGCAATCCAATTTACATGCTTTTCGTCCTTACGAGCGTGCTCCAGATAAACGCGTTCATCAATATGTTTACCTTCGTGCCCAAATACCTGGAACAGCAATTTAGAAAATCGACTGCAGAGGTAGTATTCCTCATAGGTATGTACGTTCATTACTTAGTAGCACCTTCCTCTCACACAAGAATATGTTTAACATTAAGATAATGTGACTTGGAGAATACAAAGAAATGAAATTTCTTAGGATAGTCTGGTAAATTTCCTCCTTCCAATCTCCAAGAAAACCAAGAAAAAAATAAAAGAAGAAAGAAACACGAAATTCCCTCTCTGATTTCTCTCCAAACCGAATGAAAATCATCATAGTTATAGGAATCTTAGGAGAAGCTCATATTTGTCAGTTTTCAAATACCAATATGTTAATTCAAAGAGGAATACAGAGTTAACCCACTATATCTTACACCCACTTGCTATATCTGGGCTTCAGTTCTTTCTCTCCACATTCCTCTGAATTCAGTTACTCAGACCCCTGTTGTCTGACAAGTCTGCGAGCCACACTCTGCTTTTCTTGTTAGTTACACTAAATCCAGGGACCCTACTTAACCCTTGAAAAGTGAGATTCATGGGCTGCCACATTATCTAGAATTCCCTGAAAGTACAAATCCCAATCCTCACCCTAAGATGTATAAAACTCAATGTAGTGGTGTGCTGCTGTAAAGGATGATTAAATTCTTCTAACCCTGGGGCTAGTGTTGTGTGAATCTTCCCTACACAGGATATTCTCTCTCTCTCTCTCTCTCTCTCTCTCTCTCTCTCCTTTGTTTTTGTACAGGGAAAGAGAGTCAGGAAGGAAAAGTCCTGGACATCAATTATGCATAAAATGTTTTACATTTGATAAACTGAGACTCAGTAGCAACCTTCAAAATCACCTGAAGCAAAGTCAAATTCCCAATACACCAAGTGGAAAGAAACAAATGAAATATTCAATATTGTGTGTGTGTTGTATAACGGTCATAAAGGTGTTTACAACACCCTGCAAATAATTAAGTAAATGCTAATTGTGTTTTAAAGTGGTGTTATGGGCATTTGTAAACCTCATTTTATATAATATTTGAGTAAATAGGGGTAGAATCACAGTATATTTAAGATAAATTGTTAAGTAAGATTTATTAGACAGAATGATAACATTTATTTTTCTGATGTCCTGATGAATATTATTTCTCTTGTGTTTATAGGTGTTTATTCCTTCCCTCCAATATGCCTTGGATATTTAATTGGTGGCTTTATTATGAAGAAGTTTAAGATTACTGTCAAGAAAGCTGCATACCTAGCATTCTGCCTATCCTTGTCTGAATATCTTCTTTATTTCTGTAACTTTATGATGACCTGTGATAATGCCCCAGTTGCTGGATTAACTGCCTCTTATAAAGGGTATGTTGTTTCCCAATGAAGATCAAAATATTTCCACAATTGCTGTTCACTTTCTTCAAATTGTAAAATGGCCAGATAATTTTATTATGACTTAATGGCAGTGATCCATGGTTATTTTATGTTTTTCTTCCATTCATCAATTTTATGCCATCTCATACAAGGTGTGAGCTTATTAAAAAGGTCTGAGGACTATCAGCGTGTAAGTCTATCCCAAATGCACATGGGTGGTGGGTGATATCCCTGTCTGTTTTAAAGTGTAATAAAAGAAAGTAACCTAGAGCTTTGTAGCCTAGATTATTCATGTATCTCATACTCCTCTAAACAGGTAGCTTTAAAGTTGACTGTACAGGTTACAAGCCTTTATAAGTATCTACAATGGGCTCAAATCTATCATAATTGAATCTAATGCATGGTAAGTCAATGCGTATGCTTATAAACGTCACTGGTATAGGTATATCACATGTACACTGTAATCTTCGATTTTGCATTTTACCTGTTTCCTGGTCATATTATATATTAGCCTGAGAAATGTAAAACTTAGTTTAGGGCACAGTTGTAAGATCAACTAATCAGTTAAAATGAAGTAGACCATGTGCTTGAGATTCCTTTCAGAATGGTGGGGAACACAGTAATAGAGATCCATGCAGAGGAACCTGAGTTCAGATCCCCAGAACCCATCTAAAAGTAGACGCTGTAGGGTTTCTGTAATCCTAGGTCTCCCACTGTGAGCTGAGTGGCATAGGCAGGAAACCTGAAAGTTCATGGATCTGCTAATCTGGCATTTGAGCAGTGAGCAACAGGGGACTCTGTCTCTAACAAGGTGGAAGATTATCAACTGATTACTTCATATACACTGTTGTAAACACGTTCCTACACACAAACTGCACACACACACACACACACACTCACACACACACACACAAACACAAACACTCATGAAAGAGAGGGAGAGTGATAAAGAGACAGAGAGATTAAAATTAAAATTCAACATTATTAAGAATTGTAGTATTTACATGTTTTCAAGTATAATTATATATATATATATTCATCTAATTTTATTTATTTTTTAAGTTGGAAAATTTTTCATTCACTTTAGAGATGTACAAATTGAAACTCTGGGGCAATTAGTGTGTTTACAAAAGATGGCTCCAACACCACCAGAGTAGAATTGTACATATTAAGTCCATCTTCTGTCATGCTGACTCTACATTGTGCTTGAAGGACAGGATTTGAATTTAGCTTCTAGACTCCCACATTTTCCTGCTTAAATCTCTTTGTCAGTGCTGGGTACTTTCTGAGAAGAGCATTTGTGACCAGTCAAACACTCCATTTTGCGAGCTAAACGCACCACCTATCTTATAAATGGAAATTTCAGATTTTGTTCAAGTCAGCCCTCTTTATTATTTCCCATCATTATCATTATTTCCTTTCATGCATATAAATGAGAGATTGGCCCTCTCCAATTTAACTCTGACAGCAGAATATTTTCCCATAGGGTAGGTACTTTAGTTTTGGTTCTGATATAACTAAAATGCATTCATAAGACCATTGCTGAAAGATTTCGGCACACAGCTTAGAACAGACCACAGCAGACCAGCCGGTTCCACAGGAGAGGGTGGGAGACAAGCGGGAGAAGATGGGATGGGGGGAAGAAGAGAAGAGAGAGTGAGGTCGGGGGAGTTTCACCTATTTGGATGAGCGATGGGGTAGCTTTTCCCAGGTACAGGTGAGGTGGCCAAGTGAATTGTGGGAGGGGGAGTGTATATCGGTTGCCTTGACAATGATGTAGAAGTCGTTGCCTGTCTCCTGGATATGACGTCACTGAGTTCGGACTTATACTAACAATTGGAGCATATTACTTGTGTGCTAAAATCATAGTATAGGGACCACATGTTGTTATGTGAATCATAGTATAGAGACCACAGGTTGATATATGAATAATTTCTGTTTCTGTTCTGGAGGAACAGATCTCTCTCCTCTCTCTCTCTCTCTCTCTCTCTCTCTCTCTCTCTCTCTCTCTCTCTCCTCCTGTGTGTACAAGCTGAGATGAAAAGAAGAAAATAAAGTGCTTGGGTAGATTTTTCAGAATTCATGGCATTATTTCAAATCATTTTAGAGTTCATCACCAACTGTATGCGGAGAATAAGTTCCTTGCTGACTGCAACGCAAGGTGTAACTGCGTAACGGACACATGGGATCCAGTGTGTGGAGACAACGGCCTAGCATACATGTCAGCCTGCCTCGCAGGCTGTAAGAAGTTCGTTGGAACTGGAACCAACATGGTAAAAATCCTTTCAGTGTTTAGGCTGATGTTTTGTGTCCTGAGTTAACATGTGCTATGATTTAAGCCTTCCTCTGCTAAAAAGCAAAGGGTAGTCCTTGCTTAAAATAGATTAATATTTTTTGTGAATAACCCAATTTACTCTGTATATACATACTTGATGTAGAGATTATATAAAACCTTGACAGAGTCTGACCATTATTTTGTAATTTCAAAGAGCGGAAATTATTATTCAAATGATCTGAGTTTAAATGGGGTTGGAGAGATAGCTCAGGTATCAAGAGCACTTGCTGCTCATTCAGAGGACATACTTAGTTCCCTGAAGACAGAAGGTGCAGCTCAAAACTCCAGCTCCAGACCATCTGACAGTCTTCTGACTTTCTCAGGCACCAGCATGAACCTGTTTGCATTAACACATATACAGAGGCATACATTAAAAAATTAACATTAAAATTAATTAATTACTCTGCACAGAATTTTTCCTTTGTAGAGATAGGGTTTCATGAATTCCAGGATGGTCTCAGACTTGCTCTGTAGTTGAGCAAGAAAACTTTTCATATCATGAACTTTTTGTCCCCTATCTATCTATCTATCTATCTATTATTTATTTATTGTGGTTGTATGTATGTGGTATACAAGAGCATGTGCATATGGAGGCCAGAATGTAAGTACCTCTTGATTCTCAGGTCCCATGTACTTTGTGCTTCTGAGACAGGATCTGTGTTCTAGAATTTATTGGTTCTGTTAAGCTACCTGGTAAGTTAACCCATGGA
This sequence comes from Grammomys surdaster, assembly GCF_004785775.1. Taxonomy (NCBI): domain Eukaryota; kingdom Metazoa; phylum Chordata; class Mammalia; order Rodentia; family Muridae; genus Grammomys; species Grammomys surdaster. The sequence goes on from NW_021620983.1 coordinate 7,452,813, forward strand.
TTTGTATGGTTGTTGGCCCATGTTCACCATTGGGCCCAGCCATTTGGTGGGATGGAACACAGGGAGTTTGACTGCATTTACCACATGCCTCCACTGAAGTGGGTACTGGGCTGGAGCAAAGCACCAAGATGCTGCTCCAGGGGTTGGAAGGCACAGCCTGAGATGTGGAAAATATGAAGCTGGCTTGGGGTTCCCTGGGCCTGTGATGAGGCCAGAGCTGTGGGGTTCTCATACTCTTGGACATCCAAGGACTGCAGATAATAGCTGAAGAGCTGAGAATGGGAGTCGTCGCCTGTGGATGGGGACAGTGTCTAGCCTGGGAATGGGGTGGGTGTGGGGGAAAGGGGATCTCTGTCTAGCTTATTCCAGCAGAGAGATTGTTGTCAGCTTGGTGGCAGTTATGGCTGGGAGCACAGAGAGGCCATCTACAGGAGACTAAGGTGCGACTCTGTAGACGAAGGCCTTCTCCATGGCTCCCTGACAGCAGATCTTGATGAAAGAGTCAGTTCATGGTTCCAAACAGCATATTGTCATGGTGGAAAGTGGATGCATAAAACCATACCCCACTTTTCAGGGTGGGCCTGAGATTAAATACCTTTTGCAGGAAGGAATGTCTGGGACTGGAAGTTTATTGGCAACACCATCCAGGCTTCTAGGTACCTCATTAGAATGGAGAACTCTGTTTTGAGCCTACTTGACTGTGCTCATATTTCTTTTTCTATATTGTCTTGGTCTGAGATGTGATGCTTGTCTCAGCTACATGTTGAAGGGCTTGGGGGAATTGCCCTTATGTGACTGATGGCCACAAATCTATAGGCGGCTGTGGCTACATGACAGGAGCCTGGTTCTGAGAATAGGCAAAGCTCCTACTGTCCCTTCAGGGTCTCTGGGGCTTCAAGCCTTTAGCTCCACTTTACCACACTTCCTCTCATAGTCCACCACCCTGCAGAGAATCACCTGTTACCACCTTCAGAGCATCAGTGTTACAAATACATCCTCTATTCATGCATTTTTCACATGTGTGCTGGGGATGTGAATTTACATCTTCATGCTTGTACAGGACGTTACTGACTGTCCCATCTCCCCAGCCCCCATCATGATAGTTTAACATGATAAAGAATCAAGCATATTTCCTTTCCTTAAACATGCTAGAATACTTAGAGGTGGTTCATTCATAATCCCACTTGGAAACATAATAATTCAAAAAAATATTAGCTTTACTTTTTAAGTAAACACACTTTTCTTTGGGGACATAAATTTTTTTATTATTAAGTATCTAACTATTCCATCAACATTCTGAGACACATGATATTTTAGCACTTAGTAGTAGGTAAAAACAAACAAAGCCATTTTTATGTAATTATTAAAAATCATCTACAGGCTAGAAAATTGGCTAACTGGGTAAAGGCATTTGTCAGCAAGTTTTACTACCAGAATCATATTCTGGGTTTCCCATGGTAGAAAGAGAGAACTAAATCCCATAGACTGTTTCCTGAGTTTCACATGAATGCCATGGCACAACAATATGCAGACATCGACACATATATGCACATGTATGCACACACACATATGCACAACATGTGCACACATACGTACAAGTAAAACAAAACAAACAAACAGAAGTTAAAGATAATGTGTGAATTCAAAATAAGTGAGTTTTTGCAAATTTACTCACTATGTTTAAAATATACCAAATTTTAAAATCTACCTTTTATATTTTAATGATATAATCTGAGATACCAAAAAGGAGATGAAAATAAAGAGGACAATTAGTCTGCATTTTAATTATTTAGTGTTTCCTATTTAATGGCATTTGTGCTCAAACTTGGATCCTCATTCAAACGAGGTGAGTGTTCTTCCTCTGAGTACCATCATTGACCCAAGATTCTGTATTTAGATCCAACTAGCTGTGCAGACAATACTGAAAGTTTAAGCCCAATATCTTTCTTCTTTTTTGACAGGTGTTTCAAAATTGCAGCTGCATTCTGTCATCAGGAAACTCATCTGCAGTCCTGGGGCTGTGTAATAAAGGCCCTGGGTGTGCTAACAAGTTTCAGTACTTTTTAATCTTAACAGTAATTGGCAGTTTCATCTACTCACTTGCAGCCATACCTGGGTACATGGTTCTTCTGAGGTAATAAGTAACCCTTCATTTAGTTTTCTCTCTTTCGTTCATAGTGGTGTATGCGTATGTGAGTGCACATGTGTGCATGCTGTGGCTCCTATGTGCTTTCAAGAGTTCCGGCATTTCAGAATGTTGGGGAATCTGTTCTCTCCTTTCACCTTCTATTTGAGGCATGGTCTCTCTTGGTATTTCTGCTGCTGGGCTGTTTGTGTACTCCTGCTGACCTATGTAAAGGTTGTAAGCAATTCTATTTTCTCCTTTTATTCCATTGAAGGAATTAGAGATGCATACCACTTAATTGGGCTTTCTATTTTAATTTTTTGTACATATATTCCTGGACTCTAGAAACTGGATAAGCCTTTGAGGCAAGCATGTTTACCCACTGTCTCATGCAAATGATACCATCCAGATTTATTTTTTTCATTTATTAAATTTTTCTCAAGAAAAGCCCTTGGAGTCAGAGTTCCAAGAACCTCAATGTTCTAAGTAAGATTCGTTTATCAAGACTGTTACAGAAAGGATTGCTAAATTTAACAGTAATTTAAAGTTTTCTGAAAATTTCCTTCCTGTCCTTTCCTATCTTTTTCCCTTATTAAGCCTAAATGAACAGCCTTCTTGTTTTAGCAATTGAGAGTAGTTGCCTAGTACTCATTATCTGTGGCTCAGCTAACTAACTGAGAGAGTGTGAAACTCTGTGTAAAAAGGTCAATTTCACCTTGACATTCTGAGCCTAATCTGTCTTTAACAAAAACCATTAATGCAATTAAAGATGAGGTACATGAATGCAATGATAGATATTAAAATATCACATAAACTGAGAAAGTTGTATAGCCATTTTCAAAATTTTGTATTATTACCAGGTTTTTTTCCAGTCTATCTAACTTCACACCCACTAGCAATGGGAAATAGTTCAACCCCACTTTTCCTGTTAATAGGAGCTCAGAAGCAAAGTTGAATTAACCATGGTATGTGACTCATACTTTATCCTTTTAGTGTGAACCAAGGTTGTCATTTCTCCCTTCTTTCCCGCTTTTCCCTGGGCTTTTCCATTTCCTTGTCTACATTCACTTTGTGTCCAGCCCCCCTTGTCCTCCTTACATAGTCCTATCCTTTTTCCCTCCTCTGCTCTCCTCTTCTCTCTTCTCTCCTCTCTTCTCCTTTCTTCTCTTCCTTAGTCTAACCTGTCCTTTCCCTCCCCGTCTTTCTTCCTTTTACCTGCTTCTATTCATTATACAAATTCACTGGAAGAGCATAGATATATGTACTTTATTCACTTTCAATTGTAAAATGTTATATTTTTAATATTCATTAAATCAAGATGTGCTTTATGACCTTGATTCAGTTCATAAATTCATGGACAGAAAAATGCATCAAGTATTGCTAGTGAATAAGACTTAAGACTTATTCTTGAAAGTGAGGGTCATTTGTCTATAACTTCTGTCACTCCATCACCTGCCAGGCAGATTTATCTGATGTGGCTAAGTGGTGTCTCCTTTCTTCCTCACTACTCCAGGTTTCTCAGTTCCAAAGCTGCAGGATGAATTGATAAGGATGAATTTTCCTCCGAGAGGAGGACAGTCTTAGTTGAAGGGCAGATGAGCAGCTGAACTCTTCTGTTAGAGTCTGCAAACACCCTCTCAAAAGATGCTTTCACGTTTACTGCATCCCCATTCTAACTTCCATCCCTCATGCACTTTTTAAATTAACTTACATTTTGATGTTGACTCTTCCACTTAGGGGAGGGGGATGAAAACAAAAACACAAAACAAAACAACAACAAAAAATCCCAAAATACATAAAAGAGCAACAACAACAACAACATCAACAAAAACAAAACAAAACAAAACAAAACAAAAAAAACAAGGTTAACTGATATTTTAATGTATGGTTATTTAAAATACTTTATGGGTACTTGAATATGTCTGTGTCTGTGAATGCCATGGCATTCATGTTGAAATAAGTCACAGGAGTTGATTTTCTTTACATCATGTGGGTTCCACATATTGAAGTAGTTTGTCCAGCTTGCTGGCAAGAAGCCTTACCCACTGAGCAATCTTTTAGCCCAAATGTATGATTTCTTGATGCAATGAGGCTAGGGTCTATTAAATATTTTTTTGTATTTCTGTGATTTTTCTTGCTGAGTTTGATGGCTGCAATGTAAATGATGGATAAAGTACTACTGTTTGTATTCTATCATGAGTCATCTACATTGTGGTTTTTCTTGAACTCTTTCACGGAGTCACTCCCTAAATGAAATACCAAGTTGCATATATTATGATTTTCTTACTCAAGAGTGTAATTGATGGGAAAAGAATACATTTTTAAAAGGGCTTCCATATTCCTAATTTACAATAATATTTTTCAGTTTGTATCCTTTTTTTTTTTTTAGTTCTCATCGTTCACCTTTTTTTTGTTTTGTTTTGTTTTCAAGGCATATATTTTATTATTTTAGCTTATACAAATTTTTTTTAATTTTTTCTCAAATCATAATTAATTCACACAGGGGTATAAACACAGAGAGGCAGGATGTGGGGAAGGGAATGACACTGGAGTGTGGGTGTTCAGGGGGAATACAGATATCTTCAGAACCGGGTATCGGCTGGGTGAAGGTTCAGGGGACAAGTCACTATGACTCTGCCTATGACTCGCTTGTCATTATCTAAGTTGGTATTGTCTGCCAAGGCTACATATTTACAAGGTCTATGACTACTCAGGCTTATAAATTTCCACAAAAGCTGCTTGTTGACATTAGCTTATAGCCATCCGTTTCAATGTTTTTCCACTGAGACCTGAGACTTGGTGTTAGTATACATGTATGACAGGCCTATTGCTGATTTTAGGCCTGTGTCTGATTTTAGGCCTTCAGTGTGTAAGCAGGGCTGCCCCTGACATCTCCTGCCTTCTCTAAGTATAGAAGGGCTGTGGCAATTCTAATCTTGCAAAGGCGGGGATAGAGGCCTGACCTCCACTAATTGAAGGGACCTTGAAATGGCTCCGGTCCCCCTGTCATTGTCCAGTGAGGCATGAGGGACATACCCATCCCAATGTCTTTTTCCTGGAGAGGGGATACTTTTGACATCAACCCCTATGCAGTCAGGCTTGTCCCTCAGGGAACCCAGAGAGATATTTTTATCTTTTATTTATATTCCCTTGCAGTGCTTAGCCTCGCAGCCTAAGCAAGAATTCAGATCGCCTTTCAGAGGGGGTTCTGGGTGGCCCCTCTCTGCTTGGTCTAGGGGCAGAAGTCCCCCCTTTTAGGTTGGGTGGAGATGGGTTTTGAAAACACCCTGTATAAAGTAACAACCTAATCTTGAGTCTCGTGGTCCTCCATAGTTAACTTATGACAATGTATCTCAATAGGTTTTGCTACCAAGTTATTTATCAGTTGTATCACAAAGTTAGTCCACTTATTTGAGGCCCAGGGACCAGCAGAAAAAAGCAAAAAGAACCCAAATAATGGTCCCAAGATAGATGGAAATAGGGTTGACAACCTTGGAGAGGCTCTAAATCAATTCTTGTACCAGCATTCATCTATCTCTTTCTCTCTCTGATATTTCTTAGGCTTCACTGACCTATTTCATGCTCTCCTTAAACCATTCCTGTCTTGTCTATGTAAAGGCAATCTCCTTCTTTGAGGGTTGTACACAGTCAAGAGCTGTATACAGTCTTTTCTATTGTACTATAGTAAATCAAGTCCAATAAGGATCTTTGCGATTTTAGGAGGTCTCTTCAGACAGCGAAATGAGGTGTTTCTTTAGATTAGTGATGTCAATCTCTAGCTGTTTGATGTTCTTGTCAGTGGCCCTTCAAAGGTCTGAGTAGTATAAGTTCTGAGGCCAGCATCTGGATTAGAACTTCTAACAGCAGACATCATGGGTGATTCATTTTTACCTGGAAAGGAAAAAGAAGGGGATTCTCAGGGAGATTTCTCTTCCCTGGATTTAAATTGTTATTCATCGTATTTATGGTTGGGCCTGGCTTTGTGGGGGTAGATATTTTTTTTCATTAATCTTTCTGGTAGCCGGTTAGCTGTGCCTTCTGGGGTGTTGGACAGGCATATCAGTCCTCGGCCACATAAGGGAACTGGGTCTGTACCATTCCCTTTAAGGGTAAGAGGGTCCTTCCCCATATCTGTAGCAAAGTTTTGTTGGTCTTGGTGGTGCCAGAGGCAGTCAGCAGCAGATTTGCCATGAGCTTTCAGCTTTAGAGAGATAAAAGTGAACAAGGCATGATGGAGAGTATTTCAGGGGGACTCCGTCTGAGGGGGTACCATTCCCCCTCTTTTGTTTTTAAAGCCAATATTTCAGAGTTCTTGTAAAATCAGGGCAGATACACCAACAGTCGCTCCCTCCACACTCAGAGAGTCATGAAGACCCTATTTAAGGATATATAAATCTATATTAATAATGTTTTGTCAAAGGACTGTTATAGCACCGCTGACAACTAATCAGACTATATAATATATTGATTAGTAATAGCTTCTTCTACTTTTTGTGAGATTACCTCTCTTTTGTCAATTAATTGTTGAGGAAAATTAGGGTTTACCTCTCTCTTGAGAATATTGAACAGAGACTTAAATTCTTTTATGGAGAGTTTAAAATAGGATCTTAGCCAATTAACAACTCCTAGAAACTTTTGAAATTAATTTAAAATAAGTAAACTCTCTCCCTCTCTCTCTTTTTTTTTTTTTAGACCCTTTATCTGTGTGGTTTTTTTAATTGGAGATTATACAAATTTACCTTTCAATGTTATCTCCTCTCCCATTGTCCCCCAAAACCTCTTCTCCCATACCCCCTCCTCCTAATTTTTGTGAGGGTGTGCTCCAAACATCCTCCCAGTTCCATCTCCCTGCTCTCGAATTCCCACACAGTAGGGGATCCAAACTTTCGGAGACCATGGCCCTCCACTTTCACTGAAGTCTAACAAGGTCACCCTCAATTCCCTATACAGGTGCATGAGTCTCTCCCTTTGTGCTCTCTGGCTGGTGGTTTAGACTTTGGGAGCTCTGGTTGAAACTTTTGTTATTCCTTCTAGAAAGGACCAAAGCATCCACACTTTGGTCTTCCTTCTTCTATGTGAGTTTTAGGTGGTGTATACATAGTTTCTTAGAAACTGTGAGCTTTTGGGCTAATATCCACTTATCAGTGATTGTATACCATGTATGTTCTTTTGAGATTGGGTCACTTCACTCAAGATGATATTTTCCAGCTCCATCTATTTGCCTAGGAATTTCGTGAACTCATTGTTTTTAATAGCTGAGTAGTACTCCATTGTATAAATGTACCACATTTTCTGCATCCATTCTTCTGTTGAAGGGCATCTGGGTTCTTTCCAACTTCTGGCTATTATAAATAAGGCTGCTATAAACATGGTGGAGCATGTGTCCCTGTTGTATGTTGAAACATCTTTTGGTTATATGCCCAGGAGTGGTATAGCTGGGTCCTCAGGTAACACTATGTTCAAATTGCTGAGATACCGCCAGACTGCCTTCCATAGTGGTTGTACCACCAACAGTGGAGGAGTGTTCCTCTTTCTCCACATCCTTGCCAACATCTGCTGTCACCTATGTTTTTTATCTTAGCCATTCTGACTGGTGTGAGGTGGAATCTCAGTGTTGTTTTTATTTGCATTTCCCTGATGACTAGGGATGCTGAACACTTCTTTAGGTGCTTCTCAACCATTCGAGCTTCTTCAGTTGAGAATTCTTTGTTTAGCTCTGTGCTCCATTTTTTAATAGGGTTCTTTGATTGCCTAGAGTCTAATTTCTTCAGTTCTTTGTATACCTTGTATATTAGCCCTTTATCGGATGTAGGGTTGGTGAAGATCTTTTCCCAATCTGTTGGTTGCCGCTCTGTCCTATTGACTGTGTCCTTTGCTTTACAGAAGCTTTGCACCTTTATGAGGTCCCATTTGTCAATTCTTGGTTTTAGAGCACAGGCCATTGATTTTCTGTTGAGGAACTTTTTTCCTGTGCCTATGTGTTACAGGCTTTTCCCCAGTTTCTCTTCAGTTAGTTTCAGTGTGGCTGGTTTTAGGTGGAGGTCCTTAATCCACTTGGAATTGAGCTTTGTACAAGGAGATAAGTGTGGATCAATTTGCATTCTTCTACATGCTGACCACCAGTTGGACCAACACCATTTGTTGAAAATGCTATCCTTTTTCCACTCGATGGTTTTAGCCCCTTTGTCAAAGATCAAGTGACAATAGGTATGGGGGTTCATTTCTGGGTCTTCTATTCTTTTCCATTGATCCTCCTGCCTTTCTCTGTTCCAATACCATGCAGTTTTTATCACTATGACTTTGTAGTACAGCTTGAAGTCGGGGATGGTGATTCCCCCAGAAGTTCTCTTATTGCTGAGAGTAGTTTTTGCAATCCTGGGTTTTTTGTTATTCCAAATGAATTTTAAGATTGCTCTTCTATCTCTGTGAAGAATTGAGTGAGAATTTTGATGGGGATTGCATTAAATCTGTAGATGACTTTTGGCAAAATAGCCATTTTTACTATATTAATCCTTCCAATCCATGAGCATGGGAGATCTTTCCATCTTCTGAGATCTGCTTCGATTTCTTTCTTCAGGGGCATGAAGTTCTTGTCATACAGGTCTTTTACTTGCTTGGTTAGGTTCACACCAAGGTATTTTATATTATCTGTGACTATTGTGAAGGGTGTCATTTCCATAATTTCTTTCTCAGCCAGTTTATCTTTTGAGTAGAGGAAGGCTACTGATTTGCTTGAGTTAATTTTATATCCAGCCACTTTGCTAAAGTTGTTTATCAGGTTTAGGAGTTCTCTGGTGGAAGTTTTGGGGTCACTTAAGTATACTATCATATCATCTGCAAATAGTGAGATTTTGACTTCTTCCTTTCCTATTTGTATCCCTTTGACCTCCTTGTGTTGCCTAATTGCTCTGGCTAGGACTTCCAATACTATATTAAATAAGTAGGGAGAGAGTGGGCAGCCTTGCCTAGTCCCTGATTTTAGTGGGATTGCTTCAAGTTTCTCTCCATTTAGTTTGATGCTGGCTACTGGTTTGCTGTATATTGCTTTTACTATGTTTAGGTATGGACCTTGAATTCCTGACCTTTCCAAGACTTTTATCATGAAGGAGTCTTGAATTTAGTCAAATGCTTTCTCAGCATCTAGTGAGATGATCATGTGTTTTTTTTCTTTGAGTTTGTTTATATAGTGGATTACATTGATGGATTTCCGAATATTGAACCAACCCTGCATTCCTGGGATAAAGCCTACTTAATCATGATGGATAATTGTTTTGATGTGTTCTTGGATTTGGTTCGCTATAATTTTATTGAGTAATTTTGCATCAATGTTCATAAGGGAGATTGGCCTGAAGTTCTCTTTCTTTGTTGGGTCTTTGTGTGGTTTACGTATGAGCATAATTGTGGCTTCGTAGAATGAATTGGGTAGTGTACCTTCTGTTTCTATTTTGTGGAATAGTTTGAAAAGAATTGGAATTAGGTCTTCCTTGAAGGTCTGATAGAATTCTGCACTAAAACCGTCTGGTCCCGGACTTTTCTTTGTAGGGAGACTTTTAATGACTGCTTCTATTTCTTTTGGGGTTTTGGGACTGTTTAGATGGTTTATCTGGTCCTGATTTAACATTGGTAACTGGTATTTGTCTAGAAAATTGTCCATTTCATCCAAATTTTCCAATTTTTTTGAGTATAGGCTTTTGTAGTAGGATCTGATGATTTTTTTAATTTCCTCAGTTTCTGTTGTTATGTCACCCTTTTCAGTTCTGATTTTATTTATTTGGATACTGTCTCTCTGCCCTCTGATTAGTCTAGCTAAGGATTTATCTATCTTGTTGATTTTCTCAAAGAACCAGCTCCTGGTTTTATTGATTCTTTGGATAGTTCTTTTTCTTTCTATTTGGTTGATTTGAGTCCTGAGTTTGATCATTTCCTGCCGTCTACTCCTCTTGGGTGTATTAGCTTCTTTTTGTTTTAGGTCTTTCAGGTGCATTGTCAAGCTGCTAGTGTATGCTCCCTCCAGTTTCTTTTTGTAGGCACTTAGAGCTATGAATATTCCTCTTAGCACTGCTTTCATTGTATCCCATAGATTTTGGTATGATGTGTCATCATTTTCATTAAATTCTAAAAAGTTTTTAATTTCTTTCATTATTTCTTCCCTTACCTGATTATCAAGGAGTAGGGTGTTGTTCAGTTTCCATGTGAATGTGGGCTTTCCATTGTCTTTGTCATTTTTGAAGACCAGCCTTAGACCATGGTGATCTGATAGGATGCAGGGAATTATTTCAATTTTTTTAATATCTGTTGAGGCCTGTCTTGTGCCCAATTATATGGTCTATTTTGGAGAAGGTACCATGAGGTGCTGAGAAAAACGTATATTCTTTTGCTTTAGGGTGAAATGTTCTATAGATATCTGTTAAGCCTATTTGGTTCATAACTTCTGTTAGTTTCACTGTATCTCTGCTTAGTTTCTGTTTCCATGATCTATCCATTGCTGAGAGTGGGGTGTTGAAGTCTCCCACTATTATTGTGTGAGGTGCAATGTGTGTTTTGAGCTTTAGTAAGGTTTCTTTTATGAAAGTCGATGCTCTTGTATTTGACGCATAGATATTCAGAATTGAGAGTTCATGTTGGTTGACTTCTCCTTTGACAAGTATGAATTGCCCTTCCTTATCCTTTTTGATAGCTTTAAGTTGAAAGTCAATTTTATTCGATATTAGAATGGCTACTCCCACTTGTTTCTTAGGGCCATTTGCTTGAAAAACTGTTTTCCAACCTTTTACTCTAAGGTAGTCTCTGTCTTTGTCACTGAGGTGGGTTTCCTGTAAGCAGCAAAAAGCTGGGTCCTGTTTGCGTATCCAGTCCGTTAGCCTATGCCTTTTTATTGGGGAATTGAGTCCATTGATGTTAAGAGATATTAAGGAGAGGGTGTTGTTGCTTCCTGTCATTTTTGCTAATAGTGGAGACATCGTTTGTGTGGTTATCTTCTTTTGGGTTTGATGGAAAAGGGTTATTTTCTTGCTCTTTCTAGGGTATGATTGCCCACCTTGTATTGCAGGTTTCCTGCTATTATCCTTTGTAGAGCTGGATTTGTGGGAAGATACTGTGTAAATTGGGTTTTGTCATGGAATATCTTAGTTTCTCCGTCTATGGTAATTGAGAGTTTTGCTGGGTAAAGTAGCTTGGGCTGGCATTTATGTTCTCTTAAGGTCTGTATGATATTTGTCCAGGATCTTCTGGCTTTTATAGTATCTGGTGAGAAGTCAGGTGTAATTCTGATAGGTTTGCCTTTGTATGTTACTTGGCCTTTTTCCCTTACTGCTTTTAAAATTATTTCTTTGTTTTGTGCATTTTGTGTCTTGATTATTATGTGACAGGAGGTATTTCTTTTTTGATCTAGTCTGTTTGGTGTTCTGTAGGCTTCTTGTGTGATTATGGGCATCTCATTCCTTAGGTTAGGGAAGTTTTCCTCAATAATTTTGTTGAAGATATTTACTGGCCCTTTAAGTTGGGAATCTTCACTCTCATCTATACCTATTATCCTTAGGTTTGGTCTTCTCATTGCGTCCTGGATTTCCTGGATATTTTGTGTTAAGAACTTTTTGCATTTTGCATTTTCTTTGACAGTTGTGTCAATATTTTCTAAGGTGTCTTCCGCACCTGAGATTCCTTCTTCTATCTCTTGTATTCTGTTGGTGATGCTTGTGTCTATGACTCCTGATTTCTTTCTTAGGTTTTCTATCTCCAAGGTAATCTCCCTTTGTGATTTCTTTATTGTTTCTACTTCCATTTTTATGTCCTGGATGGTATTGTTCAATTCCTTCATCTGTTTGTTTGTGTTTTCTTGTAATTCTTTAAAGGATTTTTGTGTTTCTTTAAGGACTTCATCCTGTTTTCCTGTGTTCTCCTCAAGTTTTTTGATAGTGTTATTTATTTCCTTCTTATAGTCCTCTAGCACCATCATTAGAAGTGATTTTAGATCTGGTTCTTGTTTTCCTGGTGATATGGGGAGTTCGGGACTTTCTAATGTGGGAGAACTAGGTTCTGATGATCGCAAGTACCTTGAGCTGCTGGTGCTTGTGTTCTTGCACTTTCCTTTTGCCGTCTGGATCACCTTTGTGCTATCTGTGCTGTCTCTGACTGGGACCTGTCTTTCCTATTATCTAGGTTGTGTCAGAACTGTTTGGGATGGGTTTTGCTGCTGGGGTTAGAGCTGATGCCCAGGATCTGCTCCGTGCTCAGGTGGAAACTGGAAGGGGCCCAGGCTCTGGGTCAGGAGTGGATTCCTGGATCCTAGTGAGTCCCATTTGCTCCTGATTGGGGGCAAGTATTGCCACCTCCTAGCCTAAGATACTGCTTGAGTTAGAGCTACTGAGAGCCCCCACTTCCTCTGGGTTCTGTGAGATTGGGTGCAGAGCTGCCTCCTGGGATCTGCCGAGTGCTCGGGCCCAGACTGGATGGAGTCCCTGCTCTGGGCCAGGAGCGAATTCCTGGGTCCCAGTGGGTTCCATTTGCTCCCTGTTTGGGGCAAGTGCTTCTTTTTCCTTACCTGGGATGCTGCCTGAGTTAAAGCTTCTGGGAGTCCCTCTTTCTCTCGGTTTTCTGGGGTTGGGTACGGAGCTTCGGCCTGTGACCTGCTCTATGCTCGGGCCCAGACCGGAAGTCCTTCAGTTTGTATCCTAATAGGTCTCCATCTTGTATTAGTTCTCAAAGCACCTCAGGTCTATTTTTAGGCAGTACAGGAAAAAAATCTAAGGTCAGTAATTCCATGTAACAAAGTCATTTTCTTAGTGTCATAATGTACATAATGGATTATTTCTCTGTTTTGTTGGACTGTATTTACCATATCTCCAATTTTTACATGGCATGAGTTTGCTTTATCAACATAACAAACTGCATGGCAAAAAAACTTAAAAGGATAGTGATTTATTTGGTTTCTTACTTCTAAGGTTTGGGGCCATTATCATGGGTATGGCATGGTATATGCCATGGGAACCAGGAAACTGTGTATCTGGGTTTGCAGACAATGTCTAACTCTTAAAGGGCTTGACCCTGCTTTAGATATGTGGAGGTCAGAGGATAGACGACCTTACCATCTTTCTTCTGTATGGGCTTAGCAAAGGTAAAGCTGTAACATTCTCACTTCAGGATGAAAATCTTAAGCATTAGAATCATGAATTACTACTGTCATTGAGAAGATGCTAGGACAGATATGGATTTGCCTGATGAACTTGTATGTATGTACATATGTATGTATGTATGTATGTATGTATGTATGTATGTATGTATTTTTCAGGTGCATCAAGTCTGAAGAGAAGTCACTTGGAGTTGGACTACATTCATTTTTCATAAGAATATTTGGTATGAATAATTTCCCCAACATATCTGACCAATATTAAGTGCTTAGTAACCAATTAATTTTTTTCTGATAAGAAGATATCCTTTACCTGTGTCTTAGGGTTTCCATTGCTGTGAACAAACACCATGACCAAGACAACACTTATAAAGGAATACATTTAACTGGGGATGCCTTACAATTCTAGAGGTTCAGTCATTTATCATCATGGCAGGAAGCAAGGCAGCAAGCAGGCAGACATGGTGCTGGAGGAGCTGAGAGTTCTGTATGTTGATCTGACTTAAGCCAGGAAAGACTCTTTCATGGGCAGCTAGGAGGAGGGTCTCATTGTCCACTCCCACAGTGACCTACTTCTTCCAACAAGGTCACACCTATGCCAACGAGGCCACATCTCCTAATAGTGCTATTTCTAGAGTCAAGCACAAGCACTACACATTGTCAACCCCAAACACAACCTTTACCTTAAAGAGCATAAGGGTTTTAGTCTGTAATCAATCATGAGTTACCATGACATAAACACATAAATTAAGGTCATTCAAATATCATGTTATAATATGAGGACTATTTTGTGATGTTTATAGTTAGAGAACAAAGAAATCCATGAACAAGTTACTTCTCAAAGTTATCTGTAGTAATGTCAGATAGGTTGGTTACAGAAAAGCAAGAATTTCTGTGCTGTAGGCTCAGATGCTATTTGTTGGCATTCTTAGTGTTTTGCTGGGTGGAGGCTAGATACTGTAAGGCCTCTTTCCTGCACTGCCTTTTAAGTCAAGATATCCCCCAAAGGCTTCATGCCATAATCACAGTGACATAAGGGCAGACACAGGAAACAGGTAGAGGTAATATGTCTTCAAATCTGCAAAAGTCCAAGTATCCACATGCAGGAAGTCCCACCATCTTGAAATAACTTTAATGTAGTTGTGCTCCTCCCACATTACCCTGAACTTCTGTTTACAAGCCCTCGTGTTTGCAACTGGCTACTAGTAATTAGTCTGCGAATGAAGTAGTTGTAGAAATAAAATTGTTTTCTCTTGCCTTTAAGGAACTTACATGAACTAAATTAACTTATATCTTTAGTGCATTCAATAAAAAACTCAGTAGGAAATGATTTTTGTTAGTTGGATATTCAAAAGCACAATGCAGCCATTTCAGGAAATACATGGTGTTCATAATGATGAACTCATGGAGAAATTTCTAAGCATCTTGTACACAGTTTTCATTTGTTGTGATCTAGAAACTTTATGCTAACTTATAATTCCTAAAAGCAAGTTTATAACACTTGATTCATAATTTGTCGTGTTGTTTTATTCTAAATAGGAAAATTGAAGTATCTCCAAGTAAAATAGCCTCTCCCCCCCCCCCCAATCCTCTCTCATTCCTTCCTTTCAATGGGCAAGGTTTTTTTTTGTTTTGTTTTGTTTTGTTTTTTGTGGTTGTTGATTTGTTTGGGGTCTGTTTTGTTTTGAATCTTTTCTCTCTTCATTGCAGCTGGCATTCCTGCACCTATTTACTTTGGAGCTTTGTTAGACAGAACCTGTTTACACTGGGGAACTCTGAAATGTGGCCAGCCAGGGGCCTGCAGGCTGTATGATATAAACAGCTTCAGGTAATTATAACATTTAAGATCTATTTTTGTAGCATAAAATGTCCTCATTCATATCTAAAATTTTATTGAGTGATAAGATTATATTCAGGTTCATTTTCAGAATGCACATTGGTAGAATAGTTTCCTTCTATATATTTGACATTTTTCCCATTCTTTCTACAGTGGTTAATTTATTTAACCATGAGTAGGTTTCCTAATACAACCCATCAAAAATATTTTAGAATGAGAGGAGTTATCTGCTTAGAGTCCCTGAATTGGGAGGGGAAAGCTATGTCTTGAGGTGAGCTAGTGTGGCAGAATAATGGAGGGAGCTATGAAGGAAGATTCAGAGACCTAGGACAAGGGTGCTATAGGGGGAACAAAATATTTTCTTTTCTTATCAATCCATATCTAGGTACAGAGAAGAAGAACTTCTCCCTTATGTAGGGGTTGGTATAACAGATTCCCAGCACATCCAGGAAGCATGGATTCTGGCATTGTAGCTCCTGGAAAGTTCACAACACTCTCATGCTTTCAGCCTCACTCACCGAGAACCTCAAATCTGGGTAGTAGCATGCAGTTTAGCAAAATGTGCCAGATGCTATAGCCAGGAGCTATCTTGAAAAGGGACCTGGTATCTACATTTCACTCTTGGTCACATCTCTGAGAAACTGCTGTATTCATTGGTTAGCAGCCTCATTAACCCAACTTGGCTCAGTAAAGAAATAATGCTACAAGTCTGCTGAGAGTGTCACAAGGGGGATGATATAATAACTGGAGACATTACCCTTAAGAACCATGGGACCAGGGAGCCCAGGGTATACCATGAGGTCAGGGTATACCCAGTTGTGTGTGGTTTCATGCTGCTTCTTTGACTTAAAATGGTTACTCATCTATTTCCCACCACTCTGAGTGCTACTTGGGCAGCTGTTACTAACACTACAGTGAAAGAACTGTGGGTTCACTGCTTACCCATCTCCAGGGATAATGTTAGGCTGATTTTGAAACAGACTCCCTCTTTTTACTTGTTCTCTATAGCAGCAGGTCCATGAAATAGAAAAGAGGAACTTTGTTTGCTACAGACTTCAATTTAGCAAAGACTCCTCCTTGTTCCTAAAGTCTCTTCAACCAAAAGGATTTTTATCCCTTTCTTGGTATTACTCACTCATGCTGTATTTCTAGATGAGTGAACACTATACTAAAAAAATGTAGGAGAGAAACGTGCTGGCATGTCCTGTCCCAAGTGTGTATGTCTGGGGATAGCTGAAATCCCATTCCTCGAAGGACTCAACTACTGTCAACGTATGTGTGTTTGTTAAAGTTCCAGATGCCTTGATATCCCCACAATGGTGGACTGTATCCTGGAATTGTGAGATAATTTATCTCCTGTCAAAGTCATTTATAACAGTGGGAGAAAACAACATATTTCTTAACCTATTTCTCATCTAGAAAAAATCAGTTATATTTCTAAACTGTTAGAAGTATTGAGAATCTACGCATATATACTATACTTACACTTTCTCTCTGCAGATACAGCTGTGAATATATTTTTCTTCAAATGTAGTCGAGTCCAGGATTTTTAGCTAAGGAATGGTGCCACTGACTGTGGACTTGGTGTTCTCACCTCAATTAATGTAATCAAGACACTGTCTTATGACATGTTCACTGGACAACATAATCCACAAAAACCTTCACTGAAACTTTCTTTACAGGAGAGTCAAGATTGTATGAAGTTGAAAACACTATTCCTCCTTCCAGATTTTATTATAAATATGTTGAGAACACAAAGGAAGAAATTTATAGTTGTTTAGAAACATGCATATGAGAAAATAGTTACTTCCCAACACATTAATTCCAGAAACCTTAAGGCATGTTTAACAAATTGACAAAGTTTAGATAGTTATAACAGTATATAAGTCATTGTAAGAAATCCTGAAAGTGAAAATTACCCAATTCATTTCACAAAACTTGTACAGACTTTTTTGCTGACACATGCAAAATTATGTATGAAAATGAGCAAATTAAATTTATAAATATATAAAAAAGACTAATACACCTTAGTCTTTACATGAAAAGCTTTACATATCATGAAACTGCATTGATGGAACACAGCCTGTCAAGGATGAGTAGGGAAGAAAACTTGAAAAGTGACTTTATGTCATTTTATATGTGTGTGAACAAAAAAGAAAAGAAGAGTTCTGTGAACATGATATGGGGTTTTTGACTCAGAGACTAGGCAAAAATGGGAGAGAAAACAATGTGGCCAAATGTGAGGTAATGGCACAGGAGATTTAGTTTAAGTGGTTTGAGTGGTCTAATCATGCCACATGTCATGAAGCACCAAGTGTTAGAATGCTAGAGCATGGTGCTCACATTAATAGGAGAAATTCATCATCAGCTAAACTTGTCTGAAAGCAACATTTTTATAGACACACCCAGAGATGCATTTTTATAATGACCCCAAATCTAATAAAGTTAACAATGAAAACTAACTAGCCATCATGCAAATGAAGAAAATAGGTTTAAACTTTTATATTGGAAAATATGTGACATTTTAACAAACATAATTAATAACTAAGCAAAGTAGGTTATATAAAGAACATGAGCAAATTAATCCCTGGATGGTTTTTGAAAGAATAAAAGAACTGTAAGAATATAGAAAATTAGCTTTCACTAAACACGTTAAGACTTAATACAGATTAGTTCTTTTCAATAGGCGCATTTACCTTGGATTGCCTGCAGCGCTGAGAGGATCAAGCTTTCTCCCTGCCTTCTTCATTCTAATATTTATGAGGAAATTCCAATTCCCTGGGGAGTTTGAATCTTCAGAAACTGAACTTGCAGAGATGAAGCTCACAATGAAGGAAAGCGAGTGCACAGATGTGAACAGAAGTCCTAAGGTGGAGAATGATGGAGAACTGAAAACCAAGCTGTAATGAGTTTTCTACTGGCCTATGCAAGGCCGTGAACAGAATGAATTTCACTAGTTTTGAATCATGAGAGGTACGATAGGAAATTTTACCTTTAAGGACCTCAACAATTATTTTTACTCATGATAAAAATAATTGCTGATAGCATTTTCAGAATATTAGGGTACCACTTAAGATTTTCTCAGATGTCTATGGTGATGCACACACTGAACTTTAAAGCTTCCTTCATTTTCACATAACATTTTCTCTTTTAACTCAATCAAGGGAAGTGTGTGCTTCCCACACGTCTTCAAATAGATTTGAAACTTTACTACTCTCAAAACAGTATTTAATTCCACTGAATTTGTGCTTCAATGTTAGAGGTATTTAGAGCTGAAAACATGCATTCTGGTTGTGCCACATTGAGAAAGTTATCTTTTATGTTCAAGCTGTCTGCATATGTCTGTACCTAGGAGTTGTCAAACTTTTATTATTTTAGTCATGATGTTTCTAAGATTAGACTTCTCCCTCATGTGTCATCTCCTGGTTTTAGTGCCTTCTTTCTTTACTCCTCTCACACAGTTGATCATTTTGTTTAGAGCACTGACAGACTTAATCAGGTTATTAAAAATCACATTGCAAAGATTTTTTGACCTGTTTTTTCCATAGCAATTCAAAACCGTTAATGAAAAAAATTTTTTTTTTTTAAAAAAAGCAACTATTTGAGAAAGCCAGTACTTTCAAAGGTCCTTTGTAAGCATGGAGTTGTATCTCAGAGGTACTATGTTTGTCTATTATGTGTGAAGCCCTGCACTGAACCAAAAGATAGAGTAAACTACTGACAATATAAGATAAACTAAACTAAAATAAAATAAGTTAGGGCTGGATCCAGTATAAGATGTTCTCAAAGGTTACTTTCTTATCCTCAGGATGCCTCTTTGGTTCAGTCATCTTTTTTTTTTTCATGTGTTCTCAGAGCACATGAATAAAATATCATGTTTAAAAGTATAACTATAACCTTATAATATATTATAAATTTATAATTAAAATTAAGCTATAGCATGAATAAAAATAGCATGGCTATTAACTTTCAAAATCAGACTAAAACCTTTAAAGTGAGACCAGGCAGGTAGTTCAATGGAAAGGGATATTTGCCACCAAGCTTGACAAGGTGGCTTTGATTGCTGAGACTAACATGGTAGAAGAAAGGAACAAACTCTTACAAGATGTTTTATGCCTTCTAATCCTGTACTATGGTGTATGTGTCCTACTCCACCCTACATTTTGAGAGAGAGAGAGAGAGAGAGAGAGAGAGAGAGAGAGAGAGAGAGAGAGATTTAAGCAGTGACTCTTGCTGAAAGGAAATTTGTTTTTATAGAATTTAAAATATTTGTAAAAAGAACAAAACAAAATTAAGTCAGTTTGTCATGGTTGGAATACAAAGTGCCCCTTCTCAGCTAGGGCAATGGGGCAATAGGATATTTAGTTTCCTGTTGATAATGCTGTTTGGGGAGGATTGGGTGAGTGCATCCTTGAAGGAGGAAATACATCACTGGGATGAGCTTTGAGATTTAAAATTCTCACCCTACTTCCAGTTCGCACTTTGGATTGTTCTTTGAGGATATGAAATCTTAGCTTCCTACTTCAGTCACTATACCTGCTGCATGGTGTCATGCCTCATGCCATGAGGGACTACAGTCCTTCTGGAATCATAAGCCAAAATAAACTCTTGTTATTTTAAAAGTGGCTTTGTGGTGTTTTATCACAGCAGTGAAAAGTGACTGATACAGAAGTCATCTTATATTGGGTTTGACAAAGAATAAAGTGATTTTTAAGGAACAGAACCCTTGTTCGGGATTTAGAGTTGTGGCTCAAGATAGTATCATTGTCAGATATTCTATATTCTCTTCTGTTCCTTACCATCCTTCCGTTTGTAATAAAAGTGAATAATATAATAAATATAATATAATATATAAATATAATATAATATAAAAATGGAATGAATCCCTAAAGATGGGGAGGATGAGTAAGGAAGATGAGTGATACTGATAAATATATATATATTATATATATACAGAGAGAGGTGGGGAGGGAAAGAGAGGGAGTGAGAGAGATACCATAGCTATTTATGCACAGTAAAGTGAGAATTTCTACAGATTAGGGCAGAATGAACACAGGTACAATCTCAGCGGCTCCTTGTGGAAGCCAAAATGTTCATGTTGACAGCTTTCTGCTACTTGAACTATAACCAATCTATTTCCAAGGAGGAAAAGGTTTATTTTGTTCTTGCTTCCAGAGGTCTTAAACCCTAATCAGTTCACCCTGTAGAAAGAATCTCTCATTTACTGTGTAGAGGTATAACCTGTCAATAAAAAATTGATGGCCAATGAGCCGAAGGAGAATTAGAAGGTGGGATATCCAGCAGAGAGAGTCAAGAGAAGGAAGATTCCTTATTCTGACTTGGTGGAGTTAGAAGCATGAAACTGAAGAGAGATAACTAAAAGTATAGTACATATAGAATAGTTTAAATGGGTTAATATAAGTTATAAGCTGGTCAAGGAAGAAGTCCAAGCTTATATCCATGACATTTATTCGTAAATAATTAATTCTTAGAGTTGTTATTTGGTAACTGGTGCACAAGTGAAAAGTCTCCAGTTACACGGTCCTGCTGCTTTGGGTCTATATCTGTGCAGCACATTGGAGAAGAAACTCATAGGAAGTAAGCTGGAAAGCAGGAAGAGGAGATGGAAGGGGCCATGGATCAAGTCTCTCTTCCGGAGGGTTATTATTATGGGCCCAGATTCCCCCCTAGGCCTCATTTTCTAATGCTCCCACCATCATTGAATAGCACCTTGTTGAAGACTGAGATTTTCACACATGGGCCATTAAGGGTGATCCAAACCCAAAACCACAGCAAAGAGAGTGCAGACAACCTAATTGCAGCACTTTCTGGAGTTTTCTTCCAGTTGTTATAGTTTCCTGAGTTAGTTAGTGTGTACTATAAAAGAAAAGTTTCATGGAGGTGGAGAGATGGCTCAGCAGATATGAGCATGTGCTGCCCTTGCTTAGGTTCTGAGTTTGGTTCTCCTCACCCCCATCAAGAGTCTCTCAACTACCTGTGACCTCAGCTCTGGTTGATTTGATGCCTCTGTCCTCCCAAGTACCTGTGCTCACATGTACATACCCAGTACCTGGGACTCACCCTTATAAAGGTGGTCGTCTTACACTTTTTAGTGTGGAAAAGAGTCCAAAAATATAGGCAATGGAGTGCTTGGGGAGTTTCTTGTGATGTCCCTGAAGTCCGAGGAAGTGAGTTATTATTCTGAGCTTTATTCTCAGCAGTGTGTGATCAGGGCATAGCAGACAGATGATGAGGGAAGGAAGGGAAGAGGCAGGGTGTCCTGCCAGTGAATCAGTTTTCCATTTAGAATAGTTATATGTCTAAACTCAACATAATTCATAGTAATTTATCACTGAATGAGCTATAATCCAATGTAACTAACACTGCAGAAGTTAATATATATCTTCAAAATCACTGAAACTGGAAAAAGAAACAGAAAGGAAAGGAGAAGTAATAATTGTATCCTGTTTGCCTTAATGTGGAATTGAACTTGATAACTTATGTTCTATCATGTAGCAGGAGGTATTGAAAAGATGGCATCCAGCTTGCTCCTGGCCACTAACTCGCTCTGCCTGAGTGGTCCCACAATCTAGCATCCAAATAGGACTGCCAAGTTCCCACACTATGCCCAACACTGGCAGGCTACCTGGCCCCAGCTGGGTGTTCTCATCTCAGCAGGCTCTTAAGCCCAGAGCCCAGAGACATTGGCATGGTCACTGCCTCTACCCTCAGCCACCCTCAGCCTCCAAGGCTCTAGGCCTGGCCCCTAGGCCAACTTGCCACCTCCACAGCACTGGTCTTAGCTCCAGGCTATAACTGCTACACTCGTGGTTAGATATCACAATACCCAGTAATCCAGTAAATCAAAACTCTTAATGCTTATAGGTAACCAACCAGATTTATATGTCATCAAATACTCAAATCCCAGGATACCTTCACAGTAATTTTAAGGCCAATTGATAATGATAAGATGCCAACGCAGATTAGACAATCTATCCCATTTATCCTAATCTTTTGGTTTCATATCTACTCATATCTGGTTAATGGCCACACTAGTTTAAGTCTGCTTCCGTTTTTGCTCCCCCTTCTCTCCTTCCTGAGTCTCTCTCACTCCCCCCTCTTAGCATCACCTCCCTTTTCCCTGTCTAATCACAGGCCTCCTGATGCACTAGTATTTAAAAATATTGGACAGGGACATTTCTGCCACACTATCATATGGGTTGGTTAGCCTAGTTCAGTTCACTAAAAAGGGAACCACACATGTTTACAAGATCACAAGTGGTTATGTCCTTGCCACAGTGAGAGAAAGCAGGAAGAACAAAGGCCTATACATCGGTCTTTTATTCTAATTTATGTCTTTGTTCTTTTCCTTAGTACAAATATACATGATTAGAGAACATTTTCACCAAGATGTATAATTAAAAACAAATTAATAATAAGTAGTGACTTTTATAGAAGAGGAAGAAATGGAGTCCCTCATTTATTGGTTTTAGATATCTAAATGATTGCCAAGGTGGGGCGTCTGTCCCCTTAGTGAAGACACAGTGTGCTGATTCCTAAAATGGTTATTTTTAGTGGATAGTTATCAGTCATCATCAGTGTCTAAACACGTTAAGAGTCTGAGTCTATTATCATCATGAGAGGAAAAATGGAGGCATGCAGGGAGACATGGTACTGGAGAAGGAGCTAAAATTTCTTCATCTAGATCGGCAGGCATCAGAAAGAGAATTCCTAGGCCTGGCTTGAGCATGTGAAACCTCAAAGCCTACCCATAGTGACATACTTTCTTCAACAAGGTCACATTTCCACTTCTTATGAGCCTATGAGGACCATTTGTAATCAAATGACTATGATTGGCTAGAGAGTCTGTGAACTACAATCAAGTTAAGTAAATGAGAGTCATTGTTATATAGTTCTTGACTCCTGAGAGAAGACCATAGAATCAATCTGATTACAATTCAAAGATTCATTGATTACTTTTAGCAGGATATCACTCTCTGAGCAAATCTTGATTTTTCCAAGAGGAGGGGTGGTGGTGAGAGAAGGATTTTTAAAGATAAAAACCACAAGAATATCTTGAGGCTCTGCATAAGCAAGCTAAGAACTGTTTTGGTCTCCCAAGATTATGTAGTCAAGATGATCTGAATGCCTTTATAAGCAGGTTACAGAAGACAAAAACATAACAAGTCATTACATAACAAATACATGGTCATAGGTGTGTATTTCTGAGTTGGGGATGGATCATTCAGTTAGAGTTACTGGAAATTTATCTCCAGAGCCTGGAGTCAGAGACAAATGAGTAGTAGGTACCAAGACAGATGTCTAGCTTCTTTCTCTCTTTCTCTCTTTCTCTCTTTCTCTTTCTCTCTCTTTCTCTCTTCCTCTCTTCCTCTCTCTCTCTCTCTCTCTCTCTCTCTCTCACTCTCTCTCTCTCCCTCTCTCCCTCCCTCTTTCTTTCTTTCTTTCTTTCTTTCTTTCTTTCTTTCTTTCTTTCTTTCCTTATTTCTTTCTATTTTTGGCATTGTATTCATTACTGGCTCTAGATCAGAAGAATCAAATCATTGATTCACATTTATGTAATGAGAAAGGTTGAGGTACCCAACCTCACAAAACCCAGAAGAAGAGGTCCTCTCAGGAGCTCTAGCCTGGGCAATATCTCAGGTAAAAATGAATTACCTGTGATGTCTGCTGTTAGAAGTTCTAATCCAGATACTGGCCTCCAAACTTATACTACTAAGACCTTCGATGGGCCATTGACAAGGACATCAAGCAGCTAGAGATTGACATCACTAATTTGAAGAAATCCCTTGTTTCGCTGTCTGAAGAGAACCCCCCAAATTGCAAAGAACTTTATTGGAATTGATTTACTCTTTTACAATAGAAAGGACTGTGTACAGCTCTTCACTGTGTACAGCCCTTAAAGAAGAATGTTGCTTTTACATAGACAAGACAGGGGTGGTTAAAGAGAGCATGAAAAGGATCAAAGAAGGTCCTGAGAAAAGACAGAGAGAGAAAGAGAAAGATGAGAGCTGGTACAAGAATTGGTTTTCAACCTCTCCATGGTTGTCAACCCTACTCCCTCCCATCTTGGGATCATTAATTGAGTTATTTTTGCTTATTTCTTTTGGTCCCTGGGCCTTAAGTAGGCTGACTAATTCTGTGAAACAACAGATCAATAACTTGGTAGCAAAACCTATTGAGATACATTGTCATAAGTTAACTATGGAGGACCAGGAGACTCAAGATGAGGTTGTTACTCTATCCAGGGTGCTCCCAAACTCCATCTCTACCCCACCTAAAAGAGGGGACTTCTGCCCATAGACCAAACAGAGAGGAGCCACCCAGAACCCCTCTGACTGGTGATCTGAATTCTTGCTTAGGCTACAAGGCTAAGCAACACAAGGGACTATAAATAAAAGTTAAAAATATCTCTTTGGGTTCCTTGAGAGACAAGCCTGACTGCATAGGGGTTGATGTCAAAAATATCCCCTCTCCAGGAAAAAAGATATTGGTATGGGTATGGCCATCATGCCTCACTGGACAACAACATAGGGTCCGGAGCCATTACAAGGTCCCCTTCAATTACTGGAGTCAGGCTTCTATCCTTGCCTTCCCAAGATTAGAATTGCCACAGCCCTTTTTTATTTAGAGAAGGGAGGAGATGTCAGGGGCAGCCCTGCTTATACACTGAAGGCCTAAAATCAGCCATAGGCCTAAAATCAGCAATAGGCATGTCATACATGTATGCTAACACAAAGTCTTGGGTCTCAGTGGAAAAACATTGAAACAAATGGCTATAAGCTATTATAAACAGGCAACTTTTGTGGAAATTTACCAGCCTGAGTAGTCATAGACCTTGTAAATAGGTAGCCTTGGTGGATAGTACCAACTTAGATAAGGACAAATGAATCATAGGCAGAGTCATAGTGATCTGTCCCCTGAACTTCCACCCAGCCGATACTCTGTTCTGAAAGATATCTGTACCCCCTCCCCTGAACACCCACACTCCGGTGTCATCCCCTTCCCCTTGTCCTGCCTTTTTGTGTTTATAACCCCTGTGTGAATAAGTAAAAATTATGATTTGATTTAAAAATTAAAAAATAAAATAAAAAAATAAAAAAGAAAGGTTGACATCTTAATTGTCTTCATACACACACATGTCTGTGTGTGTATGTATATATATATATATATATATGTGTGTGTGTGTGTGTGTGTGTGTGTGTGTGTGTGTGTGTGTGTGTACATATGAATGTATTTCTAATACTGAAGCAGCCTGAGGACCAGCATGAGTTTTGTATTCCAATAGGTACCATAAATAGCCATTTGTCCCTTTTGACAGTGACAGATAAATGGCTCCTTTGGTATAGAGGAACAAGTTTCCTTTAGACCTAACATTGCAGCCATTTGTCAACTTTAAGAGGTGACATATTCTGTTCTATAACTGCTTTTCAGCTTTAATTAGAATGTGATTGTCAAGGCCAAGGGTGGCTGGGATACCAGTCAATGGTCAGGAGGGAGCAGGGTAATACAGTTTTTATTCCAGGTCCTGTTGAACCACCTGCAACTAGCAAAGTACAAGTAGCTTTGGGCAATGAAGAATGCTGGTCTAAAGCTCGGAGTCAAGTTGACACAAAATTGCATTAGAAATGTGAGGTTTTGTCAGCTTTTTCGTAAGTCCAGAGCTTGCTAATTTTAAAGGACCACCTGAGGCTGGCATTTTTGTGTGACTTGCAGTGTTTAGTTGAATGGAAATTGCTGGGACTGATATAGACTAGGGGCAGAGGATAAAGCTAAGGAACTTAGGAGCAAATCGTTATCTTGGGTATATGTGTGACATTTCTAGGTCTGTGTTCATGATAGGTGGGACAGTGGAAAGTCTCAAGATCAGGGGAAGGAGAGAACACATCAATAGGAACAGGCAATAGACAAGGACGCTCAGGCAGTTGACTTACATAACAGGATACTTATCTGGTTTACTTTGGACCTGTTACATGTAGATCTAACATATGACTACATGGAGCTTACATTAATCATTTCAGTTTACAAATTATATATATATATATATGCCAACATTACCACTGTAACTCATACAGAAATCGTCATTGTGGAAAAACAAAGTTAACAGGTGTCTGTAAACAGCTGGAGTAGACTCTAGACACATGCCTTTGAGTCATATCAAAAGCTTGGGAAATTGTACAAATGATTTTGGGTTAAGACATGAACACTTTTATCCTCTCTCCAGAGCGCTGGATATATATGAGTTGTTTTAACAATAAGCAGTGCCTTTGTATTTATATTTAGAAGAAAACCAAAGGAAATTAAACATTTGAAATTTTGACTATGATAGTGATAGTGCTGAAGTGTAACATGTGATTTTATAAAATGCACCATGGCCTTCCCAGAGCTGAGCTATCGCTTAGCTCTGAGATCATACTCCTGCCAGCCCCTTTCATCTAGCTATACCAAGCTGCCAACATCTGTCCCAGCTGCCCTCTTTCTCCTCCTACCCACCTTAGTGTCATGGACAGAAAATAGTTTTATTATTTTAAAACTAGCCACATAACTCAATGGCTGGGCGAAGAATTTCCTGTCCTAATCCTGTCAGCTAGCTCCCGCTGACCTCCTTGGACCCTGCTCCCGGCAGAGGCTTCAAACTCTATGTGCCCCAAGACCTACATGTCTGCAGCTTCCTACTGTCTCCAATGCCTCCTCCGGTATCTTCCCTTCTCCCCCTGAGTCCCTTCTTTTTGCCTCCTGGGATCTAGAAATCCCACCTTTTTTCTTTTGCCAAGCAATTAGCTTCTGTCTTTTTTATTGACACAGTTAAAAACCAATTAGGGAAACACTACCTCTCTCTACACTAAAGAGCTCTCTAACAGACCCATGTATAGCAAACACAGGACAGAGCATGGCAAATATGGCATCAATAAATTTTGCTTCTTACCCTTTGTCTCTTGCTATAAAACATTATATTGCATTCATAAAGCTAGCCTCCAAGGTCTATTCCATTATTTGGCTACTGACTCATTCCTGAGACAAAATCCAAGTTGTAACAATCAAATTGGATTATTTGTTTAATATGTCCAATGAGGACTTAGCAATTCACACTACTATAGACTCCCTCTTTTCCTTCTTAAAAACCCATTTATGTAAAACACAAACAAAAGCAAGCAGACAAATGGCATTTAATATTATTTATTCACTTTTTGTTGAGCCATATCTACTCTTACCAGCTCCCCATTTGTGGATTCAAAGAAAAAGCTGAGCATCTCTGTTGTGGTAATTATTTAAAACTGGCCTCTGGTCAAGCCAACTATCTAAGCTGCAGCAGTTCTCCCTAGCACAGCAGCCATGTTTCTTGGCCTGAGGCCATGTGTGTGGTGCAGCTAGAACCGGCAAGCCAGAAACACCAGCCCTGCCACCCACTGGATGCCAGCGTGAGAGAAGGCTCTGCCAATCTTCCATGCTGTCTCTGCAAGCAGGGCATTGCCCAGACCATTCCGCTATCCACGCTGGCCCAGTAAGAGAATGAGACTAATTCTTATAGATTAATCAAAGGCTTTGTATGTTTGATAATGATTAATAACAAGATGCCCATACAAAGAGAGTTGTATCTCAATTAGCTAATCTAATTATAAGTTTATAAGTTGTTCCCCACAAGTGCTCTCCATACCTGTGTGGTTCTCCATCCTCCTACATCTCTGCCCTCTCTAACTCCTCCTCTTCCTTTTTTCTCTTCCTCTCCCAACTCCTCCTCTTCTTCTCCTTACTCCTCCCACCTTAGCTCCTCCTACACATCTCTTCTCCAGGTGAGGCTGTACATAGTAGCTAGGTGGTCACTGGGCAGAAATTGCCTATCTCTTTTATAGCCCTGTATCATTCTTGAGAGGACACAGTTACAGGTTAGGACAGCTTACTTCTGCTGAGATAGAATAAGCTAGTCCTTAATAACTCCTGTTTACAAGGTCTGTCAGATAGATAATTCTGGGCCAGAAGGCTGAAGACTGATTCTCCAACTTCCTGACATACCGGGGTTGTATTGGTAGGCAGCTGTCTCTACTATTTGTCTCAGTTCTGGAAGCTGTGTTAGGCTTCTGGTATTTTCAGATATTATTAGTCATGCTCGGATTTCTGATGGGGTTGAAAGACTAGTGATAGTCTCATAGCCAACTCAAGCTATTTAGCATTGAGAGAATATATTTGAGAAGATAGTTTTCAGATAGTATACAAGCTATTCCAGGTCATAACATGAATTTATAAGCCCTTTTAAAGGTAGGTAGATAACAGAGTGGTCTATTTAATTGACAAAAAATGATGGACTGGGTACTAGGTATATTTTGTACTTTATAAATTACAAAATGGTAATAGTTGTGGTCAATTTATATCTGAGTAAAGAGCCTTTTAATAAGACAAAAAAGGTGAAGTGTTGTGGATAGCTCTGGTGCTGTTTGTATTTTGATGCTAATTCCATTTCCCCAGGAGTGGCTGCCTGGGATGAGGAGTGAATCTTGTACTCAGGTGACTTCTTGTGAGACTTTCCATAATGAATAAAGATTTCAAAGAACCAATCACTGGGCAAATAGGTGGAATCTATGAGTCCAGAAAGGGAAGGAAGAAGAGGATAGGGACTTGACTTGGGGATGAGAGAGGAGCATGGGGGTCAAATTGTAGGTAGCAGAGGCCAGTTCAGGTGGCAGATCCATTATGATCTGTTATTGGAGGATTTAATTTAGAATGACTAACAAATTAGGATGCTGTTTCCAACGACTTGTTACGTGTTGATTCTAAACTAAGTTTATGTGATATGTTCCTTCACATGGTGACTCAATTGGGTTCCAGAAAGAAGGGTGTGGAAATTTGGAAGTGTTGGGCTGGTATGACAGCAACCTGCCATGGGAACTTAGTGAGCCAGGTGGAGAGATTTTGGAGCTCCAGGTCAGAGAGTCTGCTGAGATAACAGGCTGGCCTGCCTGCTGGTACAGAGCTGGTGTAGCATGGATTGCTCTTTTAATACTTCCCACTGCACAGGATTGTTACACTTTTTTGGGGGGTAACTATCCACTCCTGAGGAAGAACACTTATATTAGCAAGTTGTAGATGGGCCTAGTATTGTTTGTATTTTAATGCTAATTCTGCTCTTCTGGGAGGGACTGGAACAAGGAATGAGTCACATACTCAGGATTTCTAGAGAACCATCCCCTAATTAATAAAGGAACCAATCGCTGGGTGAGTAGGAGGTAGCACCTCTGGCACACATGGAGGAAGACAAAGAGCAGGAGAGAGGTTAGAGGTAGTTTGGGCGGAATAGCGATAGGGCAAGATGTAGATACTAGGTCTCCCCGTTTATGATGAATCTGCCAGTACTGGCCACCAGAGGATTTAGATTTAATATTGCTTACAAGATTAGCATTCTAGTTGTTGTGCCCAGAGATTGAGTAACCATTGATTCTGAACTAAATTTGTGTGGTGTTTTTCTTTTTGTGTTGACTCAACTGAGTTCAAGAGAGAAAGGTATGGTGGAAAGGTGTGAGTTTGCCTGATGTGTACCACAAAGGCCATGGGGGTTTCGAAGCAAATTGGGTGGAGAGATTTTGGAGCTCTGGTGCCATATGGCCTGCTGGTACTGGCAGTAGTGTGGGAACTGCCAATTGTTTTTAATAATTCCTGCAACAGGTGGCTTCCACCGTGGGATAAGAATCCGCTAGAAATTTAAGATTATTAGCTTGAGAGTTAGAGTTTTATATTTTTAAGCAAGTAGCTGGGTAGCACTGAGACCAGTCAGGTGGATTCAAATATGTGAATTAAAACAAAGAAAGCAACTCTGAAGTCTCCTGCTGCAGGCTGCAGGGAGTTGCAGGCTGCCCTGAGTCAGGAGGAGGATGGAAGTTGCCTACTTCTTAGGGCAGAGATGGATTGAACTGTGAATTTATTAAATTGGGATTGATTTGCTTTTAGGAAAGATTTATATACAGATTTTGTCCGAATTCGTGGGAATTTTTGCCCATGGTTCTGAACTAGGATAGGGAAAATTAGTCACTGACTCCAAGTGGAGAGAGAAGTGATAATTACCTGTCATGATCAGGTATCAATTATAAATGTCTGTGACTCCAAGCAGAGAGCCAAATGGATAGATGGCATAACAAGTTGGCTGTTCAAGGCAGAGAGCCGAATAGATAGATGGTATAACAAGATGGCTGCTCTAGGCAGAGAGTCGAACAGAGAGATGGTATAAAGTTATATTGCTCTAATATGTCTTACAGGATACTCAAATTCTGTCTAATGTGGGCTCCACAGGAATTCTGGGATTAAATCCTGCTTTGACTAACTGCCTGTTTATAAGCAGGTATAGATAGAAGTGTAAATCAATTGTTTTGAAGATAATATAAAGATATACTGCTCTAATACGCCTCACAGGATATTCAAATTCTGTCTAACATGGGTTCCATGGGAATCTTAGGTTATTAGCCTGCTTGAAAAAATAGAAAAGGCCTAAAAACAGGCACATACAGCATTTTAGTTTACTTTATTTGTTTTGTATTGTTTTCATTTTCAAAATGTGTGTGATTTTGAGTTTTGTGGTTATACTATTCCTCTGGGAGAGAAGTCAATATAAAGGATTTTCTGGTTACTTGTTCAAGGATATGCCGATTTGGGGAAAAGGTTTTGTCTCTGCATTTTTTTAGAAAAGATGATTAGTGTCTATACACCTTCCAGAGCAATGTGGATCAGATTTGATTAAGGGAGACTCACAGAGAACTAGATTCCAGAGAATCAAACAACAAAGTTACCTTGATGATACTAAAAATTTGTTTTGAGATTTGTATATTACAGAATATGCAGCCTTGGTGAGTCTAATCCTCAGACATGCTGAACTGACCTGCTTGAACTCCTGATGTCTTGGGCTTTCAGCCAGATCCAGTTAGAACATAGGCATCAGAGACTAAATCAATCGTTGGTCTGGCCTTCTGAAGACCAACCAGCTCCTCTGTTTTCCCTACCCTTCCTCACCCCTGCACCATTCAAAAATATTTCAACACCCACATTCAGCTTGAAGAAGTTATGAAGAGTCAGTGTTCAAATTCCCTGGGCTTTAGGGCTAGAGGGGGTTATTATAGGTTGTCTTTCTAGGGAATGTAGAAGTGTTCATAATTGGAACAGGGAGAAAATAGCTTAAATTGATTGTATAGCCGTAATCTCAATTGGTAGAAATTTTTATAATTGTTACTAATTGAAGTCATAATTTCTTAAATGGTACAGAATTTAGTTTAATGCAAAATCAAAGTTTTCATTGGTATAAATTTTTTCTATTGACATAAAAGTTTTAAAAGTAGAGGACTTAGATCCTGTCCTTCTATAACAGTTATTATAAATTGATCCGAGATGATCATAAACATGGAATGAACAATTCTCAATTTCCTATAGAAAAACAAAAATCTAAGGATAGCAAAAACAATTCTTAACAATAAAAGAATCTCTGGGGGAATCACCATCCCTGACCTCAAACTGTACTACAGTACAATAGTGATTAAAAACTGCATGGTATTGGTACAGAGACAAGAGGGTGATCAATGGAACAGAGCTGAAGACCCAAAAATAATCCGATGCACTTGTAGAAACTTGATCTTTGACAAAAAAGCCAAAAATAAACCATGGAAAGCATCTTCAATAAATTGTTCTGATCTCACTGGCAGTTGGTATGTAGAAAAATGAAAATAGATCCATATTTGTCATCTTGCAAAAAGCTCAAGTCCAAGTGGATCAAGGACCTCAACAGGAGCCAGACACACTGTATCTAGTAAAAGAGAAAGTGGGGAAGAGTCTCAAATTAATTGGCACAGGGCAGGAAGCAGGGGGTTTTCTTACATAGATCTCGAATGGCTCAGGCTCTAACATCAAGAATTGATAATGGGACCTTATGAAACTGGAGAGCTTCTGTAAGGCAAAGGATATAGTTAATAAAACAAATTGGCAACCTAGAGATTGAGAAAAAATCTTCACTAATCCCACATCAGATAGAGATCTTATATCCAAAATATATATATAAAAAAAAACTCAAGAAGGTAACATCCAAAAAAACAAACAACCTAATCAAAAAATGGGGTACAAAGCTAAACAGAGAATTCACAGCAGAGGAATCTTGAATGGTTGAGAAGCACTTAAAGAAATGTTCAAAGTCCTTAGTCAGCAAGGAAATGCAAATCAAAACAACTCTGAGATTTCACCTTATACCAATCAGAAAGGCTAAGAACAAAAACTCAGGTGACAGCACATGTTGGTAAGGATGTGGAAAAAGAGGAACACTCTTCTATTGCTGGTGGGATTGTAAACTGGCACAACCACTCTGGAAATCAATCTGGAGGTTCCGCAAAAAATTGGAAATAGATCTACCTGAAGACCCAGCTATACCACTCTTCAGCATATTCCCAAAAGATATCCCACCATACCACAAGGGCAAGTGTTCCACTATGTTCCTAGATGGGAACGTGTTCCACTATGTTCATTGAATCCTTATCTGTGAGAGCCAGAAACAATTCAGATGTCATACAATGGAAGAATAGATACAGAAAATGTTCATTTACACAATGGAATCCTATTCAGCTATTAAGAACAAGGACATCATGCGTTTTGCAGACAAATGGATGGAACTAGGAAATATCCTGAGTGAGGCAACTCAGACCAAAAAGGGTATGCATTGCATGTACTCACTAATAATTGAATATTAGTCAAAAAAGTACAGAATACCTAGGATGCAATCCACATAACTCAAGAAGGTTAACAAGAAAAAATTCCAAGTAAGGATGTTTCAATTCCATTTGGGAAGGAGAAGAAAATAATCATGGGAGGCAGAGGGAGGGAGGGACCTGGATGAGAGAGGGGAGGGGAATATTATCAGGTATGATGGGGGGGTCAGGAGAGAAGCCTTGAGGGCAAGCAGAATGGATGGAAATGTATAACCTGGGGGTGAGATGGGAGGGGGGAATCTCTAGAAAGTACCAGAGACCTGGGAGGTGATAGACTCTCAGGACTCAAATAAAGGGACCTTAGAGGAAATGCTCAACAGTGGGGAGAGGGAACTAATAAAATCCACCTCCAGTAGAAAGACAGGGCATCAAATGTAGGGATGGGTTTGCCATCTTACAGTCAAAACCT
The DNA here is from genome assembly GCF_004785775.1 of Grammomys surdaster. Lineage (NCBI taxonomy): Eukaryota > Metazoa > Chordata > Mammalia > Rodentia > Muridae > Grammomys > Grammomys surdaster. The sequence continues at coordinate 7,486,050 of NW_021620983.1, forward strand.
CTGACCCAGAACTGTTTGTCTAAAAGAACTGCAGAGACAAAAATTGGAGAAGAGACTGAGGGAAAGGTGGTCCAGTGATGGTTCCATATTGGTATCCAGCTCAAGGGAAGGCTCCAAGGCCTAATAGTAAAACTGATGCTATGGTATGCTTACAGACAAGAGCCTAGCATGGTTGTCCTCTGAGAGACCCAACAAGCAGCTAACTGAGACTATAACAATAGAGCCACTTTATTATTCATTCATTCATTCATTCATTCATTCATTCATTCATTCATTCATTCATGTATTCAAGTCTTAGAGCTTGTCTGGCAAACTATATGACCCAGGGATTGGTCTACTAACTTACAGGATTGCTAAGTGACTGTTTTTATGTACATAGAAGGAGTTTCTTCAGCTATCATGTGCTTAATTTCTCCCTTCAAGGCTGCAAGCCACTGCTTTGAAATTTCCTAAGTAGTAGTAAGCTTCACTGTTTTTTCCCCCATACTTTTGTTCTGCCTTGCTCTGGCCTAAGATCAGATCATATTCTCATTATTTTCTGGGTCCCAGGTGCTTCAGCGTACTCCAAACACTTGTAGAATGGTAGACGTTCCAATACTTTGAATAAAACCTCATAGAAATTGCTGTAGCTAAGCATTTGTGTGGGATAGTTTGCCCTCTGTTTCCCAGGTGAGTACTGGGCAGTATCAGCTAAAGGCAGCAGCAACAGGGCATTCATTCTTGGAAGCCAGTTCTGGCTCTTCACAGCCTGCTCCATTTATTTGGGACCCCAATCTTACCAGAACAACATGGACTTAGAGGGTGACCATCCTCCCAAGCCCTAGTGAATGGGATTGAACTGTGACTGCAGAAGTTACACCTTTCTTTACCCCTTTTGTTTGAATGTCTTCGGTCCCAGGGAGTATTAGTTTGCATTTTCCATCTGGAAATTTTCATGTCTGAGTATGAATTTTAAGAGTATGCATTCCATGGCCCATGTTGGGTGCCATCTGTTGACTTACTATTATATTAACCATAATTAATAAAATTAGTATGGAGACATGAAAATGAATAATTTCTAATATAAATGCAAACTGACTTAATCTGGCAACTGTATTTATTTACCTTTTGGTAATCCCCAATAACTTTACAAACAAACCAAGGTTTACTTAAAACTGCACCTCGATAGCTGAGCAGTTAGATGATGTATCTTAAACTCCTATGCTAAGAGAGCTGCCTCCCAGATCCACCCCATGAAACTTGAATGTTATTAATCTGGCTTTTTGGACTCCTTCTTCATAGCTCCATAGCTCCCACCTTATTCTCTATTCTGCCCAGACACTGGGTGATGAGCATTTATTGACAAAGCAGAGAATAAATGGTAAGACCAGTTTACACAAACTTGAGACAGGAGATTCATGGTAAAAGCATTACAAGATCATGTCTGAATTGAAGCAAGATATGAGGGCAGAGAAATCAGCATTTGAGTAACATAGCATAACCTTTACAGAGTGCACAAAAACCATTATGCCTGTAGTATATGGTCATGTGAGTGCAGTGCCCATAGAGGCCAGAAGAGAGGGTTAGATAACTTAAAGCTGGAATTACAGGTAGTTGTAAGTCACGAGACTTAGGTGCGGGAAATCAAACTCAGGGTCCCCAGAAAGAACAGTAAGTTATCTTAACCACTGTGTTATTTTTATCAGTTGTTTCTTTGAGTTTTTAGTGTCTTTTTGTTTTGGAACAGGCTTGATGGTTATCAATATCTATATCATTTTAAACTAAACATCATCACATTTCTTTTTTCCTGTAACAAAATTCATAAAAAAACCACACACACAGAGTTTTGGGTTGCATAAGAGAATTTATTTTTGCATCATTCTATAGAATACTTTTTTTTAGAAACCAAATATTGCTTAGATTGTCTGACAATATTGTTGAAAAACATTTCTTTGTCTTTTTGCAGAATTTCAAATTGTTTAGATTGAAAGTAATGAAAACAAATGGACAAAACTCTTCCTACAGTGAGAGAAATGCATTAATTAATGCAGTTTTCATACATTCCTGACATCCTTTAAAGCATCCTTTTATTGAATATGAACTAGAGTGGAGATTAGCGTTGAAGATATGGATCAGCAGTGAAAAGCACTGGTTGCTCTTTCTGAGGATCCTAGTTCAGTTCCCAGCACGCATGTCAGGATATTAGTCATTTACTGTAACTCCAATTCCATAGAATTTAATGCATTCTCCTGCTTTCCACTAGCTCTGCATACACACAATGCACATACATACACACAAACAAAACACTCATACACATATAATAAAATAAAAACAATACATCTTTAGAAACTGAAGGTAAAACTTCAAGACTTCTAGATTATTGGCTTCAGCTATGATAAGAACATTGTTGTTCACGTTGACAAAAATATGTAGAGTAACTTAATTCCAGAAGTCTAAAGTGTGAGGCTAACCTGTTTACTACTTACATTTTAGTGCACATGGCTCAGAGCAACAAGTATCTTTACTAAGGATTTAAAACTACAAGTACATATATCTTTTCTCAAGTTGCAGCAGTGATGTTTTAGTCCTCAGGACTCATAGCTACTAGCCTCAACCTTTTAAATGCTGGAGACCTATGTCTCTAGAAATACGTTTTCAACAAGCAGGGCTGCATCTCATTTTTGCCCATAAATAAATACATGTCAGAGATGTACAAAAGAAAAAAAAAAGATAAAATTTGGAATCATAGTTTCAAGAATCATGTATGCGAAGAAACACACTATAAAGGCAACTTGAAAGTCAATATCATTCTAAATGTCAAATTGTAACTGCTTTTATTGAGACAGTGAAGTGGGGCTGGAGAGATGTCTGAATGCCTGAGAACGTGGATGTTTTTGAAGAGGACCTGTGTTTGGCTTCCTGTAACCAAGTTGTATAGCTCATGACTGTCTATAAATCTAGCCTCAGGATAGTCAAAGGCCCCTTTCAGGGTCTGAGGTCTTCCTCCCAAATTTGCCCATATTAACATGTAGACACACATTTTTAATTTTTTTGTTTGTTTGCATTTACCTTTTCAGTGATAGGGAAGTGAAATACTCAAAGATATATAAGATGTAAACACTCTTTTCCACCAAAAAATTTCAGGATTCATACAGAAAGACAAATGGATTTTCCTCTATATAATTACTTATTAAAACCATTTTAAATATGTCCTAAGTCAAGTTTTATGGAAAATTAGCTTCAAATTTGGAGAAAATGTTTCAAATCCATTTGATAGAAATAACTGTGAGTATCTCCAAATAATTAAAAGGGGGAAAATGTAGCAGATGCAACAAGCTTGTGCTTCATAGGGTGAGAAAAGAATCCCCGTAGGTAACTGGATGGAACTTGGGTATTTTGGAAGAAGATACTTAAATTAATCTGAAAGCAACAGAGTAACATCTTGTTTGGGTCCAGGAGTTACCTCATAAAACACATGAACACTGATTTTAATCAGACAGGGATAATTTATTGAGCATATACCTCAGGAGTCAAAGAAGATGCTGAAATTAATCTGAAAGCAACGGAGTAACATCTTGTTGGGGTCCATGAACTACCCCACAAAACACATGAACACTGATTTCAGTCAGACAGGAATAGTTTATTGAGCATATGCCCCAGGAGTGATCTATCAGGACCATGGTGCTGATTTGGAAACTGTACCATGGCATTGAGTTAAGGTCCAACAGGGTTTTCTAAACCTAAAGTCTGCAAACATCTCTACTGAGATATTCTACCAATCAAGATTTAGGAATATAGGATTTCATTAGGAACATATTTTTGTTGTACATTTATCCTCCTTCCATTGCTTGATGTATTCAACTGTGGCAGGGACTTGCCTTGTCTAATATTTATGTCTTAACTTGTCAACCAGGATGAGACTTTTCTAACATTCATGTCTTAACTTGATAACAAGGATATCAGTTTCTCATGCCCATGTCTTTTTTCTGCCAAGTAGGATGTCAGTTCCAAGGGAGGTCTTGGGAACTTAAACTTTACTCATCATCCACTCAAATGGAAGTCTTCTTATATTGATGTTGGTGTCTCTCTTATATTGGGGTCCATTCCAGGGGCAGATTATAAAAGCAAATCCATAAAAGCTTATTCACCAGTGAAGAAAGTATTGCTGGGTCATAGATTTGGGTCTAAGTTTATTGTGGGTAATTATACAAAGCAGTTATCCTGTCTTCTATCATGATTGTTTTCCAAAGACAGAGAACATAACAGAATATGTAATCAATTTCAGCATGAGAAAATTTTCTAGTAATGGCAGAAAAAATATATGAAAAAGTTTCCTTATAATATTAGTAACAGTACAAAATGGCAGACTAGTAAAGTAACTGTTACCTAGGTCTTAACATTCCATGTAGGACTTAATATTTTACCTAGGCCTTAACATATATTCAGTGTTGTAATCCAAATCCCAACAGGGTTAAAGAGCAAAAATTAGATTATGCTGAAGCAGTTCTTTGCTCTGTGAATCAAAGTTACTATAATGTAAAAGTAACCTCTTATTCTCCTGCTATAATTATCATCTTAGAGGCATACAGCCTTCATCTGCTAACAAAGACCTAGTCATGGAAGATTCTAGCTTCCATACAATCCTATCTAGGCCTAGAATGTTGTCAGTCTCTGAAACTTGCTGTTGAATAAATTTGTCCTTCCTTATTCTTTCTGAGCTGAGTGGCTGGCTCAATTCAATTCTTTTGGCTCAAACACCTCTCCGGACTAACTGATTTAATCAGGCTTCTCCCTCTCTCTCAGCCCTCTACTGAATTGTTCTGTTTGGCCTCTTACTAACTTTGGCAATATATTATAATCTTCTGGTTCCTTCTTATTCCTGGCTTGTTCTTTTTAACCTGTGTCAAGCAGGGTCTCTCTTCAACCTGTCTCTGTAAAACTTTCCTGGTAAAACAAACAAACAAACAAAAACAGCCTCTTCTCTCTCTGTGATGCTTGATTCTCTCTTTCATCTCTACTGTACTACTCTCCACAAACTCTACTGTATTCCCTTACTGTACTCTCTTCTTCCCATGTATCTGTTCCTCCCTTAAGTAGATTTCATTTTCTTTTTCTTCTTGTGAGGCTTGGACATATCCTATTCTGTCAAATCTTTTTCAGATTCATCACTTTTATGCCACTCAATAAGGTATCATATTCATATATGGGTGTTTCCTTCTACAGATTAAGTTTACCTTCATTGTTTGAGATTAAAAGTGAATACTAAGGGCATGTTTATATTCCAGCCAAAGGGATCAAGGTGTATGCTAAGATCAGAGCCACACCCTAACTAGAAACTAGGTTCAAATACCCTGTTACATTATAGCTCTCTCAACTTTTCTTCACATGTGATCATCTTGGGAAAGGGAAGGCAGACTCTCAGAAGTGTTAGTTTGAAAGCAATGTGTCTGTGTAAAATTAGTCTCCCCAAACCCCCCTTTTAGGAGACTGTGTTTGGATATTGTTACTAAAAAGTAGAAAGGCAGCAAACAACTTACTTTTTCCCCTAAATGGACTAGGAATTATAGAACCAACAAAACCTAAATTAGGAAAGAGTAAAAAGTCAATTTAAATATCTAAAATTAGAAAAAGAAGAAAAATATAAAGTGTATATTAAATATAAAAAATAATTATAAAAGGTACTATCAAATATAAGTCAACAAATTGAAATGAATTCTTAGAGGCAAACAATCTACAAAAGAGGACTCAAGAATCAATAGCAAGTTTAAGCACACGTTTAACTAGAGAAATTAGTGGGACAACCATAAGAATCCCTCCCAAGAAAAGCAAAACCAGGTTGCCCCACTTGAGAACTCTAGCAAACAGAGGTGAATTAAATAACCATTTCCAAACTCCTTCTAAGGATTAAAGAGAAAAGAAATTGCCCACACTAAATGTTATCACCATCATCCTGACACCTGTATGGGGTATGACACAATGGACAAAGATTGTGGTCCAGGAATTCTACTGAATAATAAAGGAGAAATGCTCACCAACCTGCTAGCAGGAAGAACCCAACAGCACACTGAGGACATGGCAACACAGCCAACATTGATTCCACATATTGTTTCCCTTGCGTTCTATTAATTTTGAAATAGTGCCTTTCCATTTGTCTCCAGGCCATTTCAAAATCACTTAAAAATTCTTCTCAATCTATTGGTCATTTAAGAACACATGATTTATGGGGTCTGGACTAATTGCACACTGGTAAAGGACATTTACTGCTCTTCTAGAAGATATGAGTTCAGATATCTGCATGCATGTTAGACAGCTTACAACTGCCTCTATCTCCAGCTTTAGGGTACAAAACGCTCTCTAGTGGAATTTGTAGGAGTATGCACTTAAATACACACACTCATACACAGACAAACATGTATAAATAATTGTTAAAATAGTAAAAAAATAAAGTGCTTTACAAAATCACATGTTTGAAAACCATGAATTTTCTTGTTTTTATTTTCCTGACACTTTCTAATTTAATTCTGTTATGATACAGGAAAATAATTAATATCATTTTGATCTTTTAAAAAATTGTTAACTGGAGAGATTTATAAAACAAAAAGAAAAGATGATTCAATTTATAAAAATTATTCAGTCTAAAGCTTAAAAAATTAATGATATTTTCTAGTTCCATCCATTTGCCTAAGAATTTCTCGAATTCATTGTTTTTAATAGCTGAGTAATACTCCATTGTGTAAATGTACCACATTTTCTGTATCCATTCCTCTGTAGAAGGATATCTGGGTTCTTTCCAGCTTCTGGCTATTATAAATAAGGCTGCTATGAGCATAATGGATCATATGTTCTTGTTATGTGTTGGAGCATATTCTGGGTATATGCCCAGGAGTGGTATAGCTGGGTCTCATCCTGAGTGAGGTAACCCAATTACAAAAGAACATACATGATATGCATTCACTGATAATTGGATATTAGCCCAAAAGCTCACAATACCCAAGAAACAACTCACAGACCACATGAAGCTCATGAAGAAGGAAGACCAAAGTGTGGGTGCTTCAGTCCTTCTTAGAAGGAACAACAAAATACTCATGGGAGCAAATATGGAGACAAAGAATGGGACAGAAACTGAAGGAGGTTTCATCTGGAGACTGTCCCACCTGGGTATCCATCCCATGTATAGTCACCAAAGGTAGACAGTGATGTGGATGCCAGGAAGTGCATGCTGACAGGAGCCTTTTATAGCTGTCTGCTTAAAGGTCTGCCAGAGCCTGACATATACAGAGGCGGATGCTTACAGCATTGAACTGATCATAGGGTTCCCAATGGAGGAGTTAGAGAGAAGACTGAAGGAGCTGAAGGGGTTTGTGGCCCCATAAGGAGAGTGACAGTACCAACCAATTAGAGCTCACAGGGTCCAAACCATCAGCCTGGGAGCACATAGGGAGAGACTCATGGCTCCAGCTGTATACATAGGAGAGGATGGCCTTGTTGGGCATAGATGGGAGAGTAGGTCCTGAGTCCTGTGAAGGCTGGATGCCCCAGTGTGGAGGAATTTGTGGGTGGGGAAGTGGGAGTGGGCAGGTGGGTGTGGGTGGGGGCAAATCCTCATAGAAGCAGGAAGAGGGGGAATAGGATAGGAGGTTCCTGGGTGGGAAGGAAATGGGGAAAGGGGATAACATCTGAAACATAAATAAAATATCCAATAAAAAAATTAATGAACAAAAATGCCATTGTATTTTGTTGTTCCAATGTGTACTTGATATCCCTGAGAGGACTCTTCTATTTTCTTCGGATATCTTCTTTTTTCTTCAGAGAAAAAGTGAGGAAGGGTAGATCTTGGGGAGAAGAGAGGTGAGGGAGAGATCAGAAGGAGTAGAGAAAGGAGAAACTGCTGTCTGGATGTTAAGTATAACAGAAGAACTTAAAACAAATAATCAAAAACATTGTGATAAGTGTAAAAAATCATATTGTAACTACTATACACTTAAAAAGAAAAAAGAGTGTGATGGTTTGCTTGAGAATGCCCTCTATAGGTTCAAATATTTAAATACTTGGTCTCCTTTTAGTGAAACTTTTGTGGAAGGATTAGGAGTTAAGGCCTATTGAAGAAGGTGTGTCACTAGGGGTTGAGCTTGATATTTCAGAAGTGCAGGCCATTTCCAGTTAGCTTTCTCTGCCTGTTGATGTCCCTCACACTGAAAGCTCTTAGCTACTACTGCAGCAGTGCCTACCTGCCTTCTGCCATGCATTTGCTGTGATGATCATGGACTTTAACTCTCTGAAGGAACTGTAAGCTCCAAATATGTCTTTTATCCTATAAATTTATTTAGTCATAATGATTTATCATAGCAATAGAAAAGTGACAAGTACACATAGACTAACTAGAAAGAAGAAATGAGTTACTTCAATACAGAATCTGTATGTATAAGCACATAACTGACATTATTCTCAATATGAGACTGACGGCGTCTCATAGAAGATGAGAAGTTAATGATGTGTGTTCTCCTCATGAAGACCCACCATAGAGCTAGAGACTAACGGTAGTAAGGGAAGTGGGGGGAGGGTGGAAGTGGGGGGAAAGTCGTCTCAAATGTATATGAATCCAAAGACCCAAATAGTCTTCAGCAGAAAGCCATACTTCATGTTTTCTGCTCTCAATATATTCCATAAATCAGTATTAACTAGACAAGGATGGAGTCTCTCTGTCTCTGTCAGTCTGTCTGTCTGTCTGACCTCTCTCTCTCTCTCTCTCTCTCTCTCTCTCTCTCTCTCTCTCTTTTTTCTCTCTCTCTCTCTGTCTCTCTGTGTGTGTATGTGCATGTGTGTACATGTGTGTATGTCTGTATGTGTAAGTTGCTGGATGTGGTGCTGAATACCTGTAATCCTACCTATTTAGGAGCTTTGACAAAATTGGAAAAACCTGAGAAACAAACATGGCTGGCAGAAGAGAGATTGCAAAGACACAGATGTATGTTTCAGTTATTATAGACATAAACCTCTGCACTTGGACACACACACACACACACACACACACACACACACACACACACACAAACAAACTGGTCCATTGGTGGAGCGGAAAATAAAAGCTAATAGAGTAGAGCCAAGCTAGAAACCTCAAGGCCAGGCCTACAAGGACCTACTTCCTTCAGAGGAGCTTCATGTCCTAAAGTTCTTCCTACCTCCCAAACAGCATCACCAGAAGAGATCTTGGGCAACATTTTCATCCATTCACGACAGCAATGGTAGGATATTATGGCATGTTTTCCCCTTTGTGTAAAGCTCAGTTTGTAGAGCTGTCCAGAACCCTGTTCTGTGATCACTTGTTTTAGTTGCTGTGCTGAAGTGGTCACAGTTTAGATTTTGCTCAGACACTTTAATCAATCTGAAAGAAAGGTAAGTTTCTTGTAGACCCATTCATATGATGGATCTCCTCTAAGCTTCCTAAGGATTTTGTCCTTGGGCTTTGAAGCATTGTCTTATCTGTAGGTGCAAGAATTCACAACTTCCAGAGACTCTTTACTCAAATTTTCTCTGTGAAGCTAACCATTGAGTCTAACATTTTGCTGTTAGACATAGGGATTAAAATTATTCAAGCAAAACAAAATTCTCACCTCAGTATGGATAAGGGATAGCTTAGTCTACATCCAAATGTGAGTAACCATGACTCACAAATACAGACTTTGTATATGCCAGCCCAATCGCCTGTGTGACACTGTTAGGGCTACTAACAGCAGCTTCCTTTGCTTCCTCTCCCTTCCTGAAGCCAATTTTTCCACTTATGATTACCAAGCAGTCTCTTTGTTCCCTCCCCAGCAAATGCAGTGTACTTTATAGTCTTGTTATCTGGCTCTTACCTCAGCCTTCTCCATCATCTTCAGCCACTTTCTCAGCACAAACATTTTCTATCCTGTACTGCCTGGTTTGTCTTTTTCTCTGACAAAACTATTTTTTTTTTTTTTTACAGATTACACAAACACAGGATCTCAAACTATTTTACATCATGATTCTCTTCTACAATTCCAAAAGTCTCCTATCTCCCTCCTTCCTTCAGTGAAATTTTAGTTTTCCACACTCTTTCTCCCTCCTTGCCTGCATAAACCTACAAAGTTAAGGATAAAATCAATCATATTAAAGAGATGGTCCTCAAACTTTTCAGAGATCTCCTGAATATATTTAAAATATTCTGCTTCCCATTAGAAAGACATATGCATGCTTAACACAAACCTTCTCTCAATTAACATTGCCATTGTTCCTCTCTACACTATGGCTCATCCCCTTCCATACAGTCTCCTTCTTGGTACTTTCACTGGACCTGGTCTGCCTTGCCTCCTTTCCCTCCAACCTCTTTCAGTATATAGATGACTCTGACAGATCTCCATTACAGTCCGTCTCTCTCTAAGAGTCAATCTGACACTACCTTGTTCCTCAATGTCTTTAACAGCAAGAGATATCAAATCTCACCTACAAAAGCTCAACTCAGCTCTCCCCAAGTCACTTCTCTTGGATTCTCTCTCATCCCATCCCATAAAACCCTTACTTTCTAATACTTGCCCATCTTCACTCATTACCTTCCTCTGTCCTAAACAAAATAGAAACCCCTTTCTTTCCCAGCCCTCTGCCTTCCAGATTTGTATGCATCTTTCCATCTTGATAGTTCTAAAACACATAAACACATTCTAGGACCTACCCTTGTGCTCGTCACTGAGCTCTCCAAACTCTAAACAACGCCATCTGCAACTGACTTCTTGGATTGTGTGGTCTTCTCTCAGCATCTCTATTCATTACTAAATCTAAAAAACTAACTCTGGATACACCCTTACCTCTCTCTCTCTCTCTCTCTCTCTCTCTCTCTCTCTCTCTCTCTCTTTCCCTCATAGGAGACTCGAATCTCTTCTGCTGTCTTGGATTCTATTCCTCCGAACTTCTTTTAGGAAAAACTCATCATCGCTTACGATTCTTTCCTGTAAAGACAATAATCACACTGAGATGACAGCCTGTCAATCTATCCTGTCACCCTTCTCAACACAGCCCACTTCCTTCCAGCATACCCTGTGGGTCCACAGAGCCCTATGACTGGGGAAACCAGCCTGGAGCAAGAATGAAGTCCAAATGTGTCCAAACACTGAAAATCTTGTCTTGAGTCTGGCAGGAGTAGGATTCCTTCCTCTCTGCTCTGGGTCTGCATGTCCCCATGCACATAGCCTTGTGACTGCCACCTCTGTCACCCTTAAGGTGGTGGCCACGTTACAAGTTAAACTTCCTCTTTCCTTAGAAGGACATGTCCAGCAAGCACCTGAAATTCCTTGTAGTGGTTTGAATAGATTTGGCCCCCTTAGACGCATGTATTTGAATGCTTGGCCCACAGGGAGTGATACGATTCAGTGTGGCCTTATTGGAATAAGTGTGGCCTTGTTGGAGGAAGTGTGACTGTTGGGTTGGCCTTTGCTAGTCTTCTCTTGGTTCCTTTCAGAACAAGATGTAGAACTCTCAGCTCCTTCCCCAGTGCCATGCCTACTTTGAAACTGCTATACTTCTTGCTTTGATGATAATGGACTGAATCTCTGAACTTGTAAGCCAGCCCCAATTAAATACTGTTGTTTATAAGAGTTGTCTTGGTCATTGAGTGTCTTCACAGCAATGGAAACCTTAATTCAGATTTTCCTCTCCATGCAAATGAAGTGTTCCCAGCACCTCGGCCTCAGCAAATAATGTACACTTACCCTAAAAACTCCTACCCAGAGACAGCACCGGGGCAAGCGAGAGCCGGACGGGCACTGGGCGACTCTGTGCCTCGCGGAGGAAAATCAACTAAACATGGGCAAAGGAGATCCTAAGAAGTCGAGAGACAAAATGTCCTCATATACATTCTTTGTGCAAACCTGCCGGGAGGAGCACAAGAAGAAGCACCCAGATGCTTCTGTCAACTTCTCAGAGTTCTCTAAGAAGTGCTCAGAGAGGTGGAAGACTATGTCTGCTAAAGAAAAGGGGAAATTTGAAGATATGGCAAAGGCTGACAAGGCTCGTTATGAAAGAGAAATGAAAACCTACATCCCTCCCAAAGGGGAGACCAAAAAGAAGTTCAAGGACCCCAATGCACCCAAGAGGCCTACTTCGCCCTTCTTCTTGTTCTGTTCTGAGTACCGCCCAAAAATCAAAGGCGAACATCCTGGCTTATCCATTGGTGATGTTGTAAAGAAGCTAGGAGAGATGTGGAACAACACTGCAGTGGATGACAAGCAGCCCTACAAGAAGAAGGCTGCCAAGCTGAAGGAGAAGTATGAGAAGGATATTCCTGCCTACAGAGCTATAGGAAAACCTGATGCAGCAAAAAAGGGGGTAGTCAAGGCTGAAAAGAGCAAGAAAAAGAAGGAAGAGGAAGATGATGAGGAAGATGAAGAGGAGGAGGAAGAGGAGGAGGAAGAGGAAGACGAAGATGAAAAAGAAGATGATGATGAATAAGTTGGTTCTAGCGCAGTTTTTTTCTTGTCTATAAAGCATTTAACCCCCCTGTACACAACTCACTCCTTTTAAAGAAAAAAATTGAAATGTAAGGCTGTGTAAGATTTGTTTTTAAACTGTACAGTGTCTTTTTATGTATAGTTAACACACTACTGAATGTGTCTTTAGATAGCCCTGTCCTGGTGGTATTTTCAATAGCCACTAACCTTGCCTGGTACAGTCTGGGGGTTGTAAATTGGCATGGAAATTTAAAGCACGTTCTTGTTGGTGCACAGCACAAATTAGTTATATATGGGGACACTAGTTTGGTTTTTGTTTTTCTTTTCTTTTGGTTATATTTTTGGGTTTTTTTCCATCTTCAGTTGTCTCTGATGCAGCTTATATGAAGATAATTGTTGTTCTGTTAACTGAATACCACTCTGTAATTGAAAAAAAAAAAACAAAAAAAAGGCGCCTGTTTTGTTGACATTCTGAATGCTTCTAAGTAAATACAATTTTTTTTTATTTAGAAAAAAACCTCGTGCCCATTCCACAAACGTTACATAGCTCTTTTTATTCCCCATAAAGAGATATGTCACTGAAAACCATCGCAGAGAAGGTTGTTTCCCCTCAGTCACACCAATCAAGATCCTGTCTAATCTACCTGCCCAGCTAAGCTTCATTTTTTTACCCCTCAGGTCCAGTATACAATAGTTCTTGGCTATCCCACAAGGGAAAAGCAGACCCATATTAGCACTACCTTACTTCATAAACTAAATAACAACATACTTAACCTTCCTGCAACATGGGACATTAGCCATTACTTATATCAAATACTTCCCTCAAATCTAAATCCCTTGTATTCCTTTCTCCAAATTCATCTGACTCTCACACCAGAAGATGAGACTTTTTTACAAAACAGAACCCAAACTTACAGTGTATGTCAGTGAACCAATCCCACATATACTGTTCAACCCTCTTCCTTTCCCATTCACCAAGTTATATAAGACTGAATTTATAATAGTCTAATAAATACTAAAGTTATCTAACTGTGATGTATGAAGATAGGATGTAAAAGCTTAATTGTAAGTCTATAAATGTAATTTATAAGAAAACGTTTTAAGGTCTGAGAATTTAACAGTTTAAGTAAATTATATGGGTTTAAAAAGTGATGTATACGTCTGAGAAAGTATTCCCCACAGGCCCAAAGAAGTTAAACAAGAAGGAAGGACCAAGCAAGGATGTTTGAATCACACTCAGAAAAGGAAACAAGATAGTCATAGGAGGCAGAGGGAGGAAGTGAACTGGATGGGAGGGAAATGGGGAGGCAAGATCAGGTTTAGGGAGAGAGAGAAGAGAGGTCCAGAAGGCCGGGAGACTTACTGGAAATCTGCAGCTGTGAGGGTTTGTGGGATGAGGAAAGGAAAATCTCTAGGAAGTTCCAGAAACCTGGGATAAGGGAGGCTCTCAGGAGTCAATGCAGTTGACTTTAGCCAGGATGCCTAACAGTGGAGACATGGATCCTGAAGAGGCCACATTTTGTAGCCAGGCAGGATCCACAGTGGAGAGATAAGGACACCAACCTGCCCACAAAATGTTGAACCCAAAATTTGTTCTGTCTAAATGAAATGCAGAGATGGAGTAGATACCAAAGAAAAAGCCAAATCATCACCAGCCCAACTCAAAACACATACCACTGGCAAGCACCAATCTTGACATTATTAATGATAGTTTGTTATGGTTGCAGACAGGAGGCTAGTATAACTGGCCTCTGAAAGGCTCTACCCAGCAGCAGACTAAAACAGATGCAGATACCTACAGTGAAACAGTCAATAGTGGTCAGGGACACTTATGAAAGAGTTGGGAAAAGGACTGAAGGCCCTTAAAGGGATAGAACCCCACAGGTAGACTAACAGAGCCAATAAACCTGGATCCCTGGGATCTCTCAGAGCCACCAACCAAGGAACATACAAGAGCTGCAACAAGACCCACAGCACATATGTGGCAAATAGGCAGCTCAGTCTTTATGGCTGAGTTGTCTGTCCTCAGAGGGATGTGTCTAATCTGGCAGCTGCTTGATGTACCAAGGTACGAGGATACCTGGAGAGGCACCACCCTCTCAGAGGAGAAGGGCATGTGGTGGGGAGGGATTCTGTGAGGAAGAGACTAGGAAGGGGAGCAGCATTTGGGATTTAAATAAATTAATTTATTTTGAAAAATACATGGAAGTTGTTTCAAATTTCAATCCTTTCTATGCTTTGTTTGGGTTCCCAAACTTGTACTATGACTCAAAAACATAAACCTACTACACTTTCTATAATAAAAATTACTAGCAATGTTAATATATCTAAAACATTTATCTCCTTTATCAACTTAAAAATTCTTGAAAGCTTCAGAAAATCAATTTAAATCAAACTCCAGATGAATATTCCTAAAACCAATAGTCTATGTTTAAAATGTGTCTTAAGGGTAAGACATCTCCTATTTTCCCTTTGTCTGGAGACTCCCCTCTTTTAACTTTCAGGGCCATGAACCTAAAAACTTCTAGTGTACACCCAAGAAAAAATTATTTCTCTCAACTCTTTAATTTTACCTCTGTCCCTAGTATATCTCCTCACAGATTTTAAATCAGATGTAGACTGTTCCAGTAAATCCAGCATCAAATCCAACTGTTCCTTCTGATCTATGTCTTGGTCAATCCTTCAAACTACAATTCCCTAGCCTCAGCTTGTCCAACAGAGCCAGGAAATCAAATGACACAGGCTCTCTTTTTCAACCTTGAGCAAGATGCCAGTATTCACAGGTATTTCATAAGAATGTATGCAATGTCATCAGACATTATCCAGAATGATGTCCCTTACCCTATACCCAACAGCCCAATAGTAAAACAAAAATGGGAATGAAAGGGCTCCAACAAGTCTAGAGTGGCAAACATAGGCATGAGTATGTGGAACATAGACAAGTGTGGCAAACATTGCACATTGATATTGCCCTTTTACTCATTTTCTTTCCCTTGCTAAAAAGAAAAAAAAAAACATTAAATTTCTAAAGCTAGCCACCAAAATCTATTTCCTTTTTTTTTCACTGACTTATTCCCAAGAGGAAATACTAAGGTCCAACAATAAAAATTTCTTATTTTGTTAATATGTACATTTAGGTATCAACTTCCTCTAGCGCATACTCCCCCCTTTCCCCTTACAAACCTAATCCTGCAGAAACACTCTCACCTGCTCTTGCTTGCTTGCTTTTTTTGTTGCTGTTGATGCTTCCCTTGCAGCAACTACTCCCCTTATCTCCTATTTGCCCCTCTGGAGTGATAAATCCCCTGTGCTAAGAATTTGGTGTCTGGGTATCTCTTCTACTGATTCCAGGGAACCAATCTCCTTTAAAGAAATTTGTTATTTGGTTGTGAGATTCACTCCCTTATTGGTTTCTGAGAAGTATTTGAAATATATTATTTAGATTTATAAAAGATTTATCAGCTGCACTTCTTCCACATAGATAACAACAACACTAAACAAATAATTAGTTGGGTACTGTTTAGTGTGGGTAGGACTTCCTCAGCCAATAATAAGTCAAGGAAAGGTATGTTTACCTTTGACAACATGTTTTTTTCTTTAAATATAGAGGTCTCTGAGATGTTTCAACACAGATTTAAGACAGATTGAAAAGTATCTTTTGTAGAATTTTGGATCTAGATTGATTGGAAATTTCCTTAGTGATTCAACAGTGCTTATTAACATTAGAGTGCTTATCAGTTTCAGAGCAGGAGTAATCAGTCTTAAACAAAGGAAACAGCTTTCTAAGGTTTAGGGTATTGCTACTTCAATGACTTTTAAAAATATTTCCTTCCTTGCATAAACATAGATATTATGATTTTAAGAATGCAATTTCCCTTTTTAGAAACTAACTTCAAAGGCAAAATATTTGGCCCCTACTACATAGGACGCTTGCAGGAAGCCTCGCCTCATGGGGATGTTCCCTAGGGAAGTAGCAAAGTGAATTCTTTGATGAAGGGGAAGCACAGAATGAACGTTTATGGGAGATGAGAGGTAAGCCTTTTATACAAAATGTGGGAGGAGAGATTATGTAACAGGTGATTGGAAAATTACTACATGATGTTGTAATTTTTTATCTCGACCCAGGGTTTCTACCCTGCCTTTGACCTTTTAGCTCCTGGATAAAAGACATGTACAACCCTTATATTCATAATAAGCCTTAAAACACACAAGAACTGGGCAGCTATCAACGCTGTACACTTTTAGACTCTACTTTCGCATTTATAACCTGGAGTTATCACTTACTGTGTTTCAACTGGGCCACTCTTAATTCCAATTGGCCAGCCCTCAGAGCCCTTTTTCCTTGACTCCTAATCTGTGGTGGCTTCTCCTTCCTCCTCCTGTACCATCTTTTTATCCTCATGCTTCTCCTCTGACCCCAATCCCAAGAAGCCTAAACTGCACCTGTATCTCTTCTGCTTAGCCATTGGACATTGGCATCTTTATTTGTCAATCAGAAGTAACTTGGGACAGGATCACATGATAGCATCTCTGTGAGAACTCTCTCTTTTCTGGAGCAACCAGTCTTGTGAGCTAAATAGTAGCACTAGAATACAAGCAGCATCAGGCCAATACACTATATGATGTCTAAACTATGGGCACATTTTACATTGGTTTTTGTTTAGAGAAAACTGACAGTGAATGTCCTCATACTTCTAGAACTTATGTCAAAAATGATGTAAGTGCTAATTATTCATAAGTCTTAGTTAGATCATGGGGTTCTAGAATATAGGCGAGCTTAGAGAACAAGTGGGAAAGACTAGGATTTATGGGACTGACAAGATAGATCACTGGAAAAAGTATTTGTTGATAATCTTGAGGATCTGTGTTCAGTTCCTGGAACCAACAGTATAAGGAAAGAACTGATTCTTGCAAGTTGCCTTTGGACCACTACTTATAAACATACACATATTAATGAATGAATGAATGAATGAATGAATGAATGAAGCAAGCATAAAAGATCCTTGTGTTTAAAGAGAAGGGAAATTTTAGTGATAGTGTTGGGCTGTGTGTTCTGCTTTCAGTCCCATGGGGTAGTGACAGCATTCCTTCTCCTGAACTCAAGTTCAGTAAGCATGACTTTAAGAAGTTTATTCTAATTGCCTATATGTGTTTCCAGAATTTTTAAGGATTCTGGGGATAGATGTCAAATTTGTGCTTAAGGAGTCCAGACAAAAGATTGGAGCTTGTGGTATTTCAGTTGGTAGAATTTTTGTCTAGGATGCAAGAAGCCCTGGATTCAAACTCCAGCACAAGGTAAAACCATACATGGTTGTGCATAGCTGTTATCTCAGCACTCAAGAGGTGGAGAAAGAAAAATCAGACAATCAAGGGCAAAGCTGAAGAGATGGATCAGCAGCTAGAGCATTGGCTTTTCCATAGACAACTTTCCATGTTTGGTTTCCAGCATCTATGGTGGTTTATCCTCATCTCTAACTCCAGTTGTCAGGGACCAATGCTCTCTTTTGGCCTCTATGGACATTGTATGCACATGGTACACAGATATGCATAAAATGAAAAATTAATAAACCTTAACAAAAGAAGTGACAAGTCTAGTGAATTTGAGGTCATCCTGAGATACAAAGAATTCTATCTTTAAAAATGGATATGTCTGATGTAGCAATTACCTGAAATAAAGAGGAACTATGCTTATTTTTAAGATTTTATTCATTCATTTGTTTCTTTCATGTGAATGGATATTTTCCCAACATGCATGTCTCTGTATCATGTGTGTGCAGTGTATGTAGAGGCTACACAGGATGTTGGATCTTCTTGGACTGGAATTGCAGATAATTGTGATTTACCATGTTGGAGCTGGGAATCAAACCTGGGTCCTCTATAAGAGCAGCCAGTGCTCTTCACTGCTGGGCCATCTCTCAGTCTCATGAATAGGGTTCGTAGTTTAAAAGGAACATTCATCTAATTGAGACCAGGGGCTAACTGTTGGGAGTCTGGGGCTATCTTGGAGAAGGCTTGGACTGTACACTATGTTGATAAAATTCCAAGAGAAAAAGTTCAAGTTGTATTGCTATAACTGCAGGAGACATTGTGTGTAGCAACCAAGGGAGTTGCATTGATCCTAAAGATAATGCAAGGGGGCTGAGATTTTCAAAGATCCCACTAATGCTACCATGAAGAGAAAGCCAGATTTAAATATACACCAGATTTAAAAATAGAGCAGACAGGCAGAGACAACATGTTATTTCATCAAACCATTCCTTTCAAGATGTAACCAGAGTTGACTGAGTCACTTTGTTCATCTAGGGAAGAAAATGAGTATTAGGTGATAAGAACAAACTGGATGGAGAAAAATAAATAATCTGAATTTCAACTTTTAAAATTTATCTTATTTTCATGTGCGTGTGTGTGTGTGTGTGTGTGTGTGTGTGTGTGTTTTCATTTGTTTTAAGAAGTTTGTGTGAACAATGTGTGTGGAAGATCCTGTTGAGGCCATAAAAGTGTGTTATATCCTCTGTTATTAGAGTTATACATAAAGCTGGGAATCAAACCTGAGTCTTCTGAAAGAGCATCAGTGTTCTTAACTGCTGATCCACCACTCCGGGCCAGTAAGTACCATTTTTACTCTTTCAAATGTTATATATTTCTGAAAAGATGGGAAACAGGATTACATGACACATGTTTGAAATAAGGACAGATAAAATAGAAGTGTCTTAGGAACTACTGAGTGTAAGAGGTTAAGGGTGGCATGGGACAAGGCAGCGCTGGAGTTAGGAACTACTGAGTATAAGAGGTTAGGGGTGGCATGGGGCAAGGCAGTACTGGGGCTAATGACTTTCCAGATGTCTTGCCTTGGAAATTATAATATTTTGATGTGTTAGTTATTTTTTTTGATTGAGATGACCAAATACCTGACAGTAGCAACTTAATGAAATGAATGTTTTTTTTTTTTTCTGGCTCTGGATTTAGAGGTACAGCACACCATTATGGCAAGCACAGCTTGATCTACAGTGGCAGGATTTTGTGCCTGCTCATATTAGTGACAGGTAAAATGCTGTGATATAAGATTGGAAGCAATGAAAATGTAAGCTATAGAAGTGAGACCCTGTCTTCCTTTCTTCCTTCTTTCTTTCCTTCCTTCCTTCCTTCCTCCCTCCCTCCCTCCCTCCCTCCCTTCCTTCCTCCCTTTCTCCTTTTCTTCCTTCCTTCCTCCCTTTCTCCCTTCCTCCCTTCCTTCCTTTCTTCCTTCCCCTTCCCTTCCCCTGTCCTCCTCTTCCCTCCCCTTCCCTCCCTTCTTCTCCTTTCTCCTCTTCTTCCTCCTCCTCTTCCTCCTCCCCCTCATTCTTGCTCCTCCTCTTCTTTTTCTTCCCCTTCCCCTCCCCTCCCCTTACCCCTCCTCCTTCTCCTCCTTCTTTTTTGATAGTATAGACTGAGTTGAAGGTTTGTGTATGAGTATGCAAAAATAAAATGAAGTAACAATAGCTTGCTCACTGGAAACATATGTACATACTTATGTGTTTTATGTATGTGTATATGTATGTGTGTATATGTCTGTGTGTGTATGTATGTATGTATGTATGTATGTATATATGTATGTGTGTGTGATCACTGTACACTCCTTGACCTGAAAGGTTTATTTACATGATTAAAAAATTCTATGAAACATTTAAACAACATCTTGGGTAATGCTATGAAAAGCCCAGAGGAAGTCTTTCATCTCTGTGGGATATCATTTTAAAATGTCCTAGTGATGTGTCATTTCTGTTTGTGTGATTCTTGTCTCTAGTTTGTAAAACCTTGGTGCTAAATGAAGGTAACTGATATGGCTACTCAGTATTTGAATTCAACACAGACTATAGTTTTAGGAATATCCACTTTCATGAATATAGCTTTGATATTGCTATCATAACTTTTTCCTGTATTTCCATAAGAGTGTAACATACACACACACATCACCAGCAGCAGCAGCAGCAGCAACAACAACAACAACAACTCAGATGTTATGCCATTTTTCATTTTCTAGTCAGAACACTCACTGTTGACTGAGGTTACTAAGACCTCTTCCATTCTGTGAAGACTGCTCAGCTGGAAGTGTACTCACCTTGCAAATGGGAGGACCTGAGTTTGTTCCTTAAAATTCATGTAAAACAAAAGTCAAGTATGGTGGCATGAAGTTGTCATATCAGTGGTAGAAAGTTGGAGCTGTGTGGATCCTAGAGCTAACCAGGCAGCCCTGCCTACTTGTGAGTTCCGGCCAGTGAAATACCCTGTTTTTAGGTATTTGTTCATCTGTTTATAATTATAGGTCATTTCTAATATATTCCTAGAAGCTACTAGAAAGAAAAGCATATGCATGGTTTTAAAAACGGGGATAAACCTCTAAAGCTTTCCTGAGGTAACATCACATAAGCACAGGGTAACCAGAATAATCAGGACAAATTTTTAAATTAATCAATTTTATATCCTGTTGTCTTCACATGTTACAGATGGAAAAATGATTTACTTCAGGTTACTGGTCACAGTGAACAAGCTATTTGTTGGAGGTAACAGTGTATTATCCATCTTGGATGATCCAGCCCCTGTAGCTAACTATACCCACAGGGCAACCTGTACTAGTGATAAGCGCTATCTCAGGCTTTAAGGAATCACCACACAGTGACTCAAAACAGTCACCCTGAGCAGTTGTTGGACTGCAGTGTGTGCTTATAGTGGTAAGGTACAGCAGGGTTGTTTCTACACCCAGATATACTCCAGAACCTTAGCCCTGCAGCATTTTACCAGATGTAGCTACCAGATCTCCTAAACATCTTGACCCATGAGTTTTCTTTCTTATTGTCTGCTCAAAAGGCTTGGAAAGAAAACCAAATGACTGGTTCAATCTGGCTTCTGTCTTTAAGTCTCAAATTGAATCGCTCTGTTTGAATGCAAATTAACTCTAGCAATCTGTTCTAATTGTCTGCCTCTTTTTCATTCTCTGGCTCATTCTATCTTTACCTGTGTCTTGCTTATTCTCTCTTCTACTTGTTTCTGTAAAACTCTTCTGGTAAAACTGCCCCCTCTTCCCATTCTCTCTTTACACTGCTCTCTTAAGTAGCTTCCTATTCCTCTCTCTTCTGTGAGTTGGGCATATCCTATTCTGTCAAATCTTTGTCTTATTAGTTACTTTGTCTGCCATTCAATTAGACATCACTTTTTTTTATCATTTATTTTTTCTCAAATCGTAATTCATTCACACAGGGGTTATAAACACAGAAAGGCAGGATGTGGGGAAGGGAATGACACTGGAGTGTGGGTGTTCAGGGGGAATAAAGATGTCTTCAGAACCAGGTATCGGCTGGGTGAAGGTTCAGGGGACAAGTCACTATGACTCTGCGATGACTTGCTTGACCTTATCTAAGTTGTTATTGTCTGCCAAGGCTACCTATTTACAAGGTCTATGACTACTCAGGCTTGTAGATTTCCACAAAAGCTGCCTGTTTACATTAGCTTATAGCCATCCGTTTCAATGTTTTTCCACTGAGACCTGAGACTTGGTGTTAGTATACATGTATGACAGGCCTATTGCTGATTTTAGGCCTGTGTCTGATTTTAGGCCTTCAGTGTGTAAGCAGGGCTGCCCCTGACATCTCCTGCCTTCTCTAAGTATAGAAGGGCTGTGGCAATTCTAAACTTGTGAAGGCGGGGATAGAGGCCTGACCTCCAGTAATTGAAGGGGACCTTGTAATGGCTCCGGTCCCCCTGTCATTGTCCAGTGAGGCATGAGGGCCGTATGCATCCCGATGTCTTTTTCCTGGAGAGGGGATACTTTTGACATCAACCCCTATGCAGTCAGGCTTGTCCTTCAGGGAACCCGGAGATATATTTTTCTTTTATTTATATTCCCTTTCAGTGCTTAGCCTCGCAGCCTAAGCAAGAATTCAGATCGCCAGTCAGAGGGGGTTCTGGGTGGCCCCTCTCTGCTTGGTCTAGGGGCAGAAGTCCCCCCTTTTAGGTTGGGTGGAGATGGGTTTTGAAAACACCCTGTATAAAGTAACAACCTCATCTTGAGTCTCGTGGTCCTCCATAGCTAACTTATGTTAATGTATCTGAATAAGTTTGCTACCAAATTATTTATCTGTTGTATCACAGAGTTAGTCTGCCTATTTGAGGCCCAGGGACCAGCAGAAATAAGCAAAAAGAAACCAAATAATGGTCCTAAGATGGGAGGAAGCAGGGTTGACAACCTTGGAGAGGCTGAGAACCAATTCTAGTACCAGCATACATCTGTCTCTTTCTCTCTCTGATTTTTCTCAGGGCCTTCACTGACCTATTTCATGCTCTCTTTAAACCATTCCTGTCTTGTCTATGTAAAGGCAACCTTCTTCTTTGAGGGTTGTACACAGTCAAGAGCTGTACACAGCCTTTTCTATTGTGATAGAGTAAATCGAGTCCCATAAGGATCTTTGAGATTTTAGGAGATCTCTTCAGACAGTGAAATGAGGGATTTCTTCAGATTAGTGATGTCAATCTCTAGCTGTTTGATGTTCTTGTCAGTGGCCCTTCAAAGGTCTGAGTAGTATAATTTCGGAGGCCAGCTTCTGGATTAGAATTTCTAACAGCAGACATCAGGGGTGATTCGTTTTTACCTGGAAAGGAAAAAGAAGGGAATTCTCAGGAAGATTTCTCTTCCCTGGATGTCAATTGTTATTCATTGTATTTATGGTTGGGCCTGGCTTTGTGGGGGTATCTATTTATTTCATTAATCTTTTTGGTAGCTGGTTAGCTGTGCCTTCTGTCGTATCAACCAGGCATATCAATCCTCGGCCCCGTAAGGGAACTGGGTCTGGACCATTCCCTTTAAGGAGGGTTCTTCCCCATATCTGTGGCAAAGTTTTTGTTGGTCTCGGTGGTGCCAGAGGTAGACAGCAGCAGATTTGCCATGAGCTTTCAGCTTTAGAGAGTTAAAAGTGAACAGGGCATGATGGAGAGTATTTCAGGGAGACTCTTTCTGGGGGGTACCATTCCCCCTCTTTTGTTTTTAAAGCCAATTTTTCAGAGTTTTTGTAAAATCAGGGCAGAAGCACCAACAGTCCTTCCAGACACAGAGAGTCATGAAGACCCTATTTAAAGATATGTAAATCTATATTAATAATCTTTTGTCAAAGGACTGTTATAGCACCGCCAACAACTACTCAGGCTATATAATATATCGATTAGTAGTAGCTTCTTCTACTTTTTGTGAGATTACCCCTCTTTTGTCAATTAACTGTTGAGGAAAATTAGGCTTCACATCTCTCTTGAGAATACTGAACAGAGACTTAAATTCTTTTGTGGAGAGCTTAAAATAGGATCTTAGCCAATTAACAACTCCTAGAAACTTTTGAAAATCATTTAAAATAAGTAAACTCTCTCTCTCTCTCTCTCTGTCTCTCTCTCTCTCTGTCTCTCTCTCTCTCTATGTGTGTGTGTGTCTCTGTCTCTCTGTCTCTCTGTCTCTCTGTCTCTGTCTCTGTCTCTCTCTCTCTCTCTCTCTCTCTCTCTCTCTCTCTTTCTCTCTCTCTCTCGAAGACTTTTTCAACGTTATCTCCTCTCCCATTCTCCCCCAAAACCCCTTATCCCATACCCCCTCCTCCTTTTTTTATGAGGGTGTGCTCTAAACATCCTCCTAGTCCCTTCTCCCTGCTCTTGAATTCCCACACAGTAGGGGATCCAAACTTTCGGGGACCATGGCCCTCCACTTTCACTGAAGTCTGACATGGTCACCCTCAATTACCTATACAGGTGGAGACATGAGTCCCTCCCTTTGTGCTCTCTGGCTGGCGGTTTAGACTTTGGGAGCTCTGGTTGAAACTTTCGATACTCCTTCTAGAAAGGACCAAAGCACCCACACTTTGGTCTTCCTTCTTCTTCGTGAGTTTTATGTGGTCTATACGTAGTTTCTTAGAAATTGTGAGCTTTTGGGCTAATATCCACTTATCAGTGAGTGCATACCAAGTATGTTCTTTTGAGATTCGGTCATCTCACTCAAGATGATATTTTCCAGCTCCCTCCATTTGCCTAAGAATTTCATGAACTCATTGTTTTTAATACCTTAGTCATACTCCATTGTATAAATGTACCACATTTTCTGCATCCATTCTTCTGTTGAAGGGCATCTGGGTTCTTTCCAACTTCTGGCTATTATAAATAAGGCTGCTATGAACATGGTGGAGCATGTGTCCCTGTTGTATGTTGAAACATCTTTTGGGTATATGTCCAGGAGTGGTATAGCTGGGTCCTCAGGTAACACTATGTTCAATTTTCTGAGATACCGCCAGACTGCTTTCCACAGTGGTTGTACCAGTTTACAATCCCACCATCAATGGAGGAGTGTTCCTCTTTCTCCACATCCTGGACAACATCTGCTGTCACCTATGTTTTTTATCTTAGCCATTCTGACTGGTATGAGGTGGAATCTCAGTGTTGTTTTCATTTGCATTTCCCTGATGACTAGGGATGCTGAACACTTCTTTAGGTGCTTCTCAACCATTCGAGCATCCTCAGTTGAGAATTCTTTGTTCAGCTCTGTGCTCCATTTTTTAATAGGGTTCTTTGATTGTCTAGAGTCTAATTTCTTCAGTTCTTTGTATACCTTGTATATTAGCCCTTTATCAGATGTAGGGTTGGTGAAGATCTTTTCCCAATCTGTTGGTTGCCGCTTTGTCCTACTGACTTTGTCCTTTGGTTTACAGAAGCTTTGCAGTTTCATGAGGTCCCACTTGTCAATTCTTGGTCTTAGAGCACAAGCCATTGGTGTTCTGTTCAGGAACTTTTCTCCTGTGCCCATGTGTTCCAGGCTTTTCCCCAGTTTCTCTTCTATTAGTTTCAGTGTAGCTGGTTTTAGGTGGAGGTCCTTGATCCACTTGGAATTGAGCTTTGTAAAAGGAGATAAGTATGGATCAATTTGCATTCTTCTACATGCTGACCTCTAGTTGGACCAGCACCATTTGTTGAAAATGCTGTCTTTTTTTCCACTGGATGGTTTTATCTCCTTTGTCAAAGATCAAGTGGCCATATGTATGGGGGTTCATTTCTGGGTCTTCTATTCTATTCCATTGATCCTCCTGCCTTTCTCTGTTCCAATACCATGCAGTTTCTATCACTATGGCTTTGTAGTACAGCTTGAAGTCGGTGATGGTGATTTGCCCAGAAGTTCTTTTATTGCTGAGAGTAGTTTTCGAAATCCTGGGTTTTTTGTTATTCCAAATGAATTTTAAGATTGCTCTTTCTATCTCTGTGAAGAATTGAGTGGGAATTTTGATGGGGATTGCATTAAATGTGTAGATGGCTTTTGGCAAAATAGCCATTTTTACTATATTAATCCTTCCAATCCATGAGCATGGGAGATCTTTCCATCTTCTGAGATCTGTTTTGATTTCTTTCTTCAGGGGCTTGAAGTTCTTGTCATACAGGCCTTTTACTTGCTTGGTGAGGTTCACACCAAGGCATTTTATATTATCTGTGACTATTGTGAAGAGTTAGACTTCACTTTCAAACACAAGTGCTTCCTTCTACAAATTCACTTTGCCTTCAATGTTTGGGGTTAAAGTATGTACTAAGGATGTGTCTGTATTCTAGACAGAGGAATTAAATGTGTGTGCTAAACACTGAGCCAGACCACAGCTAGAAACATTTTCTTTTCTAGTAAATCACGTAATCTCCAGATTTACAGTGTGATCAAATATCCTGCAACAAAGCAGTGGTGCTGTACACCTTTAAGATCAGCTTTCAGGAAGCAGAAACAGGTAGATCTCTATGAGTCTGAGGCCACCAGGCTCTACAGAGCAAGTTCCAGGACAGCCAAACCACATCAAATAATCCTGTCTTAAAAAATTACATACATGTGTATAAACTTGCACCCCCCCTATTCTTGGATAGAATGCCAGGCTCCTTTTGTATGATGTAGCACTCAAGCACTGAATCATAGCCCAAGCCCACAGCATCTCTTTTTTACAGATGCTGAAGTGAATAAGGGGTGTTTAAGTGACTTAAAAGTAAGGGAGAAAGAAAAGAAAGAAAGAGAGAGAGAGAGAGAGAGAGAGAGAGAGAGAGAGAAAGAGAGAGAGAGAGAAAGAAAGTGGCTGGGCAGTAGTGGTGCATGCCTTTAGTCCCAGCACTTGGCAGGGAGAGGTAGGCAGATTTCTGAGTTCGAGGCCAGCCTGGTCTACAGAGTGAGTTCCAGGACAGCCAGGGCTATACAGAGAAACCCTCTCTCAAAAAAGAAAAGAAAGAAAGAAGGAGAGAGAGAGAGAGAGAGAGAGAGAGAGAGAGAGAGAGAGAGAGAGAAAGAAGATCAAGTCTGTAAAACCTGGTGCTGGGAAGATGTCTCAGAAGGCAAGAGCACTTGTGCAAACACAAGGAGCTGAGTTCAAATCCCTGGTACCCATGTAAAAAAGTCAGGTATTACTGCACATACCTGTAACCCTAACACTGGGGAGGTAGAGTTAAGTAGATCCTCTGGCTCAGTGAGAGACCCTGTGTCAAGGTAATAAAGCTGACTGATAAAGAAGTGCATCAAATGTCTTTCTTTGGCCTCTGCCTGCTTGTGCATAGGTACATGTACCCACATGTTCACAAGTTTGTGAGGAGAGAAGAGGAGAGGACAGGAGCGGAGCGGCGCGGGCGCGGCCGCGGGGGGGGGGGGCGGGGAGGGGAATTTACTAATTAGGTGACTTTGCTGGCAGCTAGACTAAAGATTAACAAGAAAGGCTGTGGACAGTAGGTCAGGTGGAAGGTACTGTGTGTCAGGTTGCTGTGTTGCTCAGATCTGCTGAGGTCTGTGGAGTGGTGGGCAAAGCTTTGTTTGACATTATGCTCATTTCCCTCTTATTGGTGTGTATAAGTTCCTCAAAGGCAGTTCATATAAAATTTAATTTTTCAGTCATTTGGTGAATTAGATTTATATAAATTTTGAAAATGCATGACGTTACTTATAAAAGTACCAATTCTCAAAGTTCAGCTGTAATTTTATCAGAATCAAAGGGTGTTACTTCTTGGGAAAGGAATAACTTCTACCGATCTCATTCCTTTTTCTTTGTCTTCTCATTTCTTTTTCATTTTCTTTTTTTCTTTTGGTTGTTTTGTGACAGGGTCTTACTATATATCCAGGATGACCAACAACCTATCTATATAGCTTATACTGGTGCCAATGGCTAGATTTAATTGTCACCCTGACACAATGTTGACTCAGCTGGAGAAGAGTCTTAATAAGAAAGTATTTACATTGGCAGGTATATATCTTTGGAATTGTTTTACTTTACTAGATGGTGGAAAAGCCAGTTCATTGTACATAGCACTATCCTTAGGCAAGGTTCTTGCACTGAATGAGTAGAAAAGTATATATATGTAGCCAGCCAGATTAACTGGATTAACCCTGGTAACTCTGCATGGCAGATTTCACAGCCAGATCACATCCTAAAGTACATGTTAAAGATTAAGTCCTCAATGCTTCCTCATAGAGAAGCATGGAAATTTTCAGCAACCTAAAAATGGTGGATTGGTATTGATTTAGTTATCATTGCATCAGGTAGATGGACACTGTAATCCAGAGGAAAGTAAAGCAATAACTGCATTCCTGCGTCCTGATAGAGTCAATGGGATTTCAAAGAAGAAAAATCTGAATAAATTTCATCTATTTGTTACATTGCATAATAACCAAAACCATTTCAGGTATTGTGGAGATGAAACTGAAAACAGACACGTTTTCACAAATTCATAATTATGGCCTGGTTGGTAATTAATGTAGAATGTCATGTAATTATATTAACCTGTGCTGATGAATCATAATTCGTCTTTTACAAAAACTTGGGGGGGGGGAATGAAGCCTTTGACCATAGTCAGTTAGCACCATGGATATTTATTTGCTTTTGTGTATCAAGAGACTTTCTGTCCCACCACTGTTGTGCTGTCAATCCCAAGATTAGATGAACTCATAAAGGAGGTTGTATTTTGTATTTTAACATGTTTATCTACCTACATGATAGTATCTTTCAAGGTGGGAAGAGAGATGGCTTCAGTGTTGGAAAGCACTTACTGTTTTCTTAGAGGATCCCAGTTTAGCTCCCAGTCCTATGTTGAGAAACTTAAAACTACCTGTAACTACAGCTCCAGCATATTTGACACATTTGGCCTCTGTGGGCACCTGTACTCCCATGTACATACTCTCATGATGATACACATATATACATAATTAAAATAATAAAAATAAATGATTTTTGTGTTATTTGTCAGGATAGGATTTCTCTGGCTGTCCTTGAACTCAATTTGTAATCCAGGCCTGAAACTCACAGAGATCAGTCAGTCTTTGCCTCCAGAGGGCTAGGATTATGTACTACTAATATCTGGCTGAAATTAAATTCTTAAAAATAATATTCTCTTAAGGAGTTGCATTAAGTTAACTTCATGAGCTTGAGATGATACTTTAACCACTGGTATACTGACATTAATTCTATGCAGTCTCAAAGTTAAAGGAAGTTGGTAGCTATCTACAAACTGTTACAAGAAACTGAAAGTTTTAATAATTCAAAGGAATGTAGTTGTGAATTGAATTTGTATTTGGTGTCCTCACTAGTAAAGCACTGTCATTAGCTGTGCCTTCTGTCGTATCAAATAGGCATATCAATCCTCGGCCCCATAAGATAACCGGGTCTGGGCCATTCCCTTTAAGGGTAAGAGGATCTTTCCACATAGCTGTGGCATAGTTTTTATTGGTCTCGGTTATGTCAGAGGCAGTCAGCAGCACATTTGCCATGAGCTTTTCGTTTTAGAGAGATAAAAGTGAACAAGGCATGATGGAGAGTATTTCAGGGGGACTCCTTCTGGGGGGTACCGTTCCCCCTCTTTTGTTTTTAAAGCCAATTTTTCAGACTTCTTATAAAATCAGGGCAGAAGTGCCAACATCCACTCCTTCCACAGAGAGTCATGAAGACACTATTTAAAGAAATATAAATCTATATTAATAATCTCTTCTATCAAAGGATTGTTATAGCACAGCCATCAACTATTCAGACTATATAATTTACCGATTAATAATAGCTTCTACTTTTTGTGAGATTACTTCTCTTTTGTCAATTATTTGTTGAGGGAAATTAGGATTTACATCTCTCTTGAGAATATTAAACAGGGACTTAAATTCTTTTGTGGAGAGCTTAAAATAAGATCTTAGCCAATTAGCATCTCCTAGGAACTTTTGAAAATAAATTGAAATAAGTAAACTCTGTCATTTTTTTTGGACCCTTTATCTGTTTTTTTTTAATTGGATATTTTACGTATTTACCTTTCAATGTTATCTCCTCTCCCATTCTCCCCCAAAACCTCTTATCCCATACCCTCTCCTCCTATTTTTATGAAGGTATGCTCCAAACATCCTCCCAGTCCCATTTCCCTGCTCTCGAATTCCCCCAACACTAGGAAATCCAAACTGGCTACCAAAAAGATTAATAAAGTAAGTAGATACCCCCCACAAAGCCAGGCCCAACCATAAATAAGATGAATAACAATTGCCATCCAGGGAAGAAAAATCTCCCTGAGAACTCTCTTCTTTTTCCTTTCCAGGTAAATAAGAATCACTTGTGATGCCTGCTGTTAGAAGTTCTAATCCAGATGCTGGCCTCAGAACTTATACTACTCAGACCTTTGATCGGCCATTGACAAGAACATCAAACAGCTAGAGATTGACATCACTAATCTGAGGAAATCCCTCATTTTGCTGTCTGAAGAGACCTCCAAAAATTGCAAAGACCCTTATAGGACTTAATTTACTTTATTACAATAGAAAAGGCTGTGTACAACTCTTGACTGTGTACAACCCTTAAAGAAGAATGTTGCCTTTACATAGACAAGACAGGGATGGTTAAAGAGAGCATGAAAAACATCAGAGAAGGCCCTGAGAAAAGTCAGAGATAGAAAGAGAAAGATGAGTGGTGGTACAAGAATTGGTTTTTAGCCTCTCCAAGGTTGTCAACCCTACTTCCTCCCATCTTGGGACCATCTTTGGGCTATTTTTGCTTATTTCTTCTAGACCCTGGGCCTCAAATAGGCTGACTAACTTTGATGTCAAAAGTATCCCATCTCCACAAAAAAGACATTGGGATGGGTTTGGCCCTCATGCCTCACTGGACAATGACAGGGGGACTGGAGCCATTACCAGGTCCCCTTCAATTACTGGAGGTCGGGCCCCTATCCTCGCTTTCAGAAGATTAGAATCGCCACAGCCCTTCTATAGTTAGAGAAGGGAGGAGATGTCAGGGGCAGTCCTGCTTATACAATGAAGGCCTAAAATCAGCCAAAAGATCATAAGAACCATTATGAGAAATTACACATATTTCACGTTGAAGATTCAGTGGGATAGTGTATGAGAGATGGGATTGTTTCAATGGGATGGAAGAGCATAGTTGTCCTGAAACTCAATCTTTAGACCAAACTGGCCTCCAAATCAGAGATCTGCTTTCCTTTGTCTCCAGAGTGCTGGTAGTAAAAGCATGTACCACCATTCTTGGACCTGAGCTGTTCTTTCATTTCAGAAAGTGGGAGCTTACCAGGTGAGATCTTGCCCTGGGGTCACCACTTCTTTTATACCATTGAATATCAGACTTTTCTTTAATCTGTTTATCTCCTTGAACTCAGGACTTAACTATACTCTTCTTCCTGATGCCCTCTCTCTTAAACTGTACATTTTGTGTTTTTCTTTACTCAATTTGTTCCTTTTCATTATAAATCTGCATATATAGTGAACACTAATAACCGTACTACAGAGTCAATACTAGGCTATTTTGAAAATTTCTGCCAAGGTAGTTAATCCAAATCTCTTCAGTTTAACCTCAAGCAGACTTTTTAGATAGGAGCACTTGTGAAGACACTGACTGATAGTGTTTGAACAGGGGTTGGCCCTTTCACATCTGATATGGAAACTTAATCTCCATCATGAGCTGGTGAGAGAAATCATGAGCAAGCAAGTTGGATCAAGAAGTCATGACATAGGGTTCTGCCCTGTGAATGGATCAATTCACCCATCTAATTAATGAAAGTTATCTTGAGTGACTGTGTTATAAAAGCCTAGGTCTGTCATGCCTCATGTTTTCTGACTATATGATTCCTTGTGCTGTCAAAACTCCACAAATCCAAGGCCTTGTCCTATGTGAGATACATAATTTTTAGACAAAATCACTGGGCTCAAATAAGCCTCTTTAAAATATTAATCTGAGCATTCTTTAGCAAGATTCCATTGACAACAAAATATGGACCAATATGCTAACCTTGATGCTTGTTATTAGTATTGACTAGTTCTACCAAGTTACATGTGCTACTTAAATGCTACCAGCTATCTACTATCCTCAGTTGTTTTACAGTTAAATCTCTACTTGATTCTCAAAGAGCCTTGTAATAAAATGCACTTTCCTTTTTGTTCAAAGATGTATCTTTATTTATGTATATGTGATTTGCCTGAATGTATGTGCATGCTGTACCTGTTGAGGGCTAAAGAGGGAACTGGATCCTCAGAAATGGGAGTTAGTGGCCATTATGAGCCACTGTATAGGTGCTGGGAACCAAATACCAGTCTCATGCAAGAGCAGTAGGTGTGCTTAACTGTTGAGCCATCATTTCATCCCCTAGGATAAAACCTCTCAGAGCCATCTGTGGCCATCAAGGGCCAGAGTCAGAGAGGTTCTCAGAGTGTTTACTATAACAGGTGTGTTTGGAATTCTTCAGTGATAAACTGATGGAGGGTATGGTTGTAGACTTAACTTTGAGTTTTTACAAAGTTTGTTTCTGTTATCTCCCTTGGGAATTCTGACTGTTTTACTTTACTTACTGTGAACTATAACTTTCCTGAAGTCTCAGCAATTATTCCAGAAGCATCCCAGCTTCACCATGGCTAAATATTAAGTTTTCATTGACTCCTGTGTGCAAGCATGGGGACAAGAGAAAGGAGAAATATAAAGACAGTTTAAAATGTTGACTTTGTAATGAGAGATGAGTACACAGCTTGTCAAGTGCTAAGTATATTTGTGAAACACTAACTTTATAATCTAAAAGTTTCCAGAAGGCCTGTTTGAAAAATTGTTGTGCTTTGGCTGAGAAGATTTCACATCCTGTTTAACAAGTGTTTGTTCACTAGCAATTCTGAAGTTTTCTACTTCACTGACTCATCACTGACACTTTTATTAAAACAACTCATCTGTTTGCATTTAGGTCGGCCCTACCTTTTATCTTAAGCAATTACTTCTTGTGAGTTGGGAAGACAACTCACTAAAGTAGCTAAAGTGCTTACAAAGCAAGCAGGAAGACTTGGAGTGTGATCCCCAAAGCCTTGGTCAAACCAGGACCCATGTGATGGCAGATAATCCCTGGATACAGAGAATTCTCTGGCAAAACTGGTTAGCTTGACTAGAAGTAGGATTTGCTTTTGAGAACCTTCCTCAATAAAGAAGGTAGCGAATGATCAAGAAAAATTCTCAACATAAATAGCCCTCCATATGTACATGTCACACAGGTACACTCAGACATAAGTGATCTCTCTCTCTCTCTCACACACACACA
The DNA here is from genome assembly GCF_004785775.1 of Grammomys surdaster. Taxonomy (NCBI): domain Eukaryota; kingdom Metazoa; phylum Chordata; class Mammalia; order Rodentia; family Muridae; genus Grammomys; species Grammomys surdaster. The sequence continues at coordinate 7,519,040 of NW_021620983.1, forward strand.
CACACACACACACACACACAAACAAACAAACACATACACACACACTCACATGCAGAATTTTATTTACTTCTCATACCTCCTACCAGAAAACCCTTCCAAATGTTTTTCATAAGATCCCATTGTATTAATATACTTTATATTTTTAGTACCTTTGATATCCTTAAGTAATCAGCTTCTCATATGAATCATGTTGTTCCTTCACATTTTTAAACAACTTCTTTGTTTCTTCTTTTCTTCTTGCAGTAACAGGAATAGGGACTGTGAAGTTGTCTTCACAGTCAATGTTTTAAAATTTTACTTACTGGATGCATGCATAGATTCTTTCATGTGTGCATCCATGTTAAACAAAATTGTCAGTTTGTCAGATTGAGGTGGACACCTGCATCTATGTTTGTCTTCCTTTCAAGTTAAGAAAATATACATAGCACACATCTTGTGCTCTTGATTAACTTCTTTGAAAACACATCTTATCCTCAATCTCACACTTGAAAATCAGGTGGACCCACTGACTCTTCACTTACTTCTATTTTAATTTTGGTTCTAGTTTTCCTGGTCTCTGTGGTTAGTTTTTCCATTCTACTTGAGTGGCCTGTGATATTTTGATCACTTAAAGTTCTGTAGGTGACTTTGTTCCCATCAGTAAGAAAATCATGGACATATACATGCTGTCTTACATTCCTTTACCTCAAAATTCCTTCAGCTTCCTTTATTGTTCATTTGAAAATTATTATTTATATCTAACAGAGGCAGGAGTTCTAAGTATATGTAATGAACTCAAGAAACTAACTATCATGAAACCAAATAAACCAATTAAAATTAGGGTACATATATAAACAGAGACTTCTCATAGAAGAATCACAGATGTCTAAGAAGTATTTGAAGAACTGTTCAGCATTCTTAGCCGTCAGGGCAATTTAAACCAAAATGACACTAATGAGATTTCATCTTAGACCTGTCAGAATGGCTAAGATTTAAAACATAAGTAATGTCCCAGACTCATAAAGATGTGGAGCAAGAACACTTCTCCACTGCTGGTGGCAGTACAAATTTGTATGGAGACTTTGAAAATCAATGACTGTTTTTCAGGAAATTGGGACTTGATAAACAAGACCAAGCTATATCTGGGCATATACCCAAAAGATGTTATAACGATACTTGCTCAACTATTTTCATAGATGATCTATACATAATAGTCAGAAATTGAAAATTACTTAGGTATCCTTTAACCAAAGATTGAATTTAAAGCAATGGTACATTTATGCAATTGAGTATTACTCAGCTACCAAAAACAGTGACATCATGAAATTTTCAGGCAAATGGATGGGGCTAGAAATATCATCCTGAGTGAGGAACCCAGACCATAAAAGACAAACATGGTATGTACTTATTTACAAAGTGAATATTAACAAAATATAAAGAATAACCATGCTATAATCTACAGACCCAGAGAGGCTAAGCAACAAGAAGGATTGGGGAGGGGTGAGGGGATGCATGGATTTCCCTGGGAAAGGTTAATAGAATAAATATTGTAGGTGGACTAGAGGGATGGAAACAGGAGGGATCAGGCGGGGAAAGTATAGAGGGAAAGAGTACTGGGAAAGACAACTGGAACAGGGGCAAAGTAGAAACCAAGCAGAGTGGAAACTTCCAGAATCTATTAGGGTGACCATTAGACTCCAAGTAATTCAGGATACTAAGCCTAAACTAGCCATCTCATATAACCAAGGAAAACTTTCAGTTGAGTGATTGGGACATCAACCCAGCCACAAAACTTTTGACATACAATTTGTCCTGGCATCATGATATGCTGGAGTAAAGGTGGCATAGAAACTGTAGGAGTGGCTGACAAGTGACTGCTCTCCCTTGAGACCATGTCACAACAGTAAGTCTACCTCTATCACTGTCTGGTAGATGAAGAAACTAGAGGCTTGATAGTACAGAGACCTAGGATAGAACCAAACAAAACTGGCACACACACACACACACACACACACACACACGACTCAATGAAATGATGTCTAATAATGTTCTGCTATACTTATGGATTGGTGCCTAACCCAATTGTCATGAGAGTGGCTTTCATCTAGCTACTAATGTAAACAGATGCAAAGACTCACAGACAACCATTAGGTAGAGTTTGGGGAATCCCACTGAAGAGGGCAGACAAGTATTATAGGAGCCAGAGGAGACAAGGGCACCACAAGAAAACTCACAGGATGTACAAACCTGGATTTCTAGGGGCTCTCTTTGATTGAACCAACAATCAGACAGCCAGTGTTGGTCTAACTTAGGCCCATTTTATATATGTTATAATTGTATAGCTTGGTGATTTTGTGGGACAGAAGAAATGGGCTGTTTCTGATGCCTTCGCCTGCTTTGGGACCCTTGTCCTCCAACTGTGTTGCTTCACCCATCCATAATATGAGGCGAAGTGCCTAATTTTATTGGAAATTAATATGTAATGTTTGGTTGATATCCCTGGGAGGCCTGTCCTTTTTAGAGGGAAATAGCTGAGAAGTGAAAGGAGAGGGAGGGGGAGATGTAGGAGGTAGAGGGCAGAGAAAGGGTATGGAAAATTTAGTTTGGATGGAAGGTATAAGAATATTTTTTTTAAAATGATGTGTATGCATGTTTTGATTGCATGTATTTCTGTGTACTATGTGTGTAAAGTGACCTCAGAGATGAGAAGAGGATGTTGGATCCCGTTGAACTGGAGTTATATGTGGTTAGGTGCTACTATGTTGAGAATTGAACGTGTCCTCAGCAAGTTCATCTATGTTCTTAACCATCTATCCATCTCTCCAGTCCCAGCTTTCCTTTCCCTGAGACAGCCCATCAGCTCTCTCTCCTCATACAAGGATTATGCATGCTAACATATAAAGAGCTGGATTTGTATAGAATATCTTAGTAAAGGATAAAAAAACCTTAAACAATAAATTATCCATATATGTTCCCAGAAAAGGGTTTATTAGCTGGAGTAAAATGTCAGAGTCTCATGTTTCTACTAAATGGGATGGCAATGTACTATGAAACCAATCTAGGTAAAGTTCTGTCCAAAAGCAAATAGGAAAACATAACCAAATCCAAACAAAACAGCATCAAGAAAGAAGTTCAAACATTATTTCTCCTTTGCTATAGTCTAGTAAACACAAAAGCAAGCAGTGAGAGGACACAGTGCTAAGAGGAGACAAATGGGCAAACCCACGGGAATCATAAATACAGATGACTGCTGTCCTTGGTTAATAATTGTAATACTATAGAAAAATTCTTTTGGAAGTTCAGTTTTACTTCAGTGAAGTGGGAGAGGCCATGAACTTATTGATAGGTGAATGCAAATAGAGGAAAATTCACATTCCTAACACTGAAATAAATGGAGATCACATACTTAAGCCTTTGGAAAGGCATCATATCATTCCCATACACTATGTAATGAGAACTTTCTCAGGAAAGAGCTTTCAACAGATTTGCATTGACAGATGTTTTGAAAAGCTGACATTCTTAGAGAATTCAATTAAAATTAAAATTTTTTGTATGTGTGTATCTGTGTCTGTCACATGTGTTTTGGTACCAAAGGAGGCTAGAAGTATGGATTAGATCTGGAGCTGGTTAGAAATGAGTCTGAACCATCTGATGTATATTCTTGGAGCAGCAGCAAGAGCTCTTAATCAATGAAACATCCCCCTGATGTTCTGTGTAAATGGCAAGAATCCCCCTCTTTCCAAGAAAATGCTGAGAGACTGTTTCTATCAAAAAAAACAAAAACAAAAACAAAAAAAAACCCTACAGATAATTACCTAAACACAGTGTTGATATTGAATTGAGTCTTGGGATAATATCTTTCAAAACCTATAAAAGAGCTTATGAGATGCCTCAGTAGCTAAAATTCCCTTGTTGTGTGAGAACATTAATTGAATCTCTAAATCCACATGGAGAAGTAGAGAATTGACTTCTGACAGTTCTCTTCAAACCTACACACATGCCATAGTATATACACATGCAATACACACACATACACTTTTGTATGTACTAGAAAGTCATCTGTGACAAAGTATCCTATGTGAACAGGTGGAGAGGACAGAAAGCAGCTAAATAGTGAATATATGCACCTGATAAAAGCAATGGAAATTTTAGATTTTAATGTGTGTGTTGGGTGCTGTAGCAGGCCTCCATGAACATAGACTGCTATAACGTTGCTATTTCCATGGTTGCTAAAGGAGGGTGTGATTGAACCAATAAGGTTAATCCCTTTTGACCTTTCTGCCCTTCAGAATGCTTACCGTTTCAAAAGAGATGGGTGCATTGAGTCCACTGATTAATCTTTTACTTTCAACTTTGTGCCTCTGTGGTTAATAAAGGAGCATGTGGGTTCTTGTTTTGAGGTGGCTTCCAAAGGATCCCAGAGTTTGGATTCTGGACTGCAAATATTTGGCAATTACACATTGAGATGGGATTATTGCTTCAGCTGGTTGAATGCCTTGTAATCAAACATGAGGAAAGATTCCAAAATCAAAAAACTAGTCAACATTACACACACACAAAACATGCTTTAATGATATGAAATGTGTGTATTATATGAACTGGGATGGATTACAAAAATACTTATTATATTAACAACAAAGAAAAATCATCATCACAAACACTTAAGTAAAAATGCCCTAAAGTTAGTAATGTATCAGAAGAACTCAAAACTTTGGTAGTTGAGGAATGGAGACTGTCAAAAGTATTTGCCCCCTCTGTGATCCATAATGGAGATTTGGAGGCTTGCTACCCTTTGGAAATTGTGTTCTAGCAACAGACACATTATTTTCCATAGCAACAGAAGCTCTGATGGTTTAGTTGTCAATATGGAACATGAGCCCATGCTTCAGGAAGCTCTAAGTTAGGAGGTGGGGGCAAATGTTTAGTTGGTCTAGGTCTTGCTGTGAAAACATAAGGATCTGAGATCAAATCCAAGGAAAGGAAGTATAGCTAGATGTGTCTATAGTTCTAGCTCTATCACAAAGAGATAGGAAGCAGAGACAGAAGGATCGTGGGAAGCTCACAGGGCAGCTATCCTGGGTATGGAGCAGCAAAAGGACCCTATCTCAATTAAGTGGAAGGCACTGACCAATACCTCAAATTATCTGCTGACCTCCACATGTGTACTTGTACATGGTTTTTGCCGGAGTCCAGCCACAACACGAGTCAGGGGGCATGAAGGACTAGAGATACCTGGTAGGTGAATAAGAAAACACACAATTGAGATACAATATTGACAGGCTGTTCCTTCCATGAGAACCGCTGAACTGGGGAGTTAAGGTGCTATATAGACTTGACTCAGCCTCAGTCTTTGATTGAAATCATACAAGGAAGTTGGGTTACAAAGTTCATGGAGGGGGTTGGATAAATGCTTCTCTTTTCCTATGCTAACATTTTCTTATGATACAGACTATAACAGATTTATAACAGAAAAAGGAAACTATAAAATCTCAAACATAAAAGTTTTGTAGCAAGCACACTTTTTTTAATCTGCTGACCACTGGTCTCTGGTGAGGTCTGGGGCAGCAGTATTGTGATTCCAAGGTCAATATCTTTCAGACATGAGTGAGACAGTACGGTTTCATAAAAGGGTAAACATGAGGTCATACTGCAGACCCTGCAGTCTTTGTAATATTTGGACTCCATCTGTCTGTCTACAAAAACATCCTCACTTAACCTGTATGGAAAATTCCAAGAGTGCTGCCACCATCATCCCTGAACCCAAGGAACCCACTGCTGACTTTCTGGAAAATATCTGTATATTATTCCACCATGAGTTTTACGATACAAATATCGTATTTTTCTTATACAGAATTGAGACTACGAGTCGGGGGACAGCTGCAGGTTTACTAACCATTGCCCACGGCTCTAGGTCACTTTCATTTCCACACTGAGTGAGTGACCGTAACATGAATGTTTGAACTCATGAACAGCCTTCACTTTAATATTATTGGTAGCATCTATTTTCTGGATATCCAGAGAGATCCTAGCAGGTCACCAAATACCAGTTTAAACAAGGAAGGAGGAAAGAGAAGGAATAGTAAATAGATAAGGAGAATTATAAGTACTAAGAATAGTTGCAGGAATGATATCACTAGGTTCTGCTTGTACCAAAGAAGCAGGCCTTGGGGCCTCTTAGCACTCATACTGTGGCCCACAAGAAGCTATAGTCTCATGCTTTGAAATATGGTACCCTCCACAGGTGTTTCTTCCTTGTTATCTGAGTCCCAGGCATCTGGAACTTAATGTGGGGTGCCTCCCACAGTTTGTCTGTGTGTGCATTTGTATGTGTATATGTCTATGTGCAAACACAGAGAAACATGTGCACGCATGCACACACACACACACACACACACGTACCCACATACAAGCTCACACATCCAGAAATTCACAGATGAAGAAAGGAAAATAGCATAAAAGCCAAGTAAATACCCTGATGGGGTTACAGCAGATATTTGGTATTCTCACAAAATGGAACACCAAATGGAACGTCAGCTACATTTAACTCCAGAATTTGTAAAGCTCATTGTTGTTGCAAAGCTGCAAATATACACGTAAGGGGAAACCTCTGGAATGGTAACAAGACTTCATTAGAGACACAGCTAAAACGAGGACATCTATCAGTAAGGTTCATGATTTTATATTATGATAATGAAAATCCATTATCCTGTGTAATTATGGAAGCGCACCAAGAGAATCATCTGCCGTTAGAGAACCTAAGGGAATGTCAGGGCATTCAAGAAAATGTGTTTGTCTTTGAACATATCCCACACTTTACCAAAGTGATTATTCTAGAGAGATCCCAGACTATAAATGACATTAAGAATATCGCTCATCCATTCTGAGCAAACTGAACTAAAATCTTCTGTGTCCTATCTAAAGCTTCTTGTTACAGAAAATTGCCAAAATATCTGAGTAAATGGGTAGTTGGTTCTTATTTTTAGTTGTTCTCTTGAACATATTTTTTTTCCTTAGTAACACAAGATGCAAAATTCAACCTCCAACACCAACTGGGATCAGTTACATCATGCTGGAACTGTTACCCTAATTGTCATAAATCACATGGTCTTCCCTGAAATGAGAGGGAACTAGGTTTTTCCATTTTCTTCAGTGAGTGGGAGATAGTGATGTACAATATGTCTAAGAGGAGAAAGTCCCTGATCAAGGGGAGTCCACTTATATTTCAAAGTCAGTCATGACATAGTCTGAAACTTGTTAGATGTTGAAATTAAGAAACAGTAGGTTCTTAACAACAAAAGGAGTAAATTTTTACAGAGATATTTATATGAAATAGACAATAGAGATGAACATTTATTGAGCACCTGCTGGATACAGGACTATGACATACTTACCGTGGGTAGGAGATAGCAAGTGCTCTGTGTGGCTAGTTCTCATACTAGGAAGAAATCATCACAGGATTGGAAATAACTAGGGTTGGAAATATATTAAGGAGATAGGAAAGAAACCTGAGCCAGGAAAATAAGGATTTGTCAGGGGTGGGGGTAGAGTGGGGATGAAACGGATTGAGTTAGTAAGATGATTCAGTGGGTAAAAGCTCTTGTCACTGAGCCTGAGGACCTGAATTCAATCTCAGCAAATCACAGGATGAAAAGAGAGAACAGACTCTTGGCACTTGCCCTTTGGCCCCCATAAGTGTGCTGTGTCACTCCTGTGCTTGCCTTCAAGTACAGAATCCATTCATATACTCACACCAACAATAACTCAAATATCTAAAAAAGAATTAAAAAGATTGTAGCTACAGAATTTAAATGTAGCAGAGCAACCAAGTTTCTCCAGATACAGTGCCCTGTTTTCCTGAACTGGGGTGTCATGATCACCTACTACTCTGATAATCAGACATGTGATTCATGTCCCATCACCCACTGGGCAGACTCTCCTGTCTGTGGAACACTCTTAATATCAAAATCTGAACTCTCTCCTTTTCCCCCTCTCTCTAATTTATTCTACATATTACTTAACAGACCCACTGAGGTAGCAAGCAGCTTCTCTTTGACCTTTGCTCTTTCTTCCTTATGTACATCGATCCCCAGAGACTGTGTTACTGCTATTATTGATTGACTTCTAAAATGTTTTAAATAGATGACTCCATCTAAAGTGTTTTATTTAGCTTAATGTAGAGATAATGTATAACGTTGATTATGATATCTGGCAATAATTACTACAAACATCTTCTTTCTTACATATAATGTCATTAACATGTGACATTCACTTTTCATAGTCATGAAGATAGTGAAAACAACCTATAAAATAAATTTGAAGATGGCATGTGGTAGCTTTACATTTATTATATATGTTAAGTTGTAAAAATCAGTAAAAGCTGGTATGGTGATGCTTCAAGTTTAAAACCCAAAGACTTAGCATGATTTTTAAAGAATCAATTAACATTTATTTCTCTAAAATTGAGGACATAAGAATTTTTTTAAAACTTTATTTGCAGATATTTCTCCAAGTCTGAAACACCCAAGTAGATTTAATTTTCCTTACTAACGTCTATCTAGATATTGATTTCTGAACAGTAAAACCATATAAAGAGGTACTATGTAAAAGTTTTGAGTCAGAAATTAAATTTGAAAATCAAGAGGAAGTAATTTATCTAACCAATTTTCTTAAGCTCAAGAGGTTCATCAGTATAGCTGCTTTTTGCTACCTTGTGGGTTCTTTTTTCCCCCACACTTCTCCATACTTTTTCTACTCCTTTAATCACCTAAAACCAGATAGGGGAGAGAAAGGGTTAGAGGGCAGATAGGATAAGGAAGAGCTCCTTGAATATAAGTTCTTTTTTTCCGTCTCGTTTCTTCCTTGAGCATGACTACTAACATACCACAACCAACCCCCCTGAAGGACGAACAATCACTAAACTCACCTCTCTGGGCCCTAGTATTTTTATACCCTCTTAAAAGTTTGCAGAATTCCAAATGTCACACAATCATAGAAACCGTTTGCAGCTGGCAAAACTGTTTCTCAGCTAGAGCACAAGGCAAATAACAATCAGCTGCTGCGGTCTCCTGAAGCAGCTCCACATCCCACACCTGGGACTAAAGCAAAAGCACATACTTGTAATATTTCTGTGTTTTTTAAAGAAATAAAAATTCCAAAATTCTCACTTCATCTCCCTTCCCTGCTGTCTGTTTAAACTCATCAACTATACTGTGTATAGAGAGAAATTGTATAGAGAGACATTTTTATTGAAATAACCTATTTTTTGGGTCAATGAACAAGCTTTTCAGGAGACTTCTAATCAATTTTAATCTTTATCAATTTTGATGGTATCTACAGCTTTTCATTTCCTGTGGAAATATAAAAAAATTCAAATTCTCAGTGCAAAATGTTTGCAGATTTCCATTCTGATGTTAATACATCTTTATAGTATATAGGCTTATTAAACTCCATAGCATTTTCTGTAACCCAGTGCCTCTTGGCTGCTGTTTCTTTTTCATTGCCATTTAGAAAGTTTAAAGTGACAGAGCACAGTTAAGTCTATCCCTGGGGTCTTTTTTCTTCTTTTTTTTTAAGCATTTCCTTTAAGGTAGGATTAGACAACTTGTCCCATAGGATTGTGTTTTATACATGTAATGTGTTTTATATTATAATATGCAGAGAATTGCTTCATCATACTGGAGACATAGATGTGTGCGTTGTGAATCTTAATTTATACAGGTGATATAGCCATGACAGCCCTTAATGTCAGTAAATATGTAATTACAGAATCAGCCTTTGGGAACTCAAAGCAGTTTCCCATTGAAATTCCAAATATTTATCAATGGTATGGTGTATAAACTTTAGTTTCCCAAGTTCTACAAAAGGAACCATCCATTTGCCAGATTTGATTTCTTTTGATACTTCTAGGGTGTCTTAGTCAGGGTTCCTATTCCTGCACAAACATCATGACCAAGAAGCAAGTTGGGGAGCAAAGGATTTATTCAGCTTACAGTTCCACATTGCTGTTCATCACCAAAGGAAGTCAGGACTGGAAATCAAGCAGGTCAGGATGCAGGAGCTGATGCAGAGGCCATGGAGGGATGTTACTTACTGGCTTGCTTTCCCTGCATTCTTCAGCTTGCTTTCTCAAAGAACCCAAGACTACCAGCCCAGGAATGGCACTGCCCACAATGAGCCCTCCCCCTTTGATCACTAATTGAGAAAATGCCTTACAGCTGGATCTCATAGAGGCATTTCCCCAAGGGAGTGTCCTTTCTCTGTGATAATTCCAGCTTGTGTCATGTTGACACACAAAACCAGCCAGTACATAGGGTTACTTCCAGCAGGTGATGGAGTTTGGTTATATAAGGAACAGGTAAGATATTTTCTTATAATTTCTTTGGCTTATTGCCAAGTCACAGAAAATATTTTCTTTAAATATTTTCCATTAACATAGTGTTTTTAATGGAATTTTGGCTTCTAATGTATTTCCTAATCGGTCAATTTCACTATTTTCTTGTGCTAATGGACCTAGCAACCCTGTATGAGACCAAAAATAGGTGATATATAATGGATAGTTTCTATACATGATTGCCTGCTCCAGATGCAAAAATAACACATTGCTGGTCCTCATGCATATCTTCTTTACCTAATAAACACAAGGGCATCTGGCCACAAATGAACACTAAAAGTTGTCTAACGATCTGGAGCTAGTGCCTGACAAATGGCAAGTTTTATATACACATACCTTTGATGAAACCAGTCCATGATTATCCCTGATATTGTTTCAGAGCTCCACATTCTTCTCTTTGTGTAATGTACACAAGTATTTTGTTTTCATCTCCCACGTAAAAATCTGAACAATACTGCTCTTGACATTAAAAGTATGTAGGCAGAAGGAGATTCTAAGCAGTGACTCGAGATACCTGTTGGTCATTCAGTGGCTCTGAGTAGAAACCTAAGATGAATTTGGACCCACTCATTGAACTCAAATCTATGTAAAGCAAAATAACAGAGCAAATGAGGAGAGTTGACAGATGCCCTAAGTGAAGTAAACATAATTAGATAATAATTTATGAAAAGAATTAAGATTCAACATTATTCTGGCTTAGCTAATATCCCTTTTAATATTAAAGATTTAATTCCAGAAACACCAATTAATTTTACAACTGTTTAAATATATTTTTTTTCTTTTTGAGACAGGCTCACCTTCTTTTCCTTGGTTAGCATAGAGTCTACCATGAAGACCAGGCTTACTTTGAACTCACAAGGATCCTCCTGCCTCTTCCTATGCAGTGTAAAAACTAGGATTATAGGCTTGTGCTCCTTTTATCAGTGCTTTAAAAAATATTTATTTCATTTACGTGCCTGTGCACTTGTGTGCAGATGCACATGGAAGCCAGAAGAAGGATTTTGGCATTCCTTCCTGGAGTCCCCAGGGTTTGAATGCAACCTGATGTGGGTGCTAGGGTCTTGTGTTCAGGGTCCCTGATCAATGCTAGGGTCCAATTTTCAGTCTTCTGGCATGAAACAGGAGTTGTTAAGTAGTAGTTCTCTATCTCCTGTACCATAATTAAAATAAAATCTCCAATGATACTTATAGATAACAGCATTGAAATTATCAAGGAAGAAATAAAACTAATATGACTGTAAACTCATTCAGAAGATTCTGGCTTACCACTTACACACAGACACATGATAAGGGCCAGATTAATTACTACAGTTAATCAGAGTCTTCACGGGTAAATATTGCCTTTGGCTTTTATAACCTATGTGACATTGGACAGTGAGTGATTCGACCTCTCTGTGGTTTAAATCATGTATCCTTAAAAATAGATGAAAATACGAAGGCAACAAGGCTTTAGGAGAACTGAATGCACTGATGTGACAAAAGTTTCCAGAATAATGCATAAAATATGTAAAGCACCTCGAAGCACCTCGAGTTGATGTTTATTATTTATTAGCTATAATCTCCTATGTTGTCCAATTGTATCAACATAATATGTTCTCTAAATGAGATCAGAGCTAACTTTCCAATGTAGCAGCAGTCCTGCAGGAACAAAGACTCTTTTAGACATTTCTTATGTGTTATTCACCTGAGAAACACACTTCATTGGTGGAGTCCAAAGTATCACTTTGAGCAGCAACTTAACTGGTGTTTTGGAATGTGGTGGCTTATCTCTTTTGGCAAGTAGATTTCCTGGCAGTAAGCCTCCAAACACTTGGTCTTTTCTTTGTGAACAAACTGTACTCTGTGAAGATCTGGTGACTGTGGCCTTTTTACAGTGATGCTGAAGGGATGAGTTTATGCATCCCACTCAGTAAAGAAACCAGTTGACATGATTGCAAACCCTTGTGTTCAGTTTTTTTTTTTGTTTTGTTTAGTTTTTTGTTTTTTGGGTTTGTTTGTTTGTTTGTTTGTTTGTTTGTTTTTCAAGACAGGGTTTCTCTGTATAGCCCTGGTTGTCCTGGAACTCACTCTGTAGATCAGGCTGGCCTTGAGTTCAGAAATCCCCCTGCCTCTGCCTCCCAAGTGCTGGGATTAAAGGCATGCGCCATCACTGCCCAACTGTCATTGTGTTTAGTGTCACTGAGAGATGTGAGTGTAGGAACTGAGAGCTGCAGAAATATGTAAGTGAGTCAGAGCACTGAGGGCTTAAGTCTATTATGTAGCAGCAAATAGGTACCATTGGCTCAATGTTGCTTGTGCACCCATTTTAAAATGTGCATTAAGCATATTTAATGCTGCAGTGAGGATTATGGCTATCTTGATCAGTGTTCATCTCGTCTTCCATCAATTCTCACCCATGCTCTGTTCATTCTCTATCTCAGAGACTGACATATAAAGCTTGAACTTGTTATGATTCCCTGTTTGTCAGATTATATTAGATTGTTGCTGGGAAATATTTGTGTGACACCGGGATTGTGAAAATGTAGTAAAGAAATCTAGCCTCTGATGATGGCTTTATGTCCCGAAAGTCTCAGCTCTTTCTCTTTCTGATACAGCCTTTAACCTACTTTCTAACTCTTCTAAGCCTTTGTGACTGTTTTCTAACATTAAATATTTCTACTATCTATCATGAATTCCATCTCCTTCCTAGTACTTTGAGAAAGATAGATGTTGTTTTCATGTGTAGATAGAGAACTGAGTGGCCTGTCTAAATTGTGGAGAGCTTTTGTGGCTGCTTGGCAGTAATCTGACATTAGCCAAGGACAAGAAAATGGGCTTTAGGCAGGAATCTGACATTGGACAAGGAATCTGACATTCCTTACGAGGAAGTAAGTTCAGGCAGGAATCTAATTTTAGGCTAAAACAGAGAAGTAATTTCAGTCAGGAATCTAAGCCTTAGGCTAGAACAAAAAAAGTAGGCCTCAGGCATGAATATGACTGTGGGCTAAAATAGGGAAGTGAGTTCAGATATTTTGGTCATCCTGACAATCCCTTAGAAACAGTGATCATGGGAATGATCACGGGACTTTGCTTATTGCCTTGTTTGTTCCTTGACTATTTGCATTTATGGTATTGCTAGTTCCTCAACCTAGAAATGGCCTAAATACTTGCCTATAATTAAAATGGTTTAAAAGCAAATTGGGAAAATAATAAACTCTCCTTCAGCCTCAGAACTGGCTGGGATCATACTACAATGTTGTCTAGTCATCTTTTTTCTTTTTACTCCTCATTCCTGTGCTGGTGAACTTGTTGACTAACTGAGCTGGCTTGGTCACTAAATGAACACAGATAAGTTGCAAGAAGATCTTCAAATTTATGCTAATTTTAAGCATGTGTGATTAAACCATTTTACTGCACCCAAATGAAAAATGAGAATGGTTTTCATCAATCTCTTTTTCTCTCTGAAATGGACTCTATCATGGCAATTGCTACCCGTTACCAGTTACTCAACAGTTTCTGAGACCTCTTGAGTGCAAGTATTATTCATCTTCAGTTCCCTAACACCTACTCCTATGTTTCGAGTTTAGTAAACTCTTAATAAATATTTGTGTAATGAATGAATGTTAATCAGTGCCAACAGGACTGTACATTAGAAAGCCTAAAGCTGCCCAGTAAGACTTAGTGTCTCAAGTGTGGAAAACTGGTTTCTCCTGCAACTATCTTCTCACTCTCTACATAAGATTGGTACAGGAAGTGACAGTGATGCCATTAACAGCTGGCTCTGCTATAGGCAGAACTCATATTTTGAATTTCCTCTTCTACTTCTCAGTTAAGATTTAGAACACTTCTAAACGGACAAACTGACTAGATCGCTGATTGGTCTATGTTCCAGTATTATTTTGCATGATAGAACCATATGAATGGGCAACTTTCTTGATATCAGATAAGGCTTCCTAGGTATCTGGAATGTAGAAAATAAAACGTACCTGTATAAATCATACTTAACAAGTGGAATTTAGCATTGTCTCCTTTGGCTTCTTTCTGGTTGGAAGGAGCTGACCAAAATAAAATCACTTGCTAGGAATCAAACAATTCATTGTATTTCCACAAGTCCTTTCTTGGCAAGTCCTTCCTTGGCTTGGTATTGGTTGAAAGCGTTTTAGCTGGAAGGCACCCAAGAGGCTGTCTCTCACAGTTAGAGGCAATTTGAAGATTCTGAAATGAAGTGTTCTTCGTAGGACTTCTGCTGCTTTGACGTTCTTTTAGTCTCAGCATGGACAGGACCATCTTCTAAAGCATCTTCATGTATGTACTTCTCACTTGGCCATGGTAAAGCAAAGCCTTTGTTTCCTTAACTCAGTAGTGCAGAGTAGATGAAACGAATAGCATGCATTTTCTGATACTGAGTGCGTGGATACTGAGTGTGTGTGAGAGTGTTTATTCACTTTCGACAAAGTTGTATTCTCCTGTGGTGGAGATATTATTAAGGACCACAAACTAAAGGGCGCCCACTCCTGAAGATTTCTGCTTAGTGAGTGTAGAATCTCAGTACTGCAATGTAATCACGGTACTAGATATCTGCTTTCTAGGATGCTCACCCACCTACTGAAAAACAGTACACTGGTTCTCAAATAAAAACACAGACAGATGTTCTATCATATATCTTTAAAATAAGACAAACAATGCAAAATGTTTCATATTTCTGGCCAGTTTTGCCTAAGAATGGGTGTGATGCACTCCTATTTCTCATGTAGATGCTAAAGAGGGGAACACATTGCTTTTCTGGCTGCTTAGTTAAAAGTGCAATGTCCTGCTTCCATTAGCATTCATGATTGATTTGGATTTATCTGTGGTACTGTGTGATCCTGGGTGCAGGAGCCATTGTTTAAATAACCCTGTGCTAAGCAAGGACACTGTTTACATGGCTTTCACTCTGTTCACATTTCTCATTTAGGATCAAAGAGCTCTACAGGGGAATGTGACATGATTCAGTATCGGGTTTCACAGGCTTCGCTGAGTCAATGAAGCAGGTGTTTCTTTGCCTCTTTTTCTCTATAGACATGTTTAAAAACCATCTAATATATATATTACTCTTCAGAGAAAAGGTTGGTACATTAGAAGAAAGTGGAGGTTAATTTACTAACATTAAATCTGTTTTCAAGGGCTTTGCTTTGTATGATTTATTTACAGTCAAGACTCTTGTTTGTAAGACTTCTCTGAGATAGCACAACTGTTTTGAAAGAAAACTTCAAGGTGGTGATAGACACTACCCAGGTGATTAACTCATGCTCATGGAAAAAAAAATATCCAGTGTTCTTCTAGGGATTAGACCCACTTTCTCTTGGCCACAAAATGAAAACTGAATGATTAGAATGGTTATATTTTAAGCCACTAAAGAAAGTGAAAATAGCTTTGACATGGGATAGAAGTTCTCTCTTACTGATGAGTATGGTGACCAGCCTGGGTTCAGACAGGGGCAAAGAGGAACAGAAGAAAGGCTAATGAGAAATTGTTCCATGTATGAGAAAACGAGGCAGATGAGGAGAATTGAGAATGTAATATTTCAGCTATATTCAAAGTAGATTTGAATCAAGAGTTTCCCCTCTAATGGAAATCTTCCCCTTTCTACCATTCTTTCCAAAATCAGTATCAGCTCCTCTCAGGAAGTTAAGTGGACTTGAAGTTTTATGTAGGAGCCTTGAGTCTGGAGTTTTAATTCAAGTGTCTGCTCAGAACTGCCGAGATAGTCTCTGTAATTTTCATCCATATATTATGAATTTTCAATCTTCTTTATACAAGAAGCAAGTTGAACCTCAGCTTAAATGGCTTGATTCAATTACAGTGTATGTTTATTTATTTGTTTATTCATTCATTTATTTATAACCAATTTTAACTTTTCCAGAGCAATAGGTTCCTGGGGATCTGGATCTAAGCAACTTTCTCTGGTGTTTGAGCAGTCTTCAATGATTCAGCCTTTTAGAGAACAGCAAGCTTATTTTGTTATTTGTTGAATATTTGTGTTTCATGAAGTGAATGGCACATACTAGGTGTTCAATAAGAATATTTTGTAGTTGAAAGGTAGTAAAGAGAACTAGAGTCATGCAGAATGGCTCAGAGCACTGATAAATGTTTAAAATGATCTATAAACTTAGAGTCATTCTGTATTAATTATAGAATAGACATTGTGAAGAGCATTTTCATACATTAGTACTGTGGACATTGCTGAGAAATCAAATGGATATGTTGAAATAAATTTTGTAGATTAATTATGACATTAAAATACTTTGATGATGATAAAAATTATTACATTTTAAAGACACAAAATAGTTTCATGAGGTTGAAATAGTTGAATAGGGCTCAAGTCACCTTTCTGCATTGCATATAAATACTTATACTAACATATTGCCTGTACAGAGATTGACATATTCACCGATACATAATATGTAGATCATAAATAACACATCTAGTTCCTTTTTTAGGTGTCTGGTCTTTTCTTAAAGTCTACATTTTTAAACAGCATTGTTGGATTCATCCACAGATTGTAGACTTATTTTTTATTTTTACTTAGCTTGTTTTTAGTGATTAAAATTCAGCATCTCCCCAGGTTTCTTTGAAACAACAGTGTTTCAAAGTGTTTCTCTTTCTGAGACTCCAGGGAAGTCTTGGAATGCAAAGAACTCAGGAAGTAAGCCTGATCACACAGACTTTGTTGGCTCAGTGAAGCAGAGATTTACTGCAAACACAATGGATGTCTTTGCATTTTTTTGTTGTTGTATTTAATCACATTAATATCTCAGAATAACATGAATTTGTTTGGGGTTTCCATGAATCAGAAACTGAGCATATTTTCTTGGAACATCTACTCATGATACCATAAAGCCTCAGTGTTATTATAAGTGGACTGCATCCTTCTGTGACTGTGGATCCAGTAACAAATGGAGAATGTGACGGGAAGACATTATATTGTTAGGCTGTGTTGCACTGCACAGTAGTGGGATAGGTATTCTCATCATTCCAAGTCCTTAACAGGAGCTCTTACTATGCGATTGGAAGAAATAAACTGCTTTAACTGTAAAGAAGATTTGTGAGAGGGTCACATGACCAGGTCTAAGGTTCTCTTAGAACTAAGAAATCTAAATGAGTCACTATGAAAGCCACAGACTCAGTACTACAACTGCAAAGGAAAAAAACAAAAATCAATGAATTTGCATTCTTAAAGGCAGAAGCTTTCCAGTGAGTTAAAAGGGCATCTCTTGGGTCTCACATGCTTTGACTAAAGAATAGCAAGTTTTATTTTAACCACATTGCCATTAGCTTACAATCAGAGTCTAACAAGTTCCAAGGCCATCTTTAATATTTTCAAAGAATAAGTATAATTATTTGCATTGGGTTTTTCATTAGAAATCGATCAAACCAAATCTCTTCCCATGGAGTATTTACAATGACAGTCAGGCTAAAAAGACTTTCATAAGTAACTTTATAACATTCAAGATACTGGTTAAATTGTTCCTATTCAAGAGATTCTCATTCTCTCTCTCTCTCTCTCTCTCTCTCTCTCTCTCTCTCTCTCTCTCTCTGTCTCTCTCTCTCTCTCTGTGTGTGTGTGTGTGTGTGTGTGTGTATCATAAATGTATTTATGAATTTGGGTGTATGGATTTGAGTGTAAATATAAGTATGTGTGCAGGAGCTCATGTACATATGTTTGCCAGCCTGGTTTAGCTTCTGGCCTCTGAGTTTATAGGCTGGACTCAAAGTAATGAAACTTAGCTGAGTTGGTGGATTCCACAGGATCATGGGTGACAGGAGTGCCAGGAAAATATAGCCTTCTCACAGATGGTTTTCAGTGAAACAGCTCTTTTTTATTGGGGGTTACAACTATATAAACCTTGGGGAGAGGTTAGCAGTTTAGGGGATAAAAGTATATTATTGGCTGGTGCTGAGGTGCTTGAAATGGTTCAGTTGCATGAAGAGGAATTCCAGGTGCTTGCTAGCCATGATCTTATATAGAGAGAGGAAGCTAAGGCTATGTGACTACTTCAAGAGTGTCAGAGTTAGGCGGTGAACAGGTTATGTTGCTGGGACATGCAGGCACAGAGCAAGAAGGGAACAGTTCTAACTCCTGCTGGTCTCAGGATGAGATTTTTCAAGGTCGGGACATGTCTTGACCTCACTCTTACTACAGGCTGGCTCCTCATAAGGCTGAGTAACCTCCCCCTTTTTGTTTGATCAAGCGGAAGTGGTGTGGTAGTCATCATTCTCTATGATGCGAATGGTTTAGTGCTGAACCAGAACCCAATTGGCAGTGATTTTTAGAATGCTACTTCTCTGCCATTTTAGAAATTGGAAGAGGCAGGATTCCAGGTGAAGTAGGGCTCCAGTGGCCAGTATGGGGCCAAGTAGGCGCCTGGCGATTTTGCTGGAGATTTTTGAACATTTGTATGTTTTGTTACACCAACTCATATTAACTGCCATAGAAACATTATTCCTCCCCCAACATAATCCAAGTCCTTCCCTGTTCTGCAATCATTAAGCCCAGAACTCTCCAACTTTGGAGAACAACTCCCATGAGGTAGGTGACTTGTCCCTGGAGGGACTAAAGACTGCCCATGGTTGAAACACTGGCCTGTTATGCTTATCCTGAAGTCCTCATCCAGGTGTTGTGTTTGGTCATTTTGTTCTGAAAGCACACAAACTTTTGAACATAACATTCTAAGTATATTTCCGCCTTAACACATGTGTGGAATGTGGAGTGTGGACAATTTATGTAATAATGGTCCTCTGCTCTGTGTCTGAGCAGGTAAAAGGAATCTGTCAACTTTATAAGTCTGTTGGGAATGCATGACCAGATTGTAATATAAATTTTCATCCATGCCATGTGAAACAATGACATACAATAGTAAGTCATGAGGAACAGATTTGTTGGCTACACAGAGACATTCAAGTCTCAGCTGATCTCTTGCTGTATATGGGAATTATTCCCATATAGAGGAAACAGCACTTACATAACATGTTTTGTTGTTTTTCTATGTTTCTGTCTTCATGTCTACAGCCACAATTTTTAGGAGGTCTTTCCTGACCAAATCTAATTTGTATTAGCTTTGAAATCACATCCTTTTGCTTCTTTTTAAAGCAAGAGAAAAACTTCTTCCACACATTCCTTAACATGTCCTTAAGGTGTATAAGCAGATTTAATTAATCAGTCCTTTCCAAAATCTAGGACTTTTTAGCAGCTGTCTTACGTCTCTCATTAATATTCAAGAAAATCTGAATTTAATAAAGCATTATTTGTCACACCTGCTTAGTGTAGCTGAGAAAGGAAACCTATGCTAACCTATGTGACCTGTATAAAGAAGCATGGAGAGTTCTATTGAAGAGGCAATATTTTGGAGAATGGTGATGTTTCTTGGTGACCCTTAACATTTTAATGCAAAAAAACTCAGAAACTTTAGAAATTAAGTACCTGGAATTAATTTCACTTTCATGAAGAAAATAAATCAGTTTGGAGATTGCTAACTACTAGGCTGTATTACAGGCAGCATTAATTATTAGAAAAATTCCATACATTACAAGAGATGCCAGTATACAATATTTTTGTCATAATAACAGCTTGTCTGTGTAAAATAAAATGTTCCAAATGAATAGTCTTAATTCTCTTACATTAATTAAAGACTAAATAATAGAAACAAAATAGAAGAGGGCAAAAATATCTCTGTATTAGTTGTTGTACATGTTAGATACATTGGTAAATAAAAAAGAAATGTATTAAAGCGACTTTTGCCTATTTTGTTAGCTTTTAATGTGGTTACTAGAAGACATAAAATTATACATATTTTATATTTTATTTCTATTAAGTGGTGCCTTTTAAGATCATAGACTTTAATTGGGTTGATTGATTCAGAAGCATCCTATCTATGACAGCATGCCTATAGGGAATTTCTTAAGAGCAATATAAAATAGAGTAGTATCTTGGCAGCATTTATCAACTATAATTCTGTGTTTTTATTAATTTAGTAATTATAGATTGTATTTGAAAAAATAGTACAACATAAACTAGTTGGTTCATTTTACATGGACCTTAGTAATTTTAGTTCTAAATGGTAAAACGTTATTTTTATATTAACTAAGCATATTGATCAAATTAACATCAGTACTGTTCAATCTTTTCTTAAAGACAGACCTAAATCTATAACTGTTGATATATAAAATTTCTGTTAGATCAATAACCTATAGTCCACTTTACTTGGGAGATGTGGATCCAAGATCTGTGGCTTACAAGATTTTTTAAGTATATTGAAAGCTATACTGTAGAGAAGGCAATAGATTCAAACCTTTGTGTTACAGTAGAACCTTGGGAAATAGTTTTGCATTTAAAGCATGAACATTCTTTAGTTTAACTGAAATCCATCAATGAGGGGCTACTTTTCTCTATACAGAAGATTGGGGGTATATAAATTTAACAATTTTGAGTCTATATTTAAAGGACAGCCAAAGAAACTTAAAAATCCTTAGCTTGTGACTATGATATTATCCGAACTCCATTGACCAATGTAAAGACTTCGGACTTTATATAGTATGTTGTAGCAAACACCTCTGGATTCTTATCAACATTACCCAAAAATCGATACCAAAGTAATATATTGAGATATGTTGCTATCTTAGTCACAGAGGAGATATGATATCATTTAAACCATTGATTTTTTAATCTTTCTAATGCTGTAAGTCTTTTAAAAATGTTAAAGAAGTTTAGAATCACCCAATTGCGGATTTGTAATGTTAAGATAGAATAGCTTTTAAGAGTAAAGTATACAGGCAGATTTTGTGGACATTTATAAGCCTGAGTAGTCATAGACCTTGTAAATAGGTAGCCTTGGCAGACAATACCAACTTAGATAAGGACAAGTGAGTCATAGGCAGAGTCATAGTGACCTGTCCCCTGAAACTTCACCTAGCCAGTACTCGGTTCTGAAGATATCTGTATTCCCCCTGAACACCCACGCTCCAGTGTCATTCCCTTCCCCACATCCTGCCCTTCTGTGTTTATAACCCCTGTGTGAATTAATTACGATTTGAGAAAAAAAAAGAGTAAAGTATAGAGCATAACCATAAGTGATATCAGAAGACAAAATATCCAAAATACAATTGAGTCAATCCGCCTCCTGTAATTTATTTTTATTTAGAGTCTCTTCTAGCCTCAGCTGATTATTTTCTTCAACTACTTAAGTCCAAATCATCTTGTAAGTTTGGAGATACATAACTTAGTTTTTACCTGGTTAATTTTATAGTGGGTTGTAGCTAGTCAGTCATCCCATGAGTAGAACCCTGACAATCAGTTATTTCTGCTATAGGTGAAGGGGAGGGTGGGAATTTAAAGGAAGCAACATTAAGTTTTGGCTGAGTGGCATTGTTCCAAGCTCAGTCACCACAAGCTGCAGCTTTAGCAGCAAAACTCCACCCATCGTTGTTCTTATAAATCAGGATTTGCAGCTCTGTTGCCCTTAGCTGAAAAGCTGCTAAGCAACAAGTTTGCTCAGTCTGACCAGGGAGTTTAACTTGGCAGGGAGCATAAGCTGCAATATGGGACGATCCTTTCCATTCCTCCATCATCCATGCCTGGCCTTGGGGAGGAGATCTTGGAGGCAAAGCCCACCCAGCCATTGCCAGTCAATACCCTTTCCGTTTGTTTGTTTGTTTGTTTGTTTACCCCCTGGAAAGTAGATCAAAAAAGAACGGGGCAGGGAGAGGGTGTGGGTGGGGCTTGGGTTGTGGTCTTGTGAGCCAGAGACTAGGGAGAGGGTCTCAGTCTTCAAGCTGACTGAAGGGCATTCAGCTGCAACATCCTGCTGGCTGAACTGTGGAAAACTGCCTGTTTAAATTAATGATCTGACTTTGAGGGGTCAGATTAATGCCACCCTGGTGGGGTGGGCATTAACTGGGAATGCCTGAAATTCAGGGCCTTTGGCAGAGCCATGAGGAGAGGAAGTGCTGGAATCAATTGGAATTTTCTCTGCTTTGGGACAGGGTAGGGAAGCTAAGGGTTTTATGTAGCATTTCCTCCTGTTCTTTTGTTTTTGTTTTGTTTTTTTCCAGCATTGTGAAAAGTGAAGCTTTGCTGGCCAGTGGAAAAAGGAAACGGGAAAGCCACAGCGTGGGGATGTGGTTCATCTACCTTTGTAATGGAGTCCTACAGAGTGCAGGGTTGTTGGCTGGGGGGAGGGGACGCTGATGGGGCTAAGGGACCATGGGGCTTTTTGGTGAGTTTCATTTTGGGGGAGTTTTAGAAGGCCTATATTTTCTTAATCTGAGAGGATTTTGCTTTGTTAGTTGGATTTATTTATTGTCGGGAGCAGCCCTGCTTATACACTGAAGGCCTAAAATCAGCCAAAGGCCTAAAATCAGCAACAGTTATTGCTGATTTTAGGCCTTCAGTGTATAAGCAGGGCTGCTCCCGACAATTTCTTTGTTTGTTTGCTTGTTTGTTTGTTTACTTATGTGATCTTCATGATAGAAATCGAAAGAAAAACCTCTGTTCCAAAGAAGAGCATTCCTGCAGCCTGTCAGGGAATATAAGTAAACAGGCTGAGATTGTCTTAAGGATCAAAACAGGGAGCAGGGTTCCTCCATTGCCTCCATATTGACTGTTATATCCAGGTTATGGCTTTGAGTTCCTGCCCTGACTTCCCTCAGCGATGAACTGAGATACAGAACTGTAAACTACCATAAACCCTCTTCTTTCTTACTGACTTTTGGTCCTGGTATTTTTATCATAACAATAGAAACTCTGAATAAAACACCCTAGCCCTAAGAGACTTTGGGCTGCTTATCATTGTTTTATTTGTTTTGTTTTTTAAGAATGACTTATTACAGTTTAATAAATAATTTAAATAATAACTGTCTGCTTTTTAGGAAAGACAGCAGTAAGACTGTTTAAAGAATAGACATCTGGAAATTATCAGAAGAACAACATGGAAAAATCTGAGAAAAGGGGTGAAACCCATAGGGTCAGATGCATTTCCAAGATCAAGGTATGGATTGTTTCTATGTATGCATGTATATACTCATAGAGGTCTTTTCAAACAATCATTGAAAGTGCTTATAATATTACTCAGTTTGCATGAAGTGTTCCAACACAAAAGCCATTTATCAAATATGTCGTTATTTTTTTCCTTAAAGAAGTTAGTGTTCTAATTACAGATTTTTTAATCATGATTATTTATCCAGGAAAATTTATCATAATGATTTAGTGCAGGGGTTCTCAGCATGTGGTTCATAACTCTTTGGAGTTGTCAAATGACCCTTTCAAAGGGGTCACTTAAAACTATCAAAACCCACAGATATTTATATTACAGTTTTTAACAATATCAAAATTACAATTATGAAGTAGTAAAAAAAAATAATTTTATGGTTGGGGTCTACACAACATGAGGAACTGAATTTAAAAAGTTACAAGCACTAAGAAAGTTGAGAACCACTGATTTAGAGGGTCTTAAAGGAAGGTGGGGCTTACAATGTGTTAGATTTGTACTATATTGTGGTCGAATTTAGCATGAGGTCAGAGGTCAATCTAATGCTCAGCCTTCCAGGGTTCCTGACATAAAGAAAACAGATTATTTGGTTAGCTGCTTTAGTGCTTTTTAGTATTTTAGATACAACTATTGTTCTTATAGCTCCAAAAGCATCTTTACATCACCAAATGTGAGCTTATATTAACCCAGGAAATTTGAGCACTGGTGGGTTTCTGCAGAGTCCCTCCTCATTCTTCTCTAAGCTTCTGCCTCCTAAGTCATCCTATCAAATGCTCCTTTATTCACCTGTAGTGATGGGCCTGCCTTGCCTTTTGGGTGAGTTACAGGCAAATGAGAGTCTTTATTTAAAAAGAGAAAAAGTATAATTCTTGAGGAATTACACTTGAAGTTGTCTTCTATTCGCCCCATGTACATATACATACATGAACTAATTCCACACAAACATATACATATATACAAATACACATAAAGAAATGATGAAAGAAAAGAGAATTTAAAATGAAATGCTATTAGAAAGCAGGGAAAAACTGCTCTAAAAGATTTTGCTTCAGACTCTATAATGCTGAGTTTAAAAGTCAGCAGTATTACCTTCATAAATATGGATGTTATGTAATCATAGACCTAAGTGTGTATGTCTACAGATTTATTTTCTTTCTGCACAGAACCAAATATTTTTGAGAAATACCAGTGGGCTCACTAACTAATTGGCTTTCTTCATCAAAACATAAGAAAGAATAAATCTTCCCAATTCTGTTTTCTTTTTTTAAATTTGGTAGATCCCACTTTTAAATACAGGATCTGAAATATAAAATTCATAAAAAAATTATCAAACTACAGTCACATCCTCTGAAAGATTTACAGTGGAGACAGAGAACATCTCTGACAATAGGAATTAGAGGACAACCATTTATACTTTTGAACTATGCTAAACTTGTTCTCATTCTCCAGTTCTTTTATTTTTTTTCCTGCATGTGTTCCTGCTAAGGATTATCCAAATTAATTGGTGATTGTAATAATAAATTCATAAACAGGAAGTACTAATCTACAAATTATAAATTGAATATATAGCCACCCTTTATCCTGCACCCAAGGGACCCTAAAAAATGTTCTGCCCTGAATTTATATGCAAAGAACATGACTTGGACTGCAGAGATAGTGTTACAAAGAATATTGTGTAAAGAAGAAACACAGTAGGCTTGCTGCAGACATAATGCCTTGGTGTAATTCTATGTTCTCTTCCTCTCTTTCCTTAACAGGATAACACTTGTCTTACAGATAACAGTATAATGTTGAAGCCCTAATTTTACTGGAGTCTTACATAGAACAATTCTGTATCTTTCTGTATCAATGAGGTACATTGATAAATAAGCAAAGCCATACCTATCAACAACACAGCTGCTAACTGACGATTCTAACCACATGTCCAGAGTGAGAACAGCATAGCAGAGGAGAGATTACACTTTAGAGTTTCTTGCATGTTCAGTGGCTGCCTACGTTAAGTACAATAATCAGTCTCATGTTGAGACTTTTTGATCAGTAGATGTCAGATTCCTAATCAGAAAAAGAATTTCTCATTTTTTCTTAAAATTTTTTTCTTAGATGTTTCTGTTGGCATTAACATGTGCATATGTATCCAAATCACTATCTGGAACTTACATGAATTCCATGCTCACACAAATAGAGAGACAGTTTGGTATCCCGACATCTATAGTGGGGCTTATCAATGGGAGCTTTGAGATAGGTGAGTTATTTTTATGTTTACTTATTTTTATGTGTTGGTATTTTTTCTTATTTTCTATATTAGATCATTTAATCTGACTGAGATCCATGCTTTCTGAAATTGATTGGTAGTCTTGGTTGCTATGAAGAAGCCACTATTTAAGTATTCTCATGATGTCCACTAATAATTGCCACACACTCTGACAGTCTTTATCTTTCTTTTTCCCCTGAGGGATTCAGCAGATTTAGAGTATTAATATCTAATTCTGTCATTTGAAAATTCAAAGAGAAGGTAAGGAATTTTTGTGGCCAATTTAGAAGGCGGCTGTGGGAACCTGAGGAAATTTATGTTCCCAAGGAGAAAGCAAATGTCTCTTCCACATTTGTGTCTGTGAGATTGATGGCTCTCCACTCCTAGTCACTAGGGAAGGTAGGGAATCTTTCCTGTGTTTGAGATTTGTCAGACACAATTCTTAAGAAGAGTGGATGAACTTCAACATCTGACTTGGTGTGATAAACTGGGATACAAGAGTACAAGGTGTGAAAGAGGGTAAGTAAGATTCCCTCTATAAATCAAGCGACATGGAACCTGTGGTGCATCTTGTCTTGAGTTTATTCATAGATTTTACCTTTACCCTTGTGAAATTGTTGTTAATGTATTTAACTCAAAATAGCAAAGAAAGTTCTCACTAAATTGCCCACGTTAGTCCTGAATTCACTCTGTAGTGTAGACTAACTTTGATTTTTCAGTCTTCCTCTTCTCGCCTTCCAGAAGCTGGGAATGAAGGGTCTGTGCTGCCAGGTCCAACTTGTTCTTTCATCTCCCACACATGTTAATTAAAAAACTCTTTGTCAGAACAGGGCATCCCAATTTTTTTTTAAACCAAGCTTTCTCATATACCAAAAAGATGAATTTTTGTTTTGACTCTCAACTCCTGTGATGTAGGCATACATTGGTTAGTAAGTCCTATTTGGAGCATTAGGACTCTGAAGAGTATTATCTGCTCTAAGGAAAGGAGTGACAATAGAAGCAAGCATCCATCTTGGCCATGTTGAACAATGAAGATGTTTTTAAATAGTATGTTTAAAGACATGAACCCATTTGATTCTGAATTTATCAGGCCTGAGAGGAGATTTCACAGGTAACATGTAGGCCTACACTTGCTAAAAGATAAGAGTGTATAGAAACTTTAATATACTCCAGAATGATAGATATACTTCTGTTAGGATACATTTTTTTTTTTACATATTAAGAAAATACATAAACATCCTAAGCATCCATCCCTGTATTTTATTGTATTCTTTCTTTCTTTCTCTCTCTCTCTCTCTCTCTCTCTCTCTCTCTCTCTCTCTCTCTCTCTCTCTCTCTCTCTCTCTCT
>NW_021620983.1:7546018-7554640 GCF_004785775.1 Grammomys surdaster
TCTCTCTCTCTCTCTCTCTCTCTCTCTCTCTCTCTCTCTCTCTCTCTTTCTTTTTTTTGTTTTTGTTTTTCGAGACAGGGTTTCTCTGTGTAGCCCTGGCTGTCCTGGATCTCACTCTGTAGACGAGGCTGGCCTCGAACTCAGTGATCCTCCTGCCTCTCCCTCCCAAGTGCTGGGATTAAAGGCATGCGCCACCACTGCCTGGCCCATTCCTGTATTCTTAATGTGGTTGTGAAACAATGAATCCTTGAGTCTAAAAGCTGGAGGTTCTGTTGACTAAAAGTTGCCAATGATTTATTTACTAAAACATGCATTCTCATTTCCCCCTCCCAGGAAACCTTTTGTTGATTATATTCGTGAGTTATTTTGGAACAAAACTGCACAGACCTATTATGATTGGTGTAGGATGTGCAGTTATGGGCCTAGGGTGTTTCTTAATATCGTTACCTCATTTCCTCATGGGCAGGTGAGTATTCCACTCCTTGATGTTATTCTCAGTTCAACTTTCACCTACAGGAAATGAGGCTCAGAATTTCGTCTCTGGGAGGAACAATGCTACCCCAAAATACACAAGTATAATATGGAGATTAAAGTCTTTGTTCTGCCCGTATCATTTATGCATCTTGTGGCCTCAGGTCTACTTAACATCCTAACTAGTCTATTTGTGAAATGGGGACTTGAGGCAACTTTTTCATGAAGTTGAAACCCATGAACACATTCTCATAATCTGCTAATGCATGTACTGAGTCATTCCTAAGGACTGTTTAGATACATTGGTTACAAGATGTCTACAGTGTGACATAATCATGGGTCACCATAAAACATAACATTGTAAAAGCTGATTATTTTCATTTTTACTAAAGTAACTTACATGGAAAATTATCAAATTGAAGTTATGTTATTTTTTGCCTCATTTCCTGATTTCTGTTTTCTTTCGCTTTTGTCTGAGTGTCTTGTTTTTTTTTTTAATACTTTCTGTTCAATGATATAAAAATTACTATTTACATTGACATGACTAAAAATATTTCCTCCCTTAGGACCATGGTATTTTTGTTATAGAACTCATTTTTTTTTCTGTTTTTTGAGCCAGGGTTTCTCTGTGTAGTTCTGGCTGTACTGGACCTCACTCTGTAGACCTGGCTAGCCTTGAGCTCAGAAATCCACCTGCCTCTGCCTCCCAAGTGCTGGGATTATGGGCGTGCGCCACCACTGCCTAACTAAAACTCATTTTTTAAAACTTGGATTTAGTTCTTAGCTCACTTTTTTTCTATTTGATTGACTTTGTTTGGATCTCTGAATATTAGACAAGTCCCTCAGCAGCTGGCATAGTGAATATCTCTCAACACAGACATTGTTGTCATGGAGATGTCTCTTGCTATTTTCTCCTATACCCCTCCTGCTTGTGAACTACAAACTTATAGGTCAGCTCAGTGCCATCTCCTTGGAATTCTCCATCTGATTTTTGTCATGAATTTGTTTTTCTTCTTTCCTTCGACTATTTCTTCCCACTGCCTCCCTTTCTTCATTAATTCTTTCTTATTTATTTCCTTTTAAGATCTTTTTTTATCAGATAATGAATGCTTTCTGGTTAAGTACACATGATGCACACTGTTCTGTAACAGAGAACCCGTGGGCCTTACCTGTGTCGTCCTGTGGGCACCGTGTTTATGAAGAAAACATGATTTGTTATCAGTCAATGTCTCAGATGCTAATGTGTTAAAATATAAATATATTTAATATATAAAGTAGCCAATCTTTCTCTATTTTATGTACATCATAGTTGATTTATTTGAGCTTAGTGACACAATCTTGTAACCTGTTGCAAGAGTGAATATAAAATATAAGTTGTGGCATTTAAGCAGGTCACCTTTTGATGCAGATGGATCTTTTTCTTGCTTCTAAGATATATTTCATGTAAACGCTGTACATATATTATTGTAAATGATATGCTATTATGCAGCCTACTTTCCCTGGAACTCTTAAGCCGACCGATAGTCCTCCCTGTAAGACAGATGGGAATGTGTATAATAATTAGGTACTTGAAAAGTTCTGCTTCGATGTAATTTGTTTCTTGTTCTGTTTAAAAAAGAAGGAAAACATTCTAATTAAAAATTTATTAGGTTTTTTTAAAACCTGTTTCTTTGTTTTAAAGAAAAAAACATGTTTTCTATCTATTTTATGTGTTTTAACTACACATCTCTCTATCAATAAATCTATCATATATATATATAAAAATAAAAATATATATATATATATATATATATATACACACACACACATATGTGTGTGTGTGTGTGTGTGTGTGTGTGTGTGCACAATGTATATGTCTGGTACATACAAAGATGAGAAGAGGATGGTGGACCCCTGGAACTTGAGGTGGTCATCAGCTACCATGTGGGTGCTGGAAAATGAACCCCAGTTCTCTTTAAGAGCTCTTAACCACTGAGCAATCTCTCTAGTCCCACTTTGATTATCTTTAAAAACAAACAAACAAACAAACAAACAAACAAACCAAAAAAAAATGTTCTTACTATGTAGCCTTCAGGTTTGCCTGAAATTTATTTTGTAGCTCAGGTTAATCACAAACTCTTGGTGAATCCTTTGCTTCCGATTCCAAGTTTTGCTATTCCAAGGATGCGGTGTCACAACTCCCCTGCTTTGCCTCTTGCTTGCTCTTAATCACTGGAGGGACATCTTAACCTGCGCTTTGCTGTTTAATCTCCCTCACTTCATTCTATTGAGGAAAAAATTTCCTTACACAATTTAAGGATTTTGTTGCAAAGTTTGTAGATTTTGGAATCAGAATTAGTATTCTAATTCCTGAACCTGTTTTCTTTTTTTAGCTTTTAGTTCCGCAGTCTGAAATCAATAGCTGCTGGTATAATTCCTTTGCCAGCTCTATCAGGTGCCTTCACTCAGGACGTTTTGTGAAGTTTCTTGTTCTCTTTTCTTCTTCATCTATATTCTTCCCCCTCTCCCCTCCTCCTCCTCTGCAGCTGCTATTTGAGCAAGGCACCCTATGTTTTATTCATATTTTGCCATCTTCATTTTCTAACTTCATGTCTTCTCATCTCCTTGGTGCTTCCTGGGAGATTTAACTTTGTCATCCAGTCTCTTGAATGGGCATGTCATATCTATGAAATTTTGTTGTCAAGGATACCTCTCCACCTTGTGCATCTCTTCTGGAGGAACATTTTATTATTTTGTCAAGAATTCAGTGACTGTTCCTGTATGACTCTCGTCTATTGTCACCATTGTCTTTGGCTCCTTCAAGTGTAGTTTTTGTTTGTTTCTGACTTTACTGTAATAAAGAATTCCCATGATGGCCTTGGCTATCTGTTCATATCTAAGAGAAAAATAACAACAGAATGATAACTGGAAATTCTTTATACATGTATAAATTTGGTTGATGGGGATCTTTTGTCTTTTTCAGAAGGATAACTCAATAGGTGATTGAACATGGACTGGATGATTTTGAGTTTTCTCTAAACCCGTATAACTTTCATATCTAGGAAGGAATTCTCTGCTCTTGTCAGAGGGATAGAAACTTGGCTACCAGGCAGAGGGAAAGATCATTTTTTCCCACAGGTTTTGAAAATGTAAGGACCTTCCCTTTGGTGTCTGTGTCGTCAGTGTATCTGTGTGAATCATCTTGCATCTGTGAGCATTTCAACATGGAGGGTTGGCAGACAAGTCTGAAGATCTATCTATTCCTTATGTGCACCTTAACTGTCACATTAGACTTTGCCTTATGTGGCCATCTGGGTCCTTCTTCGGGAGTCTCTTCTTGCAGCCTTTTATGGAGGCCTGGGATGTATCATGTTGCTCTGTGCAGCATGATGGTCATGTTTCCCTGACCTTCTGATTCAGTGTCCATTTGCATATCCACATCCAGTCTCAAAATTGTAATGTGATTAAGTTGACTACATGTGCAGTCTCTCATTTACAGCTTTTATTTTTTATTTAATTTCTAGCTATTTTGTTTGTATATGTTGTGGTAGCAGTGGCAGTATGTTTACAATTTCAAGTGAAACAACTCTGAGGACTCTATTTTGTCTGGTCACCCTCTGAGACCTGAGGTGGAATCTAGATGGTCAGACTTAAACACAAGTTGGTGCTATCATGCAGGCAACTGGTATCTCACAAACCCTAATTTTTGTTTGTTTCTCTTTCTTTGAAACAGAGTCTCATGTAGTTTAGGGCTATCTCAAAATCTCTTTGTAGTTAAGAATAATCATTAACTTCTGATTCTCTGGCCTTCATCCTCTGAGTGCTGGGATTTCAAGACTGCTTAGGATCAAATCCTGAATTGGTGCTTGCCAGACCCCTGTGACCAGTTGAACTACATCTCTATATCTCTATCACTTTATCTTTGAGGAAATAGTCTTCCACAGTTTCATTTTGAAACCCTTTACTGCCCTTTTATTGCCAATTGGGTTAATAACTGGCCCTTGAATAAATGACTTAATTTTAAGTGGACAACAAACCAAATGAAGATTATTTGATCTTCTTGCGTGATTTTGAAGGGAACTGAAGGTTTGCGAATAGAATTAAAAAATCATTATTATTATTTACTTTCTGTTCTATCCAAATCAATGTCAAGAAATATTTGGCTATTAAATTGTGTTTTCTCACCTTCTGCTAAAGGTGATATTTCTTTGAGGCTGACTTATCCTCATGGGATCATGGGAAGACAAACACAGCATGACTCCACAAATTCACTGACAACCTCTGTTGGAATGTCCAGGCAGTTGTTCTAAGGAAAACTTATTCTCACTTCTGTGCTATATCATGTTGTCAAGTATAGCTCCATACTGATGTTGAATTCATTAGTCTATGTTTCCCTCTGGGTTTCTTTCATCTAAGAAATCCAGCATACTCCCCAATGGAGAGAGACTTAGATGAACACATGTTCCTCTATGTTTACATTCTGTTATTTTCTTTCTAAGACAATGATCCTTGGTGATGTGCTCAAGTTAAATGTCCACATTTTATTGGCGCTTTTTTGTCCCATGACACTGTTGTCAGGTGATGAATTCTGTAACACCTAGTTCTAATATGTAGATGTTTCTTCTGTTGGAGATATTGAACATGTGAAAGAACAATTGTTTGAATTTTCAGAAAGGAGGGATAGGGACACATCTCAGAGAACCCAGACCATGTGTCTTGTTTTGTGTTGTTTGTATCGCTCTAAAGACTTTGTCTTCTTCATTCTACTTTATTGTGTCTCATTTTTTCTTGCTTTTGTTCTTTTATCTCACACCAATTATTTCAAGAAAGAGTCATTTAGAAATCACAGAGAGTTGACATTAGAAAATCTGAAAGCTATGTCACGTACATGGAGGGACTTGAAAGCTAACTATAAATAAGTTTCACACTCTTTTCATTATCAATCTCTTTTGATGATACTGGCTACTTACTTTTATTCATTTGTTTTTGTTTGTTTGTTTGTTTTTTTCAGAGAAGTTAAAATACATCCCAGGCTGGCCTCAAACTTGACATATAGCTGAAAGTGGCTTTGTGTTTCTGGTTCTGATGTGTTCACCTTTCAAGTGCTTTGGTGGCAGTCATGGGCCACCATACTAATTTTATGCAGCTCTGACATTTATAGCTAGAGCTACCTGGCCAGTTTAGTATTTTTTAATTATTTATTTGCTTACTTGATTATTTGTATACCTGCATTTTTGTACATATTTGTGTGTGCACACACACGCTCCTGTGAGTTCCAACTAGTGAACTGACATCGTTAGGCTTTTGTACCAAGTACTTTATCTGCTGTATCATCTTGCTCACCCCACCATCGGATACATAATTATTACACTGACTTTTATGGAGATGTCTTTACTGGCTCTTGCTGCCCTGTTTTCAGGGAAGCAGGAGTCAGTAATCTGCAGATGCTCTCCTTGCACTCAGCTCCTCACAGTGAATGTTTCCTGTGTCCACACAGATATGAATATGAAACAACGATTTCACCTACAAGCAACGTGTCCTCCAACAGCTTCTTGTGTATGGAAAATAGATCCCAGACCTTAAATCCAACACAAGACCCAGAAGGTTGGCTTGTGCTTCTAATTCTTTTGGGCTAGAGACATGAAAACAGAATGTTCTTTTATGAAGGGCTTTAATATGGCACTGGATTTAGTAGACATGTAAGACAAATGAACAAAATTTATTTCCCTCTTCAGGGAAGGGAGATGTCTAATAATCTAGCATACTCTTTCTCCTGAGTCTGAGTATACTTATTAGGAATCCTTTGTTTCTTAGGCAACATTGTAGAGTTAGTCCCACAAGAGAAAATAATTTAGAAGAATGGATTTAGACACACTATGTCATCTGTGTGGTTGGTCTAGTTTGTTTTTCTGTTGTAATAAGACACTGAGTAAAAGCAACTTGGAGAGAAAAGAGTTTATCTAGTTTACCAATTACATTGCACCATGAGGGAAGCCAAGGCAGGAGCCTGCAGGTACAGACCAAAGCAGAGACCACTGGTGAATGCTGCATCCTAGCTGGCTTCTCTGGCGTGTACATCTATGTCTATTATACAGCTTAGGCCCACCTTTCCAGGGCTGGTACCACTCACAGAGTTTATGTCATCTCATGTCACTTAGCCAAGAAGTAGAGTACATTGTAGACATGCATACAGGCCAATATGCTGGAGGCAATTTCTCAACTGAGATTCCTTCTTCTCCAGTATGTCTACATTTGTATCAAGTTGACAAAAACGATCCATCACAGTGATTATATAAATAGAAAATACAGCCAGAAAGAAGCTTACCTGGATCTATGCTGTGTACCAAGCTTTTTTTTTTTTTTTTTTTTTTTTTACCCAGAACTTGCCTTTTAGTCTCCTTTTCCCTCATTAACAGAGACATTACTATGCGGTTCAACTGAACAGTGTCCTTCCTTTATTTCCTCTTGACCCAGGGCTCAAACCTATTCATACGCTTTATTAGTTACGTTCACTGGGATTAGAATCCAAGAGAAGAACTTAAGGAAGGAAATCTTTGTCTTTTCTCACAGTTTTAGAGGGTCACTTTGTCCCATGTTTATGGACAAAATATCACAGTGACATAAGTGTTGACTGATACTGGTCTTCACTTCTTGGTGGGCAGGAAGAGTAGAGAACAAGCTCCAGTAAGTGGTGAGATAATCTCTGTGACCATGCAACTATACCAGCTTCCTCCAAATAGGCCCACCTCTTACCTTTCAGTACTGCTCAGTGATCTAAGTCTCATGACATCAACAAATTAGTGCATTGACTTTGTCAGCGCCATGATAGCCTGTCTCTGGATAAGCCCTCAGACACAGTGAAATTTTGTATAAATGTACTGCATGTATTAGTTGTTTCTGCATGTATTACTGCTTCTATTTTACTCTGATACACACCATGATGAAAAGAACTTATACAAGGAAGAGTTCATTCCTGTTTATAGTTATAGATCAGAGGTTCTCAACATTCCCAATGTTGCAGTCCTTTAATATAGTCCCTTATGTTGTGTTGACCCCAACTATAAAAATATTTTCTTGCTACTTTATAATGATGAGTTTGCTACTGTTGTGAATCATAGTGTGAATACCTGATGGTCTCATGTCATCCACTTAGGTGACTTAGAGGCATGAGAAGCAATCATGGCAGGGATGAATGGTAGGAAGAACAGGAAGCTCAGAGCTCACATCTCAGCTATGAGCATAGGACAGAGATAGAGCAACCTGGACTTAAAGTGAGGCTTTAAGCTCTTGAAGCCTGTCTCCAATGGCATTCTTCCTAAACCTCTCCAAATAGCACTGCCAACTGGAGACTAAGAATTTAATACCAGAGCCCCTGGGAGGCATTTCCACTCAAATCTTCACAGTATTCACACAGAGGGTCTGCTTTGGTTCTAGCACTGACATCAGGGTGCTTACAAGCACCTGTAAGTCCAGTCCTGGGGAATTTGGTATCCTTTTCTGGCCCCCTTGGGCACCTCCACACATGTGCACATATACTTATGAAAGTGCACACATTTACATATCAATTTTACAAAGTGTTTTTAAAGTCACATATTGTAAAAGACCCAACACATTTCCTGAACATTTAGTCAGGAGGTGACTCAGCAGAATCACCTCAGGCCAGAACATCTCCATTTCATGCTGGATTTTCATGCCATAGAAATTGAGGTAGTCTCTAAGGCTTGGATTGTCACTGCCTTCAGGAAATCTGTGGAGATCAAACTAACTTGAGAGTCAAAGAGCAGCCATGTCTGAAGCTCCCATCCACAGAAACCTTATAAGCAATATAACTAACTGTGTGTGTGCTTTTCTAAATCTTCCCCAGTTCCTAACTAAGGACACGAAGGATTATTTTTTATTAACAATGATTTTGGCCTTAGTTTGGCTTTTTCCCCAACTAGCTTTTAAGATATTTTAAACCATTTATTCTATTATATGCCTGCCAGATGGCTGATTAGTTACCTCCCCTCAGTTTCATACATCTGACTTCCTCTAAATCTGACTGGGGAATCCTCCTTCTTAGCATTCCTACCTCCTTCTAGAAGTCCCACCTTCTACTTCCTCCCTTTGCTATAGTCATGATACATATATACAAACAAAAAATAAGATAAAATCAGAAAAGCGTATCTCTAG
>NW_021620983.1:7554740-7576749 GCF_004785775.1 Grammomys surdaster
CACAGACTACCTTAGATAAGCAAGTATGGACAGGGATTTATCTTCACACAGGGTATATAAACATTATGCCTACAATGTGAGAGGGTAACCTCCATACCACCATTCTCACTTCCTGAACTGACTTTGAAAAGTCTTCCCTTTGTAGTAAAAATTAATATCTCCCCATGTGCAGAGCCTCAGAAAAGCACTTGATTCTTCTAGTGTCTGACACTTGTCTTAGCAGAGGGTTAACCATCTCCCAGTGATATCTAGACAGAAATTGTCATGTTTCTTAAAGAGAAGAATCTGAATTCCTAGATATATAAATTGATTTTACTGAACTAGGAATTGATAACAGTTATACCTCATGGCTTAGTTGTGCTTAGGACATGTACAGGCAGCCACTAACCAGTCCACAGGAGAGGGTACATTGTTCTTCAGTTCCCATAAAACATGATGTCATAGTTTGCCTCTAGAGTGGCAGTTCACTTAGCGTAGAATAAACTTGGGGTCTGCAATGCAAACCTTCAATGATTTTCCCTTCTGTCTTCCAGTTCCTTTTGGCATAGTTTTTGACACGTAGTTGATTTCCTGGCACAGGAACTGTTACTGTACTTTATTGATAATAAGTGATGAAATATATAGAAAAAATATACATTTACTCTTCATCTAAAAATTTAGTTTCTAAAAAGTAATTTACACTGTAGAGAATTCAAACTTCCACCAAACTTCTGTCTGTATAATGTAAGTACAACATGAATTTTCAGAGACATAGACATATGCGTGCTTGTTTTCCCTTCCTCAAAGTTGTAGAAGAATTGAAAGAGGCAACACACCTGCAAACTAACTGGGTCCTCTGACTGATGTAAAACTGAGACCCTGTGGATGAGGGAAATTCATAGCTTTTAGTGTTTGTTTATTTCCATGGTGTATATTCTCACTATTTATGTGTTGTCTCCAAAATCTGAGTTGGGAAGAGGTATTGATCTGTAGTCATCTCTCCCACCCAAGTGGGAACTGGCTCCACTGTAGCACTTATACTCCATTACTGAGTATTCTTTCAGAGTACACAGTAGAGGTGACTTCTTATTTAAAGCCATCATACTAATGTAAGTCCTTGAATGGTTATGATGAGCTTATGACTTAATGAAGCCTTACAGAGAATTTTGAATATTTTGTAACACTTTCAGTTACTTTCAATAACTCTTGACTGTCAAATACTCATACAGTTTCCTCTTGTTTTAATGCAGAGTGTGTGAAAGAAATGAAATCATTAATGTGGATATATGTACTGGTAGGAAACATTATTCGTGGAATGGGTGAAACTCCCATCATGCCCTTGGGTATTTCCTACATAGAAGATTTTGCCAAATCTGAAAACTCTCCTTTGTACATTGGTAAGTTTGAAAATCATTCTTAGCATCATTTTTAGGATAGTAAGTTCTTGGAGTGTAGAAATCAATTATTGATTTGGATGCTTTGTGGTTTCCAGAGGGTAGGTAGAATGCTATGGTTCTGTAGATCATGAGATTGTTCAACGGGAGATTGACTAGTAGCTGTAGCTCCAGACAAGACCTTCCCCCATCTACTTCTCACTATTGGAGAGCCTCAGATCCTCTAATACCACCTCACTCTCTCTAAACTATTAACAGATTCTCCAATATTTTCTGGAAAATGTTTTTAGATTCCATTGTTTTTTTCTATCTTTGCTGCTTTTAGATCTTTATTATTGCAATTTCATCATTCACCATTTTGTGTCTGTTATATTTTAAAATATAGTTTTACTTTTACTATTTTTTTAGTCACTTTCTTTTTGTACATGTGTGTGTATGTGTGTATGTGTGTGTGTGTGTGTTGTGCACGTACATGCCAGTGTGGTAGTAAAAAACCAGGTTTTTTGTTTTGTAGGAGTTAGCCTGGAGGTTGAACTGTTGGTTTGGATTCGGGTTCAGTGGACAAGTGCTTTTATCTGTTGAGTCATCTGACTGTCCCTGATGTGTATTCTCTTGTCATGTTCTCTTGCAGAGTAAGCCTTACCAAACACTGTTTTAATCATGTCTTGCCTATCATGTTCATCATACCAACTGGCTTATCAGCTGATCTCTTTACTACTCCAGACTCTACACTCTGATCTTTTATAATGTTAATGATACAGTTTCCTTCTTATAACTCCTCAGCCTAGACAGGTTTCTTCTTTGTATTATCGAATATCCATGTTTATTCTTTTGGTTGTATTCCTTTAAATTATCTTTAAAAAAACCTCTATGCATCTCTCAGGCAATAGCCAATTCACTGTCCACTTCATTATACTGTCGGCTAGATGATTTGAGTTTACTAGGAATAATTTACTTATGTCCTTGAGTAAATCCATCTGTACTTGATTATAAACCCAGAGCTTTGTATACAGAGTTCTTAATTAATATAGACACATCACTTAGAAAAGAAAGAGTAGAAGAGATGACAGAAATAGGCTGAGTGTTAATCAAGCTGAATTAACTTAAAAATAACTTTTTGTCACATTTTAGAGACTTATTAATTTAACAATAAAATTTTTAGTGTTAATCTAGCCATTCTCTTCATATCCCTCACAGATATCTAAAGAATAAAATACAAGCACTTTCCTACAATAAATTGTTATAATATGGGTATCTTTATCAAAACTCCAGAGACAAATTATATACAAATATACATAAAGCATAATAATATAATTTGTATATCTTATGTTTAGTACATAAATAGCTAAATTTCCTAAAAATAACTATATAATCATATAAATATTATATATGTATATATAATCAAATAACTGTAGAACACAAATTAGAAATATAGTTTTGTGTATGGCTTTGTAGCTAAAGAGATATTGAAGCCAAATATAAAATCTGAAAGTTTTCGTTATAGACAATAAGTTTCACAAGGAGAGATCAGTTTGCCTTTGGGACGGCACATATGTACTGAGAATCCCTAGATCCACATACTTGGAGATTGTTCTATTTAGTGAGTGGAGTGAGAGGAGGAAACTTCAACAGGGAGTATCCATGGGAGCAAAGTAAAGGATAAATACACAGTTTGGTGAAAGTACTAGGAGGAAGCAGACAGAAGAGGAGTTGGCCAACAATATCAAGTGAGTTAAGGGAGTAAAAGTCAAAAGTGTACAGAAGCCAAGATGGCTGAGATATAAACAGCTTCTGCAATAGGCTAGAGGCAAAATCAAGGCAAGTCTTCCCAGCAATCCCTGGCTATGGTAGCCAGCACAAAGCCACAGCTTATAGCTACAGTGGTTAGGAGGGGCTCAATGCATGGATGAGAGATACCACCAACAAGCACATGCCCTCACTCCACTTCAATGTCAGCCCTGTAGCCTCCATGAATGAGCCTCTCTATTGGAATCCAAGCCCAAGCCAGAGTTCTGCTGTGCTACAAGGAGGAGTCTGAAATCTGCAGAGCTTGCAGTATTTCAAGAACAAAAAAACAAAAACAAAAACAACAAACAAAAAAACAAAACAAATTAAAAAAAAAACCCTTTATCCTCTATCACTATCCTCCTCTCCACTCCACAAAATGAAACAGCCTTGACCGGAATCCAGTGAGAAGAACTCTTAAATATTGTGATAGGGATTCTGAAGTGTAGCTCTTCAGATTTGGTGGCTTCTAGTAGCGATGTGGGTAGGGAAGGACTCTTTTATTTAGAGTGCTGGCCACTGAGAGTTTGCCCGTGCTCCAGGGAGAAAATAGATTGGTTTTGGATTTTTGATTTTTTTCCCCTTAATTTTGGGGGAGATGGACCTGAGAAGACGGAGAAGTGAATATTATCAAGGTTCATTATGTGAAACTCTCACATAATCAATAAAAAATGAATAGTGAAGAAAGTGATCCATGTGGAGGTCATTTGTGGCACCAAGAGAGAATCTTAGAATCAGGAAGCAGAGGAGCATAACTAGAGGCAGACAGTGTAGGGTAGGAAAGAACTCAGTGAAGGTTGGAGATCTTGTAGGAATCTTTGCATATAGGGTAACAAACAGAAGGAAGTGTTTGAGATAAGAAGGCAGATAGAAATATTTGGTATTGAGAAGTCAGACACCACAGGAAGACTAGTCCATAAAATCACAGAGGAAGAAAAAAACCGAAATATAAAGTGAAGAGAAGGAAGGAAGTTGATGTTCATATCTTCATTTCCTGTGTGTAGGGATGGTTTAGGAAGGGTTCTGAACCACAGATATATTGGAAGATTCTAGAACTAGTTTCAAAGAAGCCAGGTGTGGTTGGAAAGGAACAAGGAAGTGAAAATACTGATAAGATAAGAAAGGTGACCAGGATAACATCAAAGAGAAGTGCTGTTATGAGGACACCTTCTTTCTGTGGAAGGAAGTTTCAAGAATAGGGCTTTGATGAAGCTGCAGTACAAGAAGTTCAGTACAACAAGCACTACTTTAGAAACAGTGCTTGTTTCATTTCTGTCTCTATGAGAAAAAGCAACTTTGGAGAGAAAAGATTTCATTTGGAGAAAAGGGGTAAATTTGGCTTAGAATTCTTTCACAACAGGGAAATCACAGTAGCAGGAGATTGAAACAGCTGGTCACACCCACAAGGTCAGAGAGAGTGAATATACACATTTTATGTCTTTGCTTACATGGTTGTGCTCAACTGTTTCTTCATTCTTACACAGTTCAGAATTTCCATGGGGAATGATGCTGCCCACTGTGGACTGGGTCTTCCCATATTAATTTAATTAAGACAATCTCCTACTGCCATGTCCACAGGTAAACACAGAGTAGACATTACTTTATTAGGATGTTCCTCCCAGGTAATTCTGTGTTGTGTCAAATTGACAATGAAAGCTAGCCAACACAGAGACTCTCTGAAAACATGGCTATGGAAGAAAAATCAAAGGGCTTAGTTCACATCATGGCTTTGATGGGACTGCCAGTGATAGTACATCTTTGCTGTTATCTTAGCAAGGAAGAGGATTTGAAAGGTGGTTGTAGGTAATGAGGCTTCTGTGTCAATAAACTTTCATTCACTTTAATAAATCCCAGAGTGAATGTTTTATAAAGAGGAAAAATTTATTTGTCTCACAACTTTGGAAGTTTTCATCTATGACATTGGACAGTGGGGTTTGGTGTCCTGTCATTTAGCACCTCATAATGGTCAAAGGATTGGTGAAGTCAAACCATTCATCTTGTGACTGGGAAATAACTCAAAATCAGGAAGGTGTTATGGTTCTACTCCAGATAACCTGAAGACCCATAGTCATGGCCTGTATAGGAAGGAATCCATCAGATTCCAGTGCCCACCCCCCCCCCCGCCCCAGAAGCAATTATGCAAGTGGAGGTTCTGGGAAATGTCCAATATTAAAGCAATGGGAGTTTCTTTTTCAACAGTTATAGAAAACTAACACATGTACAGATACTATGCATATATATACATGTATTATTTATATATAGGTAACATAGATATATGTTGAATATGTAAAAAAAAGTGAGGTAATGAGATGTGTAGCTCAGCAATAAAATTTTTTCCTAGAGTACTACATTTGATACCCAGCTCTGCAAAGTAAGGAAAAAAATCAGAGATTAAAAGTAATTCAGTCTCAAGCCTTTTATTTTTAAAAAACAAATTCTTTGTGTATTTATGTAACTTCTTATCTTTGTTTACTTACAGGAATTTTAGAAACAGGAATGACCATTGGTCCTTTGATTGGACTTCTGTTGGGATCTTTTTGTGCAAACATTTATGTAGACATTGAGTCAGTGAATACAGGTAACACAATGCATTCTATTTATACAGCCCAGTCACAGAGTGTGGGAGAATGCTCAGGAATGCTATCTCACTGCCTCCTTTGATCCTGTTAAGTAAATTGTCACACTAGAGATGATAGACCTAAGGAAAATAAAATAAAATGTCACCTTCTGATTCCAAATCCACCATTCTTGAATGTTTCAGCCACATGTTTGGTTTCAAAGAGTTACTCATAATGGTTTTTCTCACTGAGGCTATCACAGTAGATAAAGAAACAGATCTTTCTGTTATGAGGTAAGCACCAATTTACAAAGGTATCACATGGCAGAAATACTTATATACTGCTGTTATCACCATGTACTGCTTGTACACAAACTATACAAATAATTGGATACCATATATTTTATTTTATTACATGATGAACTGATTACAAATTATATACAAAGTTTATGTTTAGATAGAATTATGATGATTAATAATTTTTTTACAGCCTACACAGGAAAAAATGATGCAAGCTAACACAATATCTGTATTTCTTTACAGATGACCTGACCATAACTCCCACAGATACACGCTGGGTCGGTGCTTGGTGGATTGGTTTTTTGGTCTGTGCAGGAGTGAATATCCTGACCAGCATCCCCTTTTTCTTCTTTCCAAAAAGACTCCCAAAGGAAGGATTTCAGGAAAATGGGGATGGAACTGAAAATGCCATAGAGGAGAAACAGAGAAAAAAGGCCAAGGAGAAAAACCGAGGGATCACTAAAGGCAAACATGAAAACTTTAATCTCTGTTTGGTTTAAATGGGTCTGTGGTCAGTGGGTACTTGTCACTTATGCTGAGTCAAGACAGTTTGTGACTAATCATCACTCCTCAGTTGTGTTAAATGTCTTCCACAGTCACCACTTAGAAATAACTGACATGATATGGAACCTGATTTATATAAATTATATTAGACTTCATGAAAAATTCAAGTCAATCTGAATACTCAATGAGAAAACATATTTTACCATCTATTTGGAAAATCTTCTTTTGCAGAAAATACTAGACTAAGTTAAGAAAAAAAAAGAAAACGGGAGTAAGCAGAAAAATCAAGCTCTAGAGAGTGGTAAAAGAAATCTGTTTGAGAAGGAAAATTTTAGTTTAGCTTTGAATATTCTTGAAGTCAAGGCTTAAAAAGAAAACATGATATGTGACATAATCCTCTATATCTGAAGTTGTGTCATAGTTTACAGGACAATTTCTCCCTTAGAACTGACTGTTTTAAGACAAGCAGGAATGTTACTAAGCAACAATACAGATTAGAGATGTTTCTGTGGGAAGCTACAATGGGACAGTGGAGTGTTCTGACTCTATATCATAGTTGTGTGTGTTGAGACCTGTATAGTGTTCTCAAGAGACCAGAGTTCATGTTCAAGGTGCGTGGCTTGGGCTCTGGAATTCTGAAAGTATATAGTTGGAAGATGGGATGCCAGTGCTTTACCTGTCAAATGAGGATACAAGTGCCTTATATTCCTGGGTTTCTGTATTGTTCTGACACAGACTACTATGGTGAGCACCTTATTGATAATATTGCTATTTCTCCCATTACTTTTAACCACCAACACTGCTGTGCTCTGAATAGTCAGTGTCAGCTGAGGAACCAGTGACACTTGGAGCAAATGCAGGGGTTTGAACCTTCTTAGGATCATAGCCGTGTTAAAGATTCTCCAGAAAGGGCAAATACTGACTGCTCTTTGTACACTTTGTGGTCTGTCAGATCAATCTAATTTTCAAAACTAGGAAAGAGCTTAGCAGAGAATAAGACATACAGAAAGTAACTGAACTGTGGAGGCTAGTTTAGGAGGACGGGGATGTCAACAAACATGAGTGAGTTCTAAAGCTCCCAGGAATACTGACTGAAACCATTTCACTCATAAAGGTTGATTTTGCACTTAGAGTCTATTGCTTTTCATTAAACTCCTCTGCCTCTGCTTCTAAATGGTATCTTCTTGATACATTTCTCTCAAAAAAAAATCTAGGGAATTTTTTGGAAAGTATTGTAAAATTAGAAAATCAAAACAGAGACATGAACACATGACCAGGAAAGAGACTGATAACTGTGTATTTCAGTCAAATTGTCTCTTGTGAGATCCAATCCTTTTCCTAGTGACAGGCTACAAATTTGACTGTCACTTCTTAAACAGGGAACAGTTTGGTATAAGTCAATCAGAAAGTGCTTGGTATACCCAACAGATCAGTATTCCTTCCAGCAAGATCTTCATTTTGAAATGTCTAAAATTCTTTTGTTTTCATTAATATATATGTTTATTCATTTTACATCTCAATCACAGCCCCTCCTCCTGGTCTTTGGCACATGATCCTTGTCCCTATCCCACTTCCCTTTCACCTCTGAGAATGGGGAGGCACCTCATGTCATTGCAGGACTAGATATATATCCTCTACCACTGAGGTGAGACGAGACAACCCAGTTAAGGAAACAGGATCCACAGGCAGGGAACAGAATCAGTGTAAGCCCCCACTCCAGTTGTTGCCAATGCTCATGAAGCCCAAGCTGCACCTCTGCTATATTTGTGCAGGTAGCCTGGGTCCATCCCCTGTATGCTCTTTGGTTCATGATTTAGTGTCTTGGAGGCCCCCAAGAGTCTAAGTTAGTTGAGTCTGCTGGTCTTTTTGTGGCGTCCCTACCACCTATGATCCTTCAATCTTTCCCCAATCTCTTCTACAAGACTCCCCGAGCTCAGTGTAATATTTAGCTGTGGGTTTCTGCAGGTGCTTCAGTCAGCTGCTGTGTGGATTTTCTCAGAGGACAGTTAGGCTAAGCTCTTGTGCGCAAGCATAACAGAGTATCATCAATAGTGTTAGGGACTGATGCTTGCCCATGGGATGGTTATCAAGTTGAACTAGTCCTTCATTGGCCACCCATTCAATCTCTGCTCCATCTTTGTCCCTGCACTGTTTGCAGGAAAGGCAAATTTTGGATCACATGTTTCATGGGTGGGTTGGTATCCTTATACCTCCAGTGGAAGTCCTGCCTGGCTACAGAAAGTGCCCACTCCAGGATCTGTATTCCCAGGTGCTAGGGTTCTCAGGTAAAGTCATCCTCATAGACTTCCTGGAGTCTTCTCCATCCCAGGTTTCTGGAAAGTTCTTGAGATACCTCCCTACCCCCACCACTACCTCTTTCAGTTCACTCTTCTTGTCCTCTCTCCTCACCTCTTCCTAT
Organism: Grammomys surdaster; assembly: GCF_004785775.1. NCBI lineage: Eukaryota > Metazoa > Chordata > Mammalia > Rodentia > Muridae > Grammomys > Grammomys surdaster. The sequence goes on from NW_021620983.1 coordinate 7,563,679, forward strand.
ACCTGACCCCCATTCCCCTTCAGATCTTCCTCTCCCATCCAGTTCCCTCCCTCTACACACTTCCAATGACAATTTAATTTTCTTTTCTGAGTAAGATTCAAGCTTCTTCTCTTAGACCCTTATTACTTAGCTTCTTTGAGTCTGATGATAGTATCGGAGATATCCTGTACTTTACAGCTAGTATCCACTTAAAGGAGAGTATATACCATGCATGTCCTTTGATTCTAGGTTACATCACTCAGAATATTTTCTAGTTCCATCCATTTACCTGTCAATTTTATGATGTTCTTGTTTTTAATAGCTGGGCAGTATTCCACTGTATAAATGAATCATGTTTTCTTTATTCTTTCTTGGGTTGAGAGGTATCTGAGTTTGTTCCAGTTTCTGGCTATTACTAATAAAGCTGCTATGAACGTAGTGGAGAAAGTGTACTTGTGATATGGTGCAGCATCTTTTGAATATATGGCCAGGAGTAATATAGCTGGGTCTTCAGGTAAAACTATTCATGATTGATTTCTAGAGTTTGTACAAGTTTGTATTTTTCCCCTTGCTCCACATCCTCTCCAGCTTGTGCTGGCACTTGAGGTATTTACTTACTTACTTACTTACTTAATTATTCATTCATTTATTTAATGTATATGAGTACCTTGTCATTATCTTCAGACACACCAGAAACAGTCATCTGATCCCATTATATATGGTTGTGAGCCACCTTGTGGTTGTTGGGAATTGGACTCAGAAACTCTGGAAGAGCAGTCAGTGCTCTTAACTTCTACTCTATCTCTCCAGCACTTTAGCTTGAGTTTTCAGTCTTAGCCATTCTGATGAGTGTAAGGTAGAATCTTAGAGTTGTATTAATTTGTATTTTTCTTATGACTAAGGGTGTTAAATGCTTCTTAGCCATTCAAGATTCCTCTGTTGAGAATTGTCTGTTTAACTCTGAACTTCATGTTTAATTGGATTATGTAGTTTATTGGTATCTAATTTCTTGAGCTCTTTATATATTTTGGATATTAGTCCTCAGTAGGATGTAGGGTTGGTGAAGGTCTTTTCCCAATCTCCAAGTTGCTGTTTTGTCCTATGGATAGTGTCCTTTGCCTTACAGGATAGTTTCAGTTTTAGAAGGTCCCATTTATTATCTTATTGCCTGAGCTATTGATCTTCTGGTCAAGAAGTTGTCTTCTGTACAAAGGCATTAAAGGCTATTCCCCACTTTTCTTTTTGATTAGATTTATGGACTATGCTTTTACATTGATTCCTTTGAACTACTTAAACTTAAGTTTTGTGCAATGTGATAAATACAGTTCTATTTGCATTTTTCTACATGCAGACATCGAGCTAAAAGAGGACCATTTGTTAACGATACTTTCTTTTTTTCTTTTTCTTTTTGTCTTTTCCTCCCATTGTATGATTTTGGCTTCTTTGTTAAATATCAAGTGTCTATAGGTGTTTGGGTTCATTTCTGGGTGTTTGTTTTAATTTTATTGATCAGCCTATCTGTTTCTATACTAATACCATGCAGGTTTCACTACTGATTCTCTGTAACACAGCTGGAAGTCAGGAATAGTGATGCCTCCTGAAATTCTTTTATTGTCTAGTAGAATTCTGTGCTAAAACCATCAGGCCCTGGCCTTTTTTTGGTTGGGAGACTGCTAATGGCTGTTTCTGTTTCCTTAGAGTACATAGAACTGCTTAAATGGTTTACCTGATCTTTATGTAACTTTGGTAAGTGGAATCTATCAGGAAAATCACTTGTTTCATTTACATTTTCCAATTTTATGGAGTATAATCTTAAGTAAGACTTAATAATCTCTTAGATTTCCTTTGTGTCTCTATGTCCCCTTTTCATTTCAGATTTTATTAATTTGAATATTGTCTCTCTGCCTCTTAGTCAGTTTGGCTAAGGATTTATTCTATTGTGTTAATTTTCTCAAGGGACCAGCTCTTGGTTTTGATGAATCTTTGAATTGTTTTCTTTGTTTCTATTTTATTGATTTCAGTCTTGAATTTTATTGGTTTTTTTTTTTTTTGCTGTTTAATCCTCTTGTGTGTGTTTGCTTCTTTTTGTTCTACAGCTTTCAGGCATGCTGTTAATTTGCTAGTATGAGAGCTCTCCAACTTCTTAATGAAAACACGTAGTGTTATAAACTTTTCTCTTAACACTGCTTTCATAATGTCTCATAAGTTTGGATATGCTGTGCTTTCGTTTTCATTGAATTCTAGAAAGCCTCTAATTTCTTTCTCTATTTCTTCCCTGGCCAAGTGGTCATTGAGTATAAAGTTGTTCAGTTACCATGAGTTTGTAGTTTCTGTTGTTTCTATATTTGTTAATGTCCAGGTTTAATGCATGGTGATCTGATAATACGCAATGATTTATTTTAATTTTCTTGTATCTGTTAGGGCTTGCTTTGTGATCAAGTATATAGTCAGTTTGGAGAAAGGTTCTATGAGGTGATAATGCTTCCAATGCATGTACTGCTGTGAAGTGTTGGAAAGATGAAGATGTCTGGCCTGCAGTATAATTTCTGGAATCTTCCTGTGCTTTCAATTTATACATTTTCACATAAAGTACTGATAGTATTATATTATGAACTAAAACTTTATCAAATTGAATTCAGGCCGATTTCAAAGAACAGACAAGTCAGCTCTGGCAAATAGAGGATCTTAGTAGAAGGAAGTTACAGAAAAAGAAATAAAAGAGTGTGGCCACAGAAACAATCACATCTCCTTATAGTTTTTTTTTTTTTGATGGCACAATTGTAATCTTGTTCTTGTATAGCCAGTTGTTTCACTAACTTCCAGATGTGATTCAAACAATGTTTAGCCCTATAGAGGTAAAAACTGATCAAATGCATTTTTGTTGCAGCATAGGGTCTATGAGAAGATTTTTAGGAGAACACGGAATACAAAATACGAGGCTAAGTGAGCTTGGTAACTAGACACTCTCTTGTTTCAGATTTCTTTCTGTTCATGAAGAGCCTCTCCTGCAATCCGGTTTACATGCTTTTCACCCTTGTAAGCGTGATTCAGTTAAATTCATTTATCACTTCATTTACCTTCATGCCTAAGTATCTGGAACAACAATATGGAAAATCTACTGCCGAGATCGTCTTCCTCATGGGTACGTAATTTCGTTATTTCTTTAGTAGCATTCTCCTTCCCACAAGGACATTGTCTTAGTTTTGCTGCTGTGAAGAGGCACTGTGACCTAAGCAACTCTTACAAGGCAAACGTTTAACTGGAGTTGGTTTACAATTTCAGATTCTTAGTTCATTTTCATCATGGCAGGAAACATGGTAGCACTGCAGCAGATACGATGCTTGAGAAGAAGCTGAGAGTTCTGCGTGTTGATCTGACTGGAGCCAGGAGAAACCTACTCTTTCATTCTGGACAGAGCTTTAAATCCCACCCCCACCATGATGCACTTTATCTAACAAGGTCACTCCTACTCCAACAAGACTAATAGTCCTACTTCGTAGAGGCCAAGCGTATTCAAAGCACCACAGACATGATAGACAGTATCCATCCTCAAGAGCATGACGAAGAGTAAGATAATACCACCAGGAGACAACAATGAAATGAAATCCGTTAGGATATTTTTATAAATTTCTTCTTTCCAATCTCGAGGGAGATCAAGAAAGAATAGGGAAAGAAAGCAGCCATAAATACGCTCTCTGATCTCTCTCTAATCAGAATGAAATGTTAGTATAATTATGGACATCTTGGGAAAAGCTCAGATAAGTCAATTTTCATACACCAATATATTAATTCAAAGAGGAGTACTTAACTCACTGGGATTCTGTTTCTTACTCCAACAATTTCCATCCCAGTTTCAGTTCTTGCTCTCCACATTACTGCTAATTCAGTGACTCAGACCCCTGTTGGTCTGATGAGTCTGTGCAGCCACACTCTGCTTTTCTTGTTAGTCCACTGAACCCAAGGATCCTAATTTACTCTTGAAAACTGAGGATCACAGGCTGCCACCATCCATATTATCTAGGGTTCCCTGAAAGTCCGAATCTCAGTTCTTACTGTCAGATATATAAAATTAAATCCAGTGGTGTGGAACTACAAAGGGTGGTTAAATTCTTCTAAGCCTGGCACTGGTATTGTGTGATTTCACCCTACTCAGGTTTATCTCTCCCCCTTTCTTTTTCATTCAGTCTTTTTTCTTTCTTTTTTTCCTTTGATTTTTATATAGGAAAAGAGAGAGAGGGAGTAAAAATGCTGGAAAACATAAACAATGCAAAAAATGTTCTGAATTTGATAAGCAGGGACTCAGCAGAAACTCAAAATCACACAGAGCTGGGTGAAATTCCCAATATACAAATTCAAAAGAAATACATGAAACATGTAATAGCATAAATGGATATATGTGTATTTGTGAGTGAGTGTGTGTGTGTGTGTGTGTGTGCAGTGTTTATAAGGTATTTATAACCTGCTCCAAATTATTAAATAAACACTAGTACTATTTTAAAAGTGGCTTGATACACATACAAAAATCTATTTTATATAATGTGAGTGAATAGGGTATAGGATCACTGTATATTAGAGCTAAATTTATTCTTAAGTAAGACGTATTAGATAAATTCATAATGTGTTTTATCTGCTCTCTTTTACCAATACTATTTTATTTGCAATTTTAGGTCTTTATATGTTACCTCCAATATGCCTTGGATATTTAATTGGTGGTTTGATTATGAAGAAGTTCAAGATTACTGTCAAGAAAGCTGCATACCTAGGATTCTGGCTGACCCTGTTAGAATACCTTCTGTCTTTTCTTAACTATGTGATGACCTGTGATAATTTCCCAGTTGCGGGCTTAACTACCTCTTATGCAGGGTATGTTGTTTCCTGATAAAGATCAAATTTTCACAATTGCTAGTAAATTTTCTTCATGGATTGAATATAACCAGATCATTTTATTATGACTTAATAGCAGTTATCCATGGTTTTCTTGCATTTTCCTTCCACCCATCAAGCATATAGAAGCCTGTAGAATAAAGATATCTGAGGAGTACCAGTGAGAAAGTGTTTGATTCAATAGGCATCCAATAGTGATATCCTAGTCTGCTTTAAAGAGTAAGGAAGGAAAATAACCTAGAACTTTGTAGCCTCACTTACCCATGCATTTTATACTTCCATAAACAGATAGAATTAAAAGTTAACTATACATGTCATCAAGCCTTCATCAGTTTCTACAGTAGTCTCAAATTTAGCGTAATTGAATGTAACTCATGGTAAGTCAATAATATATATATTTTTATATGGCACTGGTATAGTTATATCTCATGTGTTCTGTGGTCTCAGATTTTGAATTTCAAGAGATGTCAGGTCATATTCTATATTACCATGGGAAATTTAAAAACTTTTAGGGCACAATTATATAATCATCCATTCAGTTAATGTGAAGTAAAGTATACATTTGTAGGTTCCTTTCAAAGGCGTAGGGAGATGACTCAGTAGTCAACGGACTTCTGAGAATGCAGGAGAACTTCAGTACCCATGTAATTCTTAAGATCGTAGGGTTTCTGTAATCCCACTGCTTCTACAGTGAGCTGAGTGGCATAGGCATGAAAACCTGACATTCATGTGTCTGCTATTCTGTTATTTCTAACAGTGAACAACAGGGGACTCTGTCTCCAACAAGGTAGAAGATTATCTTTTGACATTCACATTCACGATGCTGTACAATGTGCCTGTACACACAAACACACACACACACACACACACCAGAAAGAGACAGAGTGAGACAGAGAAACAGAAACAGAGGCACAGAGACAGAAAAACAGATTAAAACTAAATTGAATTAAAAGTAAAGAGTAAAATTGCTTTCAAAATTTTTAAGAATTATAAGATTAGAATAATTTCTAATGTAAAATCATGAGGAAATACATAAATATGTATGTATATTTGACATATACATATATATTTATGTCTTATATATTAACATATACATACACATACATACATACATACATACATACACACACATACACATATGCATATATACAATGTATATCTGATTTGTATTTGTATCTCCTTTAAAGCAGGGATATTTCCATTCTCTTTGGAGATATACAAATGAAAACTCATGGGTCATTAGTGTGTTTAAAGAAAATGGCTTCAATACCACCAGAGTAGAGTTGTACATACAGAGTCCATCTCCACCCATGCTAACTCCACACTGTGTTTGAGGAAAAGGATTTAAATTCAGCCTCTAGACTCCCACATTTTTCTGTTTCAATATCATTGTCACTACTGGACACTTTCTCATAAGAGCATTTTGGTTAATAAAATGAATCTGTTTTGGGAGCTAAATATAGCATCTATCTTATAAATGAAAGTTGCAGATTTTGTTCAAGCTAGTACTTTTCATTATTTTCCATCTTGCAGATCAATGAGAGATTAGCTCTCTTCAAATTAGCTCTAACAGCACTGTGTTTTCTCATAGGATAGGAACTCAGTGCTTGTTTGGAAGTAATTTTAAAAAGCAGTCATGCAAACACAGGAGCAGATAAATTTTGTGCCAAAAACATAATATAGAGACCACATGTTGATATATGGATGATTTTTGTTTCTGTTCTGGGGGAGAAGATGAACTGTGGTGATATGTTTTTTCACTCTGTCTCTGTCTCTCTGTCTCTGTCTCTCTCTGTGTATGTGTGTCTGTGTGTGTGCACGCACATACACACATGCAAATGCTGAGATGAAACGAAAAATTAAAGTGTTTGAGCAGGTTTTTTTAGTATCCATAACATTATTTCAAATTATTTCAGAGTTCAGCATTCTCTATATATGGAAAATGAGGTCCTTGCTGACTGCAACGCAAGGTGTAGCTGCATAACAAACACATGGGATCCAGTGTGTGGAGACAATGGCCTAGCATACATGTCAGCCTGCCTTGCAGGCTGTGAGAAGTCTGTTGGAACTGGAACCCACATGGTAAGAATCCTTTCAGTGTTTGGGTTGGTCAAGCATTTTTCCTTGTCTCAAACATGTTATAATAATGAGAGTTGGTTGATAATCAAAATAAAATATAACTGTTGATTCTTAATCAGACCTGATAATATAATGATTCAAAAAATAGGCTTTTTTTCTGTTTAAATAAATTTTTGTCCTTGGGGACACAACTTTTTAAAATCATAAGCACTTAGCTATAACATCAACATTCTGAGATATATATTGTTTTAGTACGTAGTACTAGGTAAAAACCAAACAAAGTCATACTTATTTATTTAAAAAAAAACTATGTGTAGGCTAGAAATTTGGCTCAGTGGGTAAAGGCATAAGTCACCAACCCTTACCACCAAATTAAAAATTAGGACCCACATAGTAGGAAGTAAGAACTAACTGTTATAACAACTTCTGACTTCTACATGCATACACATGTCCACATATACACACACACATGCGTGTATACAAATACGCATATGCACACACACAAGGAAAACTAAACAAGCAAATAAATATAAACAAATAAAGTGTTAATTCTGGATAAATGAATTTTTGCAGATTTACTCCTTGCACTGGGAAAAAATTAACAATTTTTAAAGTCCACAACTTTATATGGAATTTATGTAAAATTACATATTATAGAATTCTAAGATAGCAAAAGATGGAACAACAAGGGAGAAGGATCTACTATTTTATTTATTTAGTACTTTTTATTTAACGGTGTTTGTGTTCAAGCTTGTTGAGACTAGGTGTGTGCTCTTCTCTGAGTCGTATCATTGACCCCAACACTCTCCTTTTTGACCCAATGAGCTTTGTAGAAAATATAGGTTTAAGTTCAATATTTTCTTCTTAGTAGGACATTGGTTTATTTTATTTTATTTTATTTTATTTTATTTTATTTTATTTTTTGACAGGTGTTTCAAAATTGCAGCTGCATTCGGTCATCAGGAAACTCATCTGCAGTCCTGGGGCTGTGTAACAAAGGCCCTGAGTGTGCTAACAAGTTGCAGTACTTTTTAATCGTATCAATAATTGGATGTTTAATCTTCTCGCTGGGAGCTATACCTGGGTACATGGTTCTTTTGAGGTAACAAATAACTCATTTATATTTCTCTCTGTTCTTCATAGTATGTGTGTGTGTGTGTGTGTGTGTGTGTGTGTGTGTGTGTGTGTGTGTGTTTGTGTGTGTTGGCATGTGTTTGTTTGTGTTGTATGCCTGTACAGTGTGAACTCCTATGTACCCCTAAGAACAATGTCTCTCAGAAGACAATGTTGGGGAATCCATTCTCTTCTTTCACCTTCTATTTGAGGCAGGGTCTCCCGTTATTTCAGCTACTGTGCTGCCTGTGTAGTCTAGCAAACCTGGGGTCCAAGGTCACAAGCAATTCTGTTTGCTCTTTCTATTTCCCTGCAGGAATACTGGGATTACAGATGCCTGACACTGAATTGGTCTTTTATTTTTTAATTTTTTATTGGGTATTTTATTTACAGTTCAGATGTTCCCTTTCCCCATTTCCCTCCCACACAGGAACCCCCTATCCTATCTGTCCTCCTGCTACTGCTATGAAGACGTGCCCTCACCCACTCACCCACTCCCACATCCCCACCCACAAATTCCCCAACATTGGAGCATCCAGTCTTCACTAGACCAAGGACTTCTTCTCCCACCTATGCCCAACAATGCCACCCTCTCCTACATATACAGCTGGAGCCATGGCTCTCTCCCTATGTGCTCCCAGCCTGGTGGTTTAGACCCTGGGAACTCTGGTTGGTTGGTGTTGTTGCTCTCACCATGGGGCCTGCAAACTCTTTCAGCTCCTTCAGTCTTCTCTCTCACTCCTCCATTGGGAGCCCCATGATCAGTTCAATGGTTAGCTGTGAGCATCTGCCTCTGTGTATGCCAGGTTCTGGCAGACCTCTAAGGAGACAGCTAAATATTTTTACATATATTCCTGGGCTCTGGGGACTGAACTTGAGTCATCAAGACTTCTTTTTCCTCTAACCCATCCTGCATACTGCAGCACACCTGGTGGACAAGGTCCCAAGAAATTCTATTTGCTCCTCCTACTTCACTGTGGGAATGCTGTCACTGATGCATGCCACTGAGTTGGGCTTTTATTTTTTAAGTATTTATTTACATATGTTCTTAAATTCTGGGGATTGAACTTGGGTCACCAAGACTTCCTTTACCCACTGAGCAACCCCACCAATGTCATTTAGATATTTTTAATCATTATTAAATTTCTTTTCCCAAAAATGACCCTTGGAGTCATGGTTCCTAAAATCTCAATGTGTGTGTGTGTGTGTGTGTTTAACATACCTTTATCAGGACCCTAAGCACTGCTTTATTAGGCTCTGCTAAATTTAACAATAATTTAAAGTTTACTGTAACTTTCTCTCCTGTCCTTTCCTATGGACTGTAAGAGTACCTAGAACTAATTTCATATGGCTCAGCTAACTGACTTGCAGAGAGTAAAACTCTGAGTGAAAGGGACTAGGTTCCCTTCGCATCCTGATGTCAATCTATCTAGAACACCAGCAGCAACAGCACCAAGAACAGCAAACAATGCAATAACACACTCTCTAACAAGGAGGTACATTAATGCAATGATCGATACTCAACTCTCTACCAAAAAGTAAGGAAGTTTCAGAGCTAATTTCACAATTTTTTTTTATTGTAAGAAAGTGTTCGTTCCAGTGCTAAAACTTCATACTCACTAACAACGTGAAAGGGTTCAGTCCCCCTTTTCTTGTCTCATTGGAATTCAGAAGCAAAGTTGTGTTAATCTGGATGTGTAATTCATAAGTTTATCCTTGTAGACTGGACTAAGCTTCTCACTTCTCATTTCTCTTCTTGTGTTTTTCCATTTTCTTGCCCACATTCCCTTTCCACCTTGAAGCTCTCCTCCTCTCCTCTTTATCCAAACTCCATTCTCCTTTACTTCTTCTTTGCTTCCCTCCCGTTCTCCCCTCACTTCTGTTCTTCTTTCCTGTCCTCTCCTCTCCTGTCCTTTCCAGTCCTCTCTTCTCCTCTCCCATTTCTTCCATTCCTCTGCTCCTCCTTTTTTCCCAGATTCTACCCAACATTCAACTCACTAAAATAAGCATGACCTTATATAGTCATTTTCCAATGTAAGATATTATATTCTTACTTCCTACAAATGGAGATGTAGTATATGCCTTGTTTTGGTTTATGGGGTCATAGACAGAAAAAGGAATCAAGTACTGCTAGTGAATAAGGCATAAGACTCATTCTTACAAGTGAGGGACATTTGGATGTGACATCTGTCACTACATCACCTGCTAGGCAGATTCAGCTGATGAGGCTAAGTGCTGTCTCCTTTTTCCCTCACTACTCCAGATGCCTCAGTTGCAAAACTGCATGCTCAGTTGATAATGACGACATTTCCTTCGAGGAGGAGGGTCACAGGTGAAGGGCATGTGAGCAGCTTAGCTCTCTTGTTAGAATCCCCAAACACACTCTGGAGAAATATTGTCAGATCTACTGCATGCCTGTTTCCATTCCTCACTCACATCCACAATTATCTTACTTTCTAAAGTTTCCACTGGCTGTAAAAAAAAACATGGTTCATTGATGCTTTGATGTATGATTATTTGAAATATTGTGTGTATAAGTTAGTGTGTTTGTTCAAGTGCATGAGCATGTGTGTGTGTGTGTTTGTGTTCACATGCCATGGCATGCACGTTAAAATGAAAGGAAAGATTACAGGAGTTGGTTTTATTTCTACTATGTGGATTCCAGGTATTGAACTCAGTTTTTCAAGCTTGATGGCAAGCAACTTTACCCACTGAGCCATCTTGTATGTCCTAATGTAAATTCTTGTTGGTCTGTTGAAATTGCGTGTTTTATTTGTTCTTTTTTGCTGAATTTGATGATTGTTATGTAAATAATGAAGGATATAATGCTACTATTTGCATGCTACCATTACTCTTCTAGTCTATATTGTTTTGGACTCTTTTACGTAATTGTTTCCAAAAATGAAATCCCAATATTTATGCTGTTTTTTTTAACCAAAGGTGTATTTGTTGGAAAAAGAAGATATTTTAAAAGAGCTTGCATATTCTTAATTCATAAGAATATTTTTCAATTTTTTTCATGACTGAATTATAGGCCTCCCCTTCATATGTAGTTACCAAATTATCTCAAGTCTTTTTCTATAGATAGTATGGGAGAGACAATTATCTAAAATTGTTAGCTCTATATAACGACAAAGTCTTTTTCTGAATGTCATAGCCTCCATGATGATTTCTTACTCTGTTTATCTATGAAATCACCTCTACAATATTTTGAATTTTTGTATAACATGTATTAACACTTTTTATCAGCATGAAAAATCCCTGGCAAACAGCTTAAGAAAATAAAACTTTACTTTGTTTATAGTTTCACAGTTCTGGGTCCTTTAAAGTGGATATACCATGGTGGTTTCCATGGTAACCAGAAAAATGACTCACCCAGGTTCGTAGACAATGACTAACTGTTAAAGGGCTCAGCCCTGCTTTAGATGTGTGGAGGTCAGGGACCACCTTTCAGAAGTCCTTACTGTCCTATTTCAGTATAGACTTCACAAAGGTAAAGCTGTATCATTCTTACTTCAGGATGAAAATTTTAACTATTAGAATCATGAACTACCACTGTCATTGGAAGGATACTAGGGCAGATATGAATTGGCATGATGAACTTTTATATATGTGTATATTTATTTATTTCTCAGGTGTATGAAGTCTGAGGAGAAGTCACTTGGAGTTGGATTACATACATTTTGCATGAGAATATTAGGTATGAAAATTTCCCCAACACATTAGACCAATATTAAATGCTTAGTAAATCAATTAATTTTCTTTGAATAAAAGGATAAAATCTATATTATCAACCAAACACAGCTCTTATATTAAAGGGAATAAGTAGGTTTATTCTTAAATCAAATATGAATCAACATGACATGAGAACGGTTTTGGGTAATCCCAATTTTAGATTCTAACACAGTAACAGATGTTGATGTTTGTAGTTAAAGAACAAAGAAAGTCATGAATAAGGCACTTCTCAAATATATCTTTGAAACCATCTGGTAGGTGGCTTATAGCAGAACATGGAGTTCTGTGCTGTAAGCTCAGATATCACGTATCTCATAGCATTCTTAGTGTTTGTATGCGTAGAAGCTCGTGATCTGTTAGGTCAATTTATCCCAAACAGCTTCATGTGATAGTCACATGGATGTAACTCAGATACATGGATGGTCAAGGAATGATCAGTGAGAGAGATGAAGATAGTTTCTCTCTGGATCTGCAATGTCCCAACTCTCCACGTCCAGGAAGTCCCATGACCTGGTAGCAGTATTAACATAGGTGTGTTCTACAGACTTTACCTGAACTTTTGTTTACAAGCCATTATGTTTGGAACTGGCCCCTTGTAATTAGCTTGGGAATGAAGTAACTACAGAAATGAAAAATGTTTCCCATTACCTGAACTTTCCTGATCTTAATTACACATTTCATCTTTTAGTAGACTCAAGAACAAAATGGGAAAGAAAGGGTTATGTTAGGTGGACATATAGAAAACCATCACAAGACATTTATAAAAACTCATTCATTTCATCTCGTACATAAAATTTCTTGTTTCTAAATCTAGAAACTTTGCATTAATTTATTATTTATAAAGGTATATTTAGAGCATTTGATTCATAATTTTTCATGTTTTTTAAAAACAGAAAAATTAAAGTAATTCCAAATAAAATAATAAAATAATAATATCTCTTTTCTTTCTTCCTCCCAATGAGCTGATTTTCTTTCTTTCTTCATTGCAGCGGGAATTCCTGCACCTATTTACTTTGGAGCTTTGATAGACAGGACCTGTTTACATTGGGGAACTCTAAAATGTGGTGAGCCAGGGGCCTGCAGGATGTATGATATAAACAGCTTCAGGTAAAGATAACTTTTGAGACCTAATCTTGTAGTGCATAAAATATCTTCATTCATATCTAACATGTTCTTGAGTGATTTTCTTGAGTGATTTTCAGAATGGGCATGGATGATACAACTTTCTTATTTATATATTTTAATATTTTCCATTATTTAAAAAAGAACCATATATATATA
>NW_021620983.1:7577149-7599649 GCF_004785775.1 Grammomys surdaster
TGTGTGTGTGTGTGTGTGTGTGTGTGTGTGTGTGTGTGTGTGTGTGGTGTGTGTGTGTGTGTGTGTGTGTGTGTGTGCATGAGTGAAATCAGAGTCTCTGAATATCTGAATAGAGGCTCAAGAGCAGTTGTGCAGTTGTGGAGACCTGCATCTTGAGCTGAACTAATATGCCAGAATACCAGAGATGAAAAAAAATGACAGCAAGATACTGAGACATGGGGCAATGATGCTGTAAGTGGGAAGAAACCTCTCAGCTCCTACATCAAATACCTATGGAGAGAAAGGAGGGACTCCTCCCTTACATAGGGGTTGGGATGACAGAGTCCCAACACATTCGGGCAGCATGGTATCTGTCATTCTACCTCCTGGAAACTTCACAGCTTTACTTAGATGTTAGTTGCCTCATGAACACAATATTGGCTCAGTAGAGGGATTTTGGAATACTTTGGAATTTGGGATAAATATGTATATGTCAAAAATATCTATTACCCTGAACACAGTAAGTACAAAAACTCTAAAGTGTATCTTATCCAATTGACAAAGAAAATGTACTTATAACTGTTTACAAGTTATTTTACAAGTTATTCTAAGAAGTGTGAAAGGGAAAGATTAGCTAATGTATTTCCGGAAGCTTCTGCAGTTTTCATGGTTTGACTGAACAAAATCAGCAAAGGAAAAGAATGTGAGGCTAAAGAGATAGATAGCTCAGGGGTTAAGAGCACACGTTGCTCCTGAGTAGGGCATCACTTCATTTCCCATAACCCAAATTAGGAAAATCACAACCTTACTCCGTCTTCCTTTACTCCAAGTTCACAGATATCCAGGACTCAGTAACACATACCTACACTGAGACCCACCACATACACATAGATAAAAATAATAAAAAGTATAAGATAAGTTGACCACTATACATCCAATCTAGATGAATTCTACATGAATCTAGTAATATATAGTAAATGATTAACATGACTAATCTTAGACATACAAGGTTTTCAATAGCACAAAATCTATTAGTTTAACATAGCATACAGATGGTGAAGAGAAAATAAAACTTGAAAAGTGACTGCAATATTTTATGCCAGTGTTATCATACTTTGAGCAAATAAAGCAGAAGGGTTTCCTTAACCAGACATAGGGTTTTATTGACTCAGTATATAAGAGAACAGAAAATAATGTCAGAGGAGGCATAGTGGTAGAGTGGGAGGAGGCTGGTCATGTTGTATAAGCTCTGTCTGGAATCTACAAGTATTAGAAGTTCAGAGCATGGTGCTCACATTCATGGTAGGAATTTATTGTCAGCTAAAACTTTCCGAAAATATCCTCATAGACACACCCAGAAATATATTTTTCTAATGGTCCTAAATCCAGTCAAGCTGACAACAATACCAGCCATCACCCAAAAGAAGAAAATACATTTAAACTTCTATGATAGGAATGTTTTCGGGCTGGAGAGATGGCTTGACAGTTAAGAGCACTGATTACTCTTCCAAAAATCATAGGTCCAATTACCAGCCATCACATGGTGGCTCACAACCATCTGTAATGGAATCTGATGCCCTCTTCGCATGTCTCTGAAGACAATGATAGTGTACTGAAATACGTAAAATAAGTAAGATCTTAAACAACATCATCTACATACATATAAAAATAAAAGAAATAATTTAAAAAGAAATGTTTTTAACATTTTAACAGAATTAATAACTCAGCAAAGTAGATTATATAAAGTATATGGGAAAAATAATCCCCTAACATTTCTCAATGAAGAATAAATGATGATCTGTAAGAATATACACGATTGACTTTCACTTCACACGTTAAGATGTAATACAGATTAGTTGTTTTCAATAGGCGCATTTACCTTGGATTGCCTGCAGCGCTGAGAGGAGCAAGCTATCTCCCTGCCATCTTCATTCTAATACTTATGAGGAAATTCCAATTCCCTGGGGACGTCGACTCTTCAAAACCTGAACTTGCAGAGATGAAGCTCACTGAGAAGGAAAGTGAGTGCACAGATGTGCACAGAAGTCATAAATTTGAGAATGATGGAGAACTGAAAGCTAAGCTGTAATGAATTTTCTACTGACCTGTACAAGGCCATAAACAGAGTGTACGTTTCAATAGTTTTGAATCATGAGAAGTAGAATAGGAACTCTTATCTCATTCTTAAGGCCTTCAAAATTACTTTACTCATGGTAAAAATATATACTGATAGCATTTTCAGAAGGTTGGTGTAGCTCTTAAGATATTCCCAAGGAAAACTTCTATAGTGACCCTCACTCTTAACCTTAAAGCTGCCTTCATTTTTAAACAGCATGCTCTCTTTTACCTCAATCAAGGGAAATGGGTATTTCCTACACATCTTCAAATATCTTTGAAACTTTTCTATTGCAGAAATGCTATTTGAGTGCTTTTTCATTATATCTTGATGCTGGAGGTATTTAGAGCTCAAAATATGCATTTTTGTTAAACCACATGAAATAGTTTGCTTTGATTTATCCTCTGTGTGTGCAAGATCTCTGCATTTCTTGTTATGTACGTAGGGGTGTTAACTCTCTCTGTTTTATTCTAGTCAAGACTTCCAAGTTTAGATTGTCCACAGTGTGCCATCTTCTGTTTTCAGTCCCTTCTATTATTACTCCTATCACATAGTTGGTCATTTCATTTACATCACTGAAAACTTTAATCAGGTTGTTAAAAATCACGTAGCAAAGATGATTGGAATTTTTTTTCCCTAGCAACTCAAAGTTGGTCATAAAACGCTTCCTTAAAATCAAGAATGGAAGAAAACTAGTCCTTTCTAGGGCTCCTTGTAGAGATGGGCTGTATCTCAGTGAAATAGTGATTACCTAATATATTTGAGGCCCTGGGTTCAACCACAAGGTAGGGTAAACTGATAAAGTAATAAAAATAATTGAAGTTTAGATGTAGTATCAGATATTCTGAAAAGGCTAATTCTCATTAAATTCACATTAAAATCAAAATCTAGTTATGGTCGTTTGAATGATAAATATCCTTCCTAGGCACAGACATATGGATATTTGGTTTCTAGTTAATGACTCTGCTTACAGAAGACTGGACATCCATCTTTAACATAGGAGAATTCAAAGCCTCATCCTACTTCTAGTATAGTCCCTGCTTTGTGCTTTGGATGATGATGTGAAATCTCAGCTTCCTGCTCCCATCACCTTGCCTGATGCTTGCTGTCTTCCCTCCTTGCCATGAGAGATTTCAATCCATTTGGTTTCATAAGTCAAAATAAATGCCTTTTTATATGTATTACTTTGTGGTGTCTTATTGCAGCAGTGAAAAGTAACTGATTCAGAAATCATCTTATTTTGTGGCTGATAATACTAAGATTTTTAAAGGAAAAACAAGCTTTTATATTGTTTTAGAGCTATGGCTCAAAAGAGTAGTATGGAGATATATACATATATCGCCATACTACTCTTTATATATCCGTATATCCATATATATATGATGCACAGTAAAGTGAGAATATCTACAGGCCAGAGCTAGAGCAGAATAAAGGCATGTACAACCTCAATAGCTCTTTGTGGGAGCCAGAACACCTGTGGGAAAGCTAGGTTGACAGCTTTCTGTTCCTTGTACTGAGGCCAACACACTTTCAAGAAGGAAGTTAATATTTTGTACATGCTTCCAGAGTTCTCGGGCCATGATTGCTTATCCCTACTGTTTGACACCTGTGTCTATGCAGCACTTTGGGAAAGAAACTCATAGGAAGGAAGCTGCTGATGTCACAGTAGTGGAGAGCAAAGAGAAAGTTATTGGAGGGGCCAGCAGACTAATATTTCTCCCAAGGGCCTATTGTCACAGACCTATATTCCCCCTGTAGGCCCCATAGTTTAGTGCTTCTACCACCTTTCAATGGCTCCTTGCTGAAGACAAATATTTTAACACAGGAGCCTTTGGGGATAATCTAAATCTAAACAACAGCAAAAAGAAAGTAGACAACATAACTGAAAGACTTTCTGCAGTTATCCTCAAGGTTGCTATGATTTCCTGAATTAAGTCATGTGTATTATAAAAGGAAAGCTTCATGGGGATGGAGAGATGGCTTAGCAGTTATGAACATATGCTACTCTTGCTCAGTATCTGAGTTCCCTTCACCCACATAAAGAGTCTTACAAACACCTGTGACCCCAGCTCTGGGTAATCTGATGCCTCTGTCCTCCCAGATACGTCTGCTCACATGCACATACCCAGTGCCTGGAACTTACCCTTATGAAGGAGATCATCTTTCAGTCTAAGAGCACAGGTCCTTCCTTTACATTTCATAGTGGGGAAAGCAGTACAAAAACATAGGCACTGGAGTGCTCTGGGATTTCCTCCTGGTGTCCCTGATTCTTGTGAGGTAGGTTATTATTCTGAGCTCATTCAGGTCTCATACATCAATAGACAGATGTACAGAAGAGGAAGAGGGAATAGGCATAGAGACATGCTGGTTATCAGTTTTCCATTTAGCAATGTTATGTGTTTAAACTGAACACACTACTTAGCAGTTTGTTACTGGTTGAAGTGTAATCCCTATGTAATCAACACTGCAAGAAGTTAAAAAGTCAACTTCATAAAACAAAGAAGCCAGAAACAAATTGAAAGGAAAGGAGAATCAGTAATTGTGTCTTGTTTGCCATTCATGGAATTAAACTTGATAAGTTATATTCTATCACACAGGTTGTTTAGCATAGTTCAGTTCACAACAAAAGGATTCAAAGAGAAGTTTACAAGCTTACAGGTGGATGTCCCTCGGCCATTGTGAGAGAAGGCAGGAAGAACAAAGGCCTCTACATTGGTCTTTCAATTTAATTTATTTTATGGGCTCATAACACACACCCTTCTCAGAGAAGGGTGAAATGGAAATTTCTTGTTTCTTTGGAGACTCATTTGTGTCATATAATGTTTTTCTGGAAACTCTCTCATGAGAGGATGTTTTCTTGAGAACAGACACGTGATGTTCTTCTGGAAAGCAGCCTGGAAGAAAAGGTATATGATGTTTAGCAACTGTGGACACTTGAGAGAACATGTGATGTTTGGAAAGGATATAAGTATAACCCAACAGACAGTGGACTATGCTGTGTGGTATTGGTATACCTTAGCAGTTTTTGCTGGTCATCATTGTGTTTTGCTGACCCTGGTCTTCACTGGTGACACTTTATGATATTTGTTCACCTTGTCATTCATTGTGAGTCATTGATAGTCTTGACTTCATAGAGAGAAACACTACCAAAGAACTTCTGGTGGTACTCTGGTGGCTTCTTGCCACTACCTATAACACAGACAATTGGCAGAGCCAATTGGTTTCTTCCTAATCGACCTGCAGATTCCTGAATGGTGTTTATAAGTGGATCAAGCTGCCACTGCCGATTCATGTGAAATGATATCCTGAGCGGATTGGATTTGCTCCAAAGAGCTATTTCTAACAGATCCTCATCTTCCTTTGCTTTATTAACTATTCTTTCCCACTACCTTTGGTGAGTGGTGAACTAGAAGGGAAGTTAAAGCATTGAAGAATCTTTATTTTAAATAGGATGTGAAAAATCTAAGCCTGCGGAAGATGTGCCCCCAGTTGGGTACTATCTTACCCTGGGGATACTATTCCCAGCAGCTTTGAGCATACCCTCTCCCACTGAAGACCAACCAAGCAGTCCAAGTATGACAGAAAGGGATCCAATAGCATGGGGCAGAGAACAAGACAACCCCAATTCCACTTGTTAGGCGAACCACATAAACACCAAGCTGCACATTTGCTACAAATATGTAGGGGTCTAGGTCCAGCTCCTGCATGCTTCCTGAATACAACCTGTTGCATGGAGCTTTCATTATCCTGCCTCAGCTCTGGGAATGGGCCTAATCTTCGGAAAAAGGCCACACTACCAGCCGCCACCCAGATTCTCTTGAATCCACGGATAAAAGACACAGACACACAGTTGTTCTAGTTCAACTTGCCTTTTGACACATTTGCTGGGCACTGCTATCTCCTGCCTTATCAATATTTTTAGCTCCATATCTCCCCACCTGCTCTCAACTTTAGTTGTTCAGTTAAATCTAATCCCAGCTAAATACTTCTGACTTCCCGACTGTAGGAGTGGCTACAGGCTTCCACTTTGCCTGAGATCTCACACGGCTGCTTGGCTTTTCTCTCTCTGAAACTTGGCAAACTCTCCCATCCTCTCCTTGCGTTCCTCTCTTGTCCCCAGGGATCCAGGATCTGGAAGTCTTGCCTATTCCTTTCGCCCAGCAATTAGCCCATGGATTCTTTAATGAAAGAACATAGATTAATTTGGGAACAGGGCCTTAGCATCAGAATCACCCCTACAGTAACTTAGGTGGCCCAGGTTAGTTGACTCTGGGGGCCTTCTTGTAGTGTTCTTGACTGTTCTTGCTTCTATCCCCTACTCTTCCACAAGATTACTTTGGCTCCAACTGATGTTTGTGTGTGTGTGTGCATCTACATCCATATGCTGCTAGAGAAAGCCTCTCAGGAGACAGATATGCATAGCAGAGTATCATTAAAACTGTCAGAGGTTGGCTCTATCAATTGGCATGGGCCTCAAGTTGAGCAAGTCATTGATAGGTTGTTCCCTCTGTATCTACTTCATTTTTAATCTCTGCACGTTTTATAGGCAAGACAAAATTTTGGGTTGAGGTTTTGGGGAATGGATTGATGTCCCCAGTCCTCCTCTGGAAATCCTGTCTGGCTACAGGACTTAGCCATTTCAGTCTCTATATCCCCCTCTGGCAGTAATCTAAGGTAGACTCCCTGTAGAGTCCCCATATCCTCTCCCATCCCAGGCCTCTAGCTAATCACCAGAGATACCCCCCCCATTTCCATTATTAATCCCAGACCTCTCCTGCTCCACTTCTCCCCACACCTGATGCTGTTCTCCATTCCCTTTCTCACATCCTCTGCCACACAGTGCCTCCTCTTTATCTACATCAAATTACTATTTACTTCCTCTTTCTGAATAAGATTCATGCATAATCTCTTGGGACCTCCTTACTGCACAGTTTCTTTGGGTCTGTGAATTTTAGCGTGGTTGTATTGTATTTTATGTCTAATGCCCACTTATAAGTGAGTACATACCATATGTGTGTTTCTGGCTTTGGGTTACCCCAATCAGTACGATATTCTCAAGTTCTACCCATTTGCCCGCAAAATTTTTGATGCCTTTGTTTTCAATTGAAACAATTGAATAGTAACCCCTTGTATCGATGCACTACCTTTTCTTTACCAATTTGTCAGTTGAAGGACATCTAGGTTATTTCCAGATTCTAGTTATCATGAATAAGGCTGCTATGAAGCAAATGTTCCTGTGGTATAATGAATTATCTTTTGGGTATATGCCCAGGAGTGGTATAACTATTCCCAGTTTTCTGAGGAAATGCCAAATTGATTTCCAAAATGGTTGTACACGTTTGCACTCCCACCAGCAATGGAAGAGTATTCCCATGCTCTGCATCCTCACTAACATGTGCTTTCACTTGAAGTTTTGATCCTAGTCATTCTGATGTTCATAATGCAGATTCTCAGGGTCATTTTTATTTGCATTTTCTGGTGAGTAAGGACATTGAACATTTCTTTCAGTGCTTCTCAGCCATTCAGGAGTACTCAGTTGAGAATTCTCTGTTTAGTTCTGTATGCCATTTTAAAAATTGGGTTATTTGGAATGTTGGATTCTAATTTCTTGAATTCTTTATAAATTTTTTATATTAGCCCTACATTGTATGTAGAGTTGGTGAAGATCATTTCCCAATTTGTAGGCTGCCATTTTATCCAATTGATACTGTCCTTGGCCTTACAGAAGCTTTGGAGTTTCATGAGGTCCCATTTATCAATTGTTGATCTAAGAGCCTCAGCCATTGGTGTTCTGTTCAGGAAGATGTCTCCTGTACCAATGAAACAACTATTCTCCACTATCTAATCTATTAGGTTTAGTAGATCCAGTTTTATGTTGGAGCGTTTGATCCTCTTGAACATACTATTTTTGCAGAATGACAGATATGGATCTATTTGCTTTCTTCTACATGCTGACATCCAGAAAGGCCACCACCCTTATTTCAAGATGTTTTTCTTTCCACTGTATGGATTTGTCTTCTTTTTTAAAAAAATCAAGTGTCCATTAGGTGTGTGGGTTTATTTCAGTGATCAATTCCATTGATCAACCTGTCTGTTCCTATACGAGTACCATGTAGATACTTATTGCTATTGCTCTATAGTTCAGGTTCAAATCATGGATGATAATGTCTCCAGAGGTCCTTTTATCGTTGAGAATCATTTTGCTAGGTTTTTCTTTTTTTTTTTATTGGATGTTTTATTTACATTTCATATGTTGTCCCCTTACCCCATCCCCCACCCACCCAGGAACCCCCTATCCCCTCACCCCTCCTCCTTCTTCTCTGTGGATGTAACCTCTACCTACCCCCCCACTCCCACCTCCCCACCCTCAAATTCCCACCCCCTGGGACATCCAGCCTTCATGAGGTCAAGGATCTCTTCTTCCACCTATGCCCAGCAGGGCCCTCCACTCTTACATATACAGCTGAAGCCAGGGATCCCTCCCTAAGTGCTCCCAGGCTGGTGGTTTAAACCCTGGGAGCTGTGGTTGGTTGGTATTGTTGCTCTCCTCATGGGGCCACAAATCCTTTCAGCTCCTATGGTCTTCACTCTAACTCCTCCATTGGGAACCCCATGATCAGTTCAATGGCTAGTTGTGAGCATCTGTCTCTGAATATGTCAGACTCTTGCAGACCTCTGAGGAGACATCTGTATTAGGCTCTTATCAGCATGCACTTCCTGACTTCCACATCAGCATCTACCTTTGGTGACTGCACATGGGATGGATACTCAGGTGGAATGGTCTCCAGACAGCCCCTCCTTCAGTTTCTGTCCCTCACTGTCTCCATATTTTCTCCCTTGAGTATTTTGTTGCTCCTTCTAAGAAGGACCGAATCACCCCTACTTGGTCTTCCTTCTTCATGAGCTTCATGTTGCCTGTGAGTTGAATCTTGGGCATTTCAAGTTTCTGGGCTAATATCCAATTTTGTTTTTTGATGTGAAGTTCAGAATTGCTTTTCAAGGTCTATAAAGAATTGTGTTGGGATTTTGATGGGAACTGCATTGAATCTGTAGATTGCTTTTAGTAAGATGGCCATTTTCACTGTTTTAATCCTATAGATCCATGAGCATGGGAGATCTTTCCATCTTCTGATATCTTGCTCAATTATTTCTTCATAGACTTGAAGTTCCTTTTATGTAGGTCTTTGACTTGCTTGGTTAGAGTTACCTCAAAATATTTTATATCATTTGTGGCTATTGGGATGGGTGTTGATTCCCTTACTTTTTTATGGCTTTTTTTTATCATTTGTATAAAGAAGGGCTACTGATTCTTTTGAGTTAATTTTGTATCCAGTCACTTTGCTGAACGTGTTATTCAGCAGTAAGAGTTCTATGGTGGAATTTTTGAGGTTCCTTTTTGTACTATCATATCATCCACAAATAGCAATAATTTGACTTTGTTCTTTCTTAATTGCATCCTCTTGATCTCCTTTAGTTGTCTCCTTGTTCTAGCTAAAATTTCAAGTACTATATAGAATAGATAGGGAGAGAATGAGTAGCCTTGTCTTTTCCCTGATTTTAGTGGAATTGATTTAAGTTTCTCTCAATTTAATTTGATTTTGTCTATTTCCTTGCTGTATGTTACTTTGATTATGTTTAGGTATATGCTTTGTATCCCTGAGCTCTATAATACTTTTAACATGAATGGATGATGGATTTTGTCAAAGGCTTTTTCAGCATCTAATTATATAATCAAGTACCTTTTTTCTTTCAGTTTGTTTATATGGTGTATTACATTAAGGGATTTTTATATATTGAATCATCATTGAAATCCTTGGGATGAAGCCTACTTGATCATGATGAATGTTTTCAATGTGTTTCTGGATTTAGTTTGTGAATATTTTATTGAGTATTTTTGCATTAATATTCAAAAGAGAAATTTTCTTTGTTGAATCTTTGTGTGGTTTAAGTATCAGGTACCTGTGAATTCATAGAATGAGTTTGGCAGTGTTCTTTCTGTTTCTATTTTTGTGGACTAGTTTGAGGAATCTTGATATTATTTATTTTTGAAAGAATTTTGCACTAAAACCATCTGACCCTGGGATTTTAAAATGGGTTTTTTTTTGTTTTGTTTTTGTTTATTTGTTTGGTTGATTGGTTGGTTGGTTTGGTTGAGAGAGGTTTTATGGTGTCTTTGAATTCCTTAGGAATTGTAGGGCTGTTTAAATAGTTTATCTGATCTTGATTTAACTTTGGTAAATGGTATCTCTCTAGAAAACCATTCATTTCATTAATATTTTCCAATTTTTTGGAGTACATGCTCTTGAATTAAGACCTAATGATTGAATTTCCTAGTTGTCTATTGTTATCTTTCCCTTTTCCTTTCTGATTTGGTTTATTTGGACACTGCTTTGCTTTGCTGGCACACTTCAACTTCTTTATCTCAAGGTTGTGGGTTTGAGCCCCACTTTGGACACCAGCTGTGATGCTCCCTACCCTCAAGGATCATTGGAAAATATGAGTCCAAGAGGGCAAAGGGAACAGAAATGATGGACAGGGATTCAAATGCCTTGTGAGTAAGTATGGTGATGAAGACAAACCAGAATCATCTGCAGTAAGGCAGATCAACTATACTTGGGGTGATTCAAAGCTTATATAATTTGGAGGACTGGGGATAGAAACATACAGGATGGGCAATGTCATTGGCTGAAGGCTTAGGGTGTTAACATGGCTCATTAGCATGGGGACCCATTTAAGAAATCTCAGGTGTTACCTGAAAAGGTTCTTCTTAGAAGAAATTTGAAAACTCTAATCTAACAAAGGCTATGTAACATTCTGCAGGCACGTGGGGAGGGGAGTTGAATTCCCCAGATAAGGTCAGAGAAGGGGAAGCTCTCTGAATAAAAGGAGTCCTCCATTTTGCCTCAAGCTCCAGAAGGATAGCTGGACAATAGTAGACCTCAAACTTAACTATCATAGTTTCCCTCATCTCCCCATGATTTATTTTATAATAGTGAGGTATCATCATACCCCTCAGCTTCTATGCTAGGGATGGCTTGGTATTGAATCAGAACCTGATTATAAGTGATTTTTGCATTATTACTTATCTGTCATTTTAAAAATCAAATTAAGCAAGGAGTAAGCATAAAAATAGAATACAACATAAACCAGAGGGCTAGCGAGAGGTGGAAGCCAAGGAGAAAAGGAGTTATTGAATAAACTTAATTTCTCAGTGGATTGAATTCTCCAGAGAAAGTCTGTTCAGAGTTTTATGAGGGTATGAGCATTGGTCTTAAACATTTGATTCATTTACAAAGACATATTTTTTTCAATGCTAAGCAAATTCCAAATACTCCTACAGTCCTCTTCCTCCTTTCTTCAGCCTGCATTTATATATTCTATGTCTGTAATCATTTAAAGTATCTCATATTTCTACCAATAATGACACAGGAAACATAAACTAAGTTAAAAACATGCTAGCTCAGTGTGGTAGCTATATTTTCTAAACTATATACAAAATATCTATTTACATCCCTGATTCTACAAGTAAACTACTAACTCTTTTAGAAATCTCTGTATGAGTTATTCCATCTAGGTAGTCTGCCTTTCTTTTGAACTCCTCTAATCCCAAGAGGGCTTCTTAGCACTCTTTCCTAGAATACTCTTTTTCCTCTGTTCTGCTAGCTGCTTCTCTGTTGTTCCTGAAGCCCAAGTAGGAAATCAGTCTCATAGCTGGAGCTCTTCCGTAAGGCTCTTCTAATCCAAAAGGAATATAACAAGGGAGAAGGAGATCTATTGAATGTCTAATTGCTTATAAAAGACATTTCTAGTATTTCAACTACATCCTTGGCAGGCTGGAGCAGGGCACCATCATGATGAGTGGGAGTGGGGGCTCCAAGCAAAGGCAGTAGGAATCTGAACCATTTCACCTTTACAGTGGAGTAGTTTGAGGCCACTCAGTTGACTTTGCCATGGGTCATACAGCAAAGCCTGACTACAAGGCTTCTCCCAAGCAACTTGCCTTAAAAGAGGAAAGAACTTTCTGTTCTTTAGTATTCTTTGTATATTTTGGATATTAGCCCTCTAATGGATGTGGGATTGATAAAGATCTTTTCCCATTTTGCCTGATTGACAGTGTCCTTTGCTTTACAGTTTCATGAGGTCCCATTTGTTAATTGTTGATCTTACTGCCTGAACTACTGGTATTCTGTTCAGGAAAATTTCATAAGGGAATATGCATAAACTTATAAATTTACATAAGTTCAGAACCAGATTAACACATGTACACTTATACATTTTCACTCAAGCCAGTTGGGCTCAGCTTACACACACACACACACACACACACACACACACACACACACACACACACATATCCATACCTACAAATGCACATGGAGTAAAACACCAAGCACAAGTGCAAAAAGAATTCACTCATTCTGGATAAAAAAAAAAAATGGGCTCCAATTTTTACTGAATACTGAAAGAAAAAAACTTCTACCCTTTTTATGCTAAATGAATTAAACTCAAGTTTGTAAGAAAGAAATCTTTGTTCCATTTAATCAAACTAATCTTGCCTTGTTATTAAGAAATGACCTGCTCTGTCCCATGGTAAGTAGAAGCCTTCCTGCTCCTTCTGCTCTCTGCAGATTTTTCTTTTTTTTTTCTGCATTCTGCACATTGCGCTCTTAGTTTTTTATGTTATCTATAATTTCTAAGTTATTCTATTCTGCATTCTCCTTCCAATCTTGCTCTTTCCTCCTGCTCTGATGTCACTATGCCAATACTTCTAAATTTTTCTTTGAGTTCAGTTCTGTCTAAACGTGTTCTGTATAAAAAAGTTCTCCTCAGCTCATTTCCTCTGACTCTTCTTAATTTCCTCACCATTTAAACATCTTTTAGAATATGTGATCATGTGTTAAAAAGTTCATCACAAGTTCAAATAAAAAAAATCGAATTATAACATGAAAAAGAACTTTACAACAGAGATTGTTTACATACATATCCATTAGGAGTAATTATCTGGCTAAACATCCATCATCTGTGTAGATTCATAGAAGGTTGAAAACAATAACCAAGTTATTAGTGAAATTTTGTATAGATAAACCCAGTCAATATTTTATCTTCTGTCCTAGCATCTGTAATAAATAGTTCCCTTTTAAGGATCTTTGGTTAATTGTTTTACAAATTCTTGGAATGTGCTCTGAGTAGGAGAAAGTCTGATTACTATCTAAGAGCAATTAACTGGTGTCACCTGGGAAACTGACAGAGTTATCATTGCAGTTTTGACTATCAGAAAAGATCTAATAGCAGACCCACTATAAGAAAGCTTAATAATCACTCATATAATTTTAGGAATTCTTATAGGATCATCATTAAGAATTAAGAAGTCATCCATTTGTCTATATAGCATCACTACAAGAGAGTGCATCTTCATAGATCTGCAGAGATCTGACCTAAAGGGGATTGGCCAATACCTAGTGGTTATTATGTATGTTTAATAATAACAAGAAAAGCACATTCATGGCAGGAATCTTTCCTAAAATGAATTCTCTTAGTCCTTGCCTATAGGTCAAAATCTGTTGCAGATTAATCTGAAGCAGACCTTCTCAGGAAGATTACTTGATAGTTATTAGTGTGTCCTATTATGGCTCCTGACATACAGGCTTTTGAAGTAAGTTGTTATGGTTGTTTGTTATTCCTAGTTGTATTTTGTTATGCCTTCCTTTTCATTTCTGATTTTGATAACTTGAATTCTGTCTTTTTGGCTAAGCTAATCAATGGGTTTGTCTGTCTTGTTGATTTTCTCCAAGAACCAGCTGTTGGTTTTGTTGATTCTTTGTACTGTTTTCTTTGTTTGTAAATGAATAATTTCAGGCCTGATTTTGATTATTTCTTCTTGTTACCTGAGGCCCTCTAGGGTATCAGACCACATATCAATGTTCCTATGCAATCATGAGATTGAAGGTTCCTGTCATTCTCCCAGGAATACACCTTTGTTGCCTATTAAAAAGCACAGAGGACAAGATTATAGGCTGGTGTAGGATTTAATAGAAGTAAACAAAAGAGTCTAAGATATTCATCCAACAGTTCCAAATCCATATACACATTTGAGTTCCCTACAACGTGACAGGGAAATTTACACAGTCTTAGATTTAATAAAAGTTGCTTTCTTTAGCATTCCCCTAGCCTTTGAATAGCAAGACCTGGGGAATGGATTCAGTGGACAGTTAACCTTGACAAGACTTCCAAAGTGATTTAAAAGATCACCCACTATTATTGATGAAACCTTCCACCAGGGCTTACATGAATACAGGTATACAATGGCACATGTTTCAGTGCTCCAGTATGTGGATGATTTACTGTCGGCTGCCACAAAAGTTGACATTTGCATGGAAGCAACTAGGTCTCTTCTAGAAACATTGCAAAGACTAGGATATAGAGTCACACCCAAGAAGCTCAGATCTGTGTAGCTAAAGCAAGTTACTTGGGTTCCTAGCCCAAGGGAGGTCAATAAACCCTCTCTTAAGTCTGTTAGGCTTAAGACCACCTTAGGCATCCTGATGCCTAAGACCAATCACTAAGTATGGGAATTTCTGGAGTCTGCTGGTTTCTGCAGACTCTAGATACTGGTATTTGTTGACATAGTCAAAGCATTCTATGAGGCCACTAGGGGGCAGGAGGAACTTTCATAAGGACTGAGGAAAATGGTAAACATTTCCAAGGCTTAAAATCTGCCCCAGCTCTGGCTCTGCCTGACATGACAAAGCCTTTTCATCTGTTTGTAGATGAAAAGCAAGGTACTGCCAAAGGGGTACTGGCCCAGATCTTGGACCTCTGGTGATGACCAGTGGCCTACCTGTCCAAGAAATTCAACCCAGTGGCAACGGGATGGCCCAACTACCTGAGAATTATAGCTACCACCCTGCTCACTAAGATGTAGACAAACTAACTTTAGAACAGCCTCTGACAATAACCCATACAGAATCTCTCATGCTATAAAAGGATTCCTCCAACCTTGATTTAACCATTCTGAAGTTTCCATTGCCTCCTGCCCTATGCACCTTGCTGAAATTTGCTACACTGCTACCTGATCTGGACTTGAAAAGCTGACTAATAAATTACTATTAGAAATCCTGCAATATATAAATGGGACCCAGCCAGACCTACTTGACTATCCCTGGCCTAATGCAGATCTCATCATGTACACAGATAGAAGCAGATTCATGGAAGATGGCACCAGTACGTAGTGGCAGCAGTGGTAGACTTGGAAAAGACATCATGGGTATCTCCTCTTCTGAGCAGGGCTACAGCCTATAGAGAAGAATTAATAACCCTAATGTAGGGAAGACTTATTAGCTGAAATTTCTAATCATGCTGTCCTTAAGTCAATCTAGGGACTCTAGAGGGACTCTAGAGGCCTGCATACCTATGTTTGACACTTACATGAACCAAGCCCACTAGCCACCCTTCATTGGCTCCAGGCTGGAGATTTGGTTCTGGTTAAAAGACATCACAAAGATTCCCTGGCCCCTCCCTGGAAGAAACCTTACACTGTAATCTGGATGATCCCCACAGCAGTCATGATAGACTAGATCCATACTTGGGTTCACTATTCCCATCTGAAGCCTGCTCCTCAAGAACATCAGGACCCAAAACAACTATGGACCATCCAGCCTCATCAACAGGATCCACTGAATTAAGAATTGTGGCCAAAAGACAACATCAAGGTCCAGAGTGATAGGAACTATATGACAATACCCAGAGTTCCCTCTAAAGATAAGACTTGTTCCAAATGGACCATTACCTTTTGTTTCATGCTTTATGATAACTCTTGTCCAATCCCAGGGCTAATCAGACATAATAATTATAAGCCAATAACTTGGCTATGAAGCTGTCTAATACTAAGACAGGCAGAATTATAATTGACCTATATTATGATGGTTACTCTCAATCTCGAAGAATTGTTACAGACCTTTGTTACTTATGTCCAGAATGAGGCAGCAAGCCTCAAGAAGCTCACATTTACCAGCCTTTGCCTTATGATTTTGTGGCTTGACCACATACTCTGGGACATAAAGGTACTAGGTATAGGGCTAACAATGTGGTAGAGGAACACTTAGTATAGGATCAGTTTTATGCATGTTCAGAAGAAACAGGGTCCACAAGCATTCAGTCTCCTGCTGGTTAGAATCATCATCATTGGGGATGTAAAACCTGGCTCCTTGGATGGAAAATGGAATGTGCCCCTTTTATTGAAATAAAACTCACTTGTAATTGAGATTGCAAAATTCCTAAGACTTGTAATCCCTTGCTTGTAACTCTCAAATCTTGGGACTTTTTCATTTCCTGATTGAAAGGTTGGACACACCTAGGGATTCAGAGCTTCTGTGATGGGATCAGATCCAGGAATATCCTTTAAAACCCAATGATTAGCAGAACTATAGATCCTACACCCAATGGGACCTCTAGCACATCACAAAACACAGTCCTTTGACAAAAATAGAGCCTACAATACATTCAAGTCCCAGGAGTAAATTCAGGGAGAAATTTTAACAGTTACTGGGCATTTCTCAGACTACACTATCTCCTCAGACTGTGCTTCTTCCTTAAGAGGTCCTTGAGCCCCTTTATTACATGGGTTTCCCTTAGTCAATGCCATAGAAGCAACCTTTTAGTTTCTTAATGTTTCTAGGCCAATCATGACCAATGATTGCTGGTTCTGTATGGATCCCAGACCACCTTATTATACAGAATAGCTACCATTTAACCCTGACAATTTCCAACTCCTCAAACTAGTGCCCCCAATGACACTGTTCTTGTCCATGGGAGACTTTGATCTCCCTGAGGGACATACGAGAAAGTGAACCATGTTTTAAGTTTCAAAAATATTTATTATCTACATCACTTTATTCAGATGTATGTCATGCTCTTTATATTCTTGTGATAAAATTGTCTAATTCCCTTGGAATCAAAAAGATAATCCTCTGGCAGCACCTTAAGACACCTGGCTTACAGGTACCATAGTTCCTTCCCTTTGCCTATACATGGCTTATTTCACAAAGAAACAAAAGCCCAAATTATGTGTGCTTGTTCATGTACTATCACAATGAACTGATATAAAACTGGAAAAGTCACATCTTATGAAGGGACAGTAAGGTGGGATCACAGGGCAAAAAATTTTCTGATTAAACAAGTGGATTAGGAGCTGGGCCAATTGCATTCCAACATCTCAGTTTTAGAACAACAAATAGACTCCTTAGCTGAAGTGGTCTTACAAAATGGGCAGGTATTAAACTTGTTTTACTTCAAGGAAGGAAGATTATATATGGATCTAGGGGAATAATGTTGCTTCTATGCCAATCATTCTGGGATGATTAAAAGCACTTTCCTTGAAGTTAAACTAATCTCCTCAATATGGAACAAGGGAGAAAACAAGACACAAACTCGTTTGAAAATTATTTAAATGTTCGCCTTGGCTAATATCCCTGATTACTGCTCTACTGGCCCCCTCCCCCATGTATACTGTTACTAACTCTCCCTTTTGAGTTGTGTCTTTTCAATGTTCTTATGTCCTTTGTTAATAGAAGGATCTCTGCCATTAAACTCATGGTCCTAAAAACCCACTATGAGCCTATAGATGCAAGGGATGAGGCTTATTATAACTTCCTAGATCCTGGGAAAGAAACATAATATTCACCTTTAGACACAGAGGAAAATTCAGAGTCGATGGTTTGACTCAAGTACAAGCTCAAGGGTGGGTAAGTGTGAATGATATGGTCTAATATAGCTGTAGCCATTTCTTGATTGTAACAATTACTTTATAGCTTCCATGTTGTGAATAAGGCTGAAAACAAGTTCATCCACTATTAAGCTGATACCAAAGAATGCTACTAATAGGTCAAAAGGCTATGACTGTATTACCTATGTTCTATTCCAATGTACCAAAAATCCCCTATCCACCACTCTTCTTGCTTCGCTTGGAACCAATCAGCTTAAAGGTCAGCAGATAATACTCTGTCTAGCAAGCTAAAATTATGTACTGCTCCCCTATATACTCCCCTAAATACTCCCCTATATGCCTTTAAACCTTTGAACTTGGATTTCTTATAAAAAGTGCACCCTAAGAACAGACTATTACCACATTTAGGCTCCTGAGTCCTTTTTGTCATGTTGATAAATCAGTCTGAATCCAGTGTTCAGTAATAAACTCTCTTTATATCTGAGACTAGTGTCTGAGTAGTTAGTGCATGGCTAGTCCTTGACTCCAAAAGAACGAAGGCCCTCCCCTTTCACTGATGT
Organism: Grammomys surdaster; assembly: GCF_004785775.1. Taxonomy (NCBI): domain Eukaryota; kingdom Metazoa; phylum Chordata; class Mammalia; order Rodentia; family Muridae; genus Grammomys; species Grammomys surdaster. The sequence goes on from NW_021620983.1 coordinate 7,595,526, forward strand.
CAGATAAGCCCATCCTCTGCTACATATCTATCTCAAGCCATGGGTCCCTCCGTTTATACTCTTTGGTTGATGATTTAGTTTCTGGAAGCTCTGGGTGGTCCAGTAAGTTGATATTATTCTTCCTATGGGGCTGTAATCTACTTCAACTCCTTCAGTCCTTATCCTAGCTCTTCTATTGGGGTCCCTGGGCTGAGTCTGATGGTTGGGTGTAAGTTTCTGCATCTGTACTGGTCAGGTGCTGGTAGAACCTCTCAGGGAACAATCATACCAGGCTACTGTCAGCAAGTGCTTCTTGGCATCAGCAGTAGTGTAGGGGTTTGATGTCTGCAGATTAGATGGATCCCTAGGTGGGACAGTCTCTGCATGACCTTTCCTTCAATTTCTGTGCCACGTTCTCCTGTCTTTCCTTAGGACAGGAACATTTCTGTGTTAACAATTTTGACATGGCCTCATCCCTTAACTGGGGATTGTACCTATCTACTAGAGGTAATCTCTACAGGTTCTATCTCCCCTTTGTTGGGTATTTCAGATAAAGTCATCCCCATTGGATCCTGGGAGCCTCTCACATCCCTAGTGTCTGGGACTTTCTGATAGCAAGGCTACCCCAAGTTCCCCATCCCATACTGCTATATAATTCTATTTGATTTCCTGATCTTTTGTAATTCTCTCCTTTCCCTTCCAATAAATGATCCTGCACCCCTCCTCCCTTTTCCCTCTCTCTCCTCTCTCCCTCCCAGGTTCCTCCCTCCCTCTACCTCCTGTGATTGTTTTGTTCCCTCTTCTATGTAGGACTGAAGCATCCGCACTTTGGTCTTCTTAAGCTCCATATGTTTTGTGGGTTGTATCATTCATATTCTGAGCTTTTAGCCTAATATCCACTTATCACTGAGTACATACCATGTGTGTTCTTCTGTGACTGGGTTACCTCACTCAGGATGATATTTTCTAGTTCCATTCATTTGTTTGTGAATTTCATGAAGTCATTTTTTAAATAGCTGATTAGTACTCCATTGTGTAAATGTATCATATTTTCTGTATCCATTCTTCTGTCGAGGGACATCTGGGTTGTTTCCAGCATCTGGCTATTAAAAATAAGTCTGCTATAAACATAGTGGAGCATGTGTCCTTGTTATATGTTGGAGCACCTTTTGGGTATATGTTCAGGAGTGGTATAGCTAGGTCTTCAGGTAGAACTACTTCCAGTTTTCTGAGTAACCACCAGATTTGTTTCCAAAATAGTTTTAGTATTCTTAATTAATCAGCTTCTCATATGTTTTATATCACTCAAAATGTGATCTTCCCTGTAATTTTAAATAACTTCTTTTTTTTCTTTTATTTTTATAGGCATGTTTTTAATGCACTATGGAAAAATAATCCTCTTAGTCAAATGCTGATTTTTCTGCCATCATATCTTTTCTCAATCTGGACGTGGCTTGGCTATGATTATTCTCAGAAAGTGTATCTCCAGTTCATGTAAACAATGCTCCTCACTCATTCTCTGCCTTGCCAATAAAAGCAAATGAGTCAATATAGAGCTTGAAATAGAGAATAAGGTGGGACTTCTGATTCTAGAAGGGGTAGAGAAAGAGATGGGAAGTGAAGGAGGAAGCCAGGAGTAGAACTTCAGACAAACATCAGGAGATGATCAGCTGGATCAAGAAAGGGGAACAAATGCAAGTAAAATGGGAAGATAGTCTGAGAGGAAGCCTGACTAGCTTGGAGCTTTAGTATGAAGTAATGATTGCTCAGTATTTGGCTCAAGACAATTTTAATAAATCTTATCCCCTCTGTGTGGTTATTGAAGAATTAGCTAGGTAAGGAACAACTCCTGATGTACTAATTTTATAATAATTTTCAAATGGTGCCCAACTTATGGTAATTAGAACCCAAGTTTGCAGTCTCCAATGAACTTATTGAAAGGCAGGGGGAAAGTTAGCCTAGTTAAATAGACACTTGGTCTATTTAAAAAATGAAAGAAAGCAGGTGAAAGCCCATGGACATAAGAGCTGTGACTTCTCCCAGTTGTGCTCAGTTAAGAGTATGCTAGGGAGAACAAGGTCTGAAACTCTGCATAAACAGAGCATGTTGGCAAGGCCTGGCCAGGGCCAGCAGAAGGCAAAACCAGGAGTCCTGAGCTATGTGAATAGCTAGGGCAGAGCTAGCACCAGGTACAAATTATAAAGCCCCATGCATCTGAACTGACAAGATATTAAGTTTAAAACTGGTAAACTGAAATCATTTAGGAGAAAGTCAGACATTAAAGGGGAAATATTTTCTACGTTAAAAAATGGAACAGCAGCAGGCCCTAGGATTTTATATAGTTTCCTATTATTTGCTGGTGTCATGGAGCTAGTTACAGTATATGGTGTAATGATCACAGTTTTCTGTGCCCTCACTTAGAAATTTCAGAATAAAACAGACTTAAACCAGTGAAGAACTGAGAGACAGAATATTAAAGTACAGGCAATAAGAATAGAGGGTAAAAAGTGTCTTCCTAATAGAAAAGAGGAAACTGATAATTACTAAAACTTAGAGGTCCCTGCCTGTGAGATGTTTGTTAGCTCTTTCTGCTAAATGGACCAACAAAACAGGGCAGCAACATCTAAATTCCAAGGACTATTAGAAATGGATTTGTTGTTACAGCATGAGATAACCCATCTGGCCACAAAAGTTAAATGTCCTTTCTTTCTTTCTTTCTTTCTTTCTTTCTTTCTTTCTTTCTTTCTTTCTTTGATTTTTGTTTGAATGTTTTGTTTTTTTCCCTAGTAGTGAAAAATAGAAAAGATATTTTCATTATTTGACATTGCTAAAATATAAGAGATTTTAAAAGATTTTAAATGAATTCAAAATACCACTACACTTCAAATTTGTTCTTTTCTAAGTTAAAGAGCTTCAATGATTTGAAATTGAGATGAAATAATTGAGCAGAACAATGGTAGCATATACCTTTAAACCCAGCACACAGGAGACAGAGACAGGCAGATTTCTGAAGTTCTAGACCAGCATGGTCTGGGTTGACAAGTGGCAACAGAACTCCATATGAAAGGCTGGGAGACAAACAGGAAAGCTACATGCCCCCCCCCCCCCAGCCAAAAAATCATGAGATGAAGTAGTGTTTCATGCTGCTTTGAGCAGCCAAGCATTCTCCTTGGAGCAAGGACATCCTGCAGGAGAACTAATGCCATCCCCACCTATCATAAAATACAGAACCCAAACCTCTAAACAGGTACAGTAATTATTGAGAATTAATCAGGATACTCTGAGCAGCCAACCAGTATTTTTGAAACATGAAGCTCCCATGGGAGAATTGGTGGCAGCTCAGTCTAGCAAAAAAATGCACAATACAAACCCATACCTCTAAACAGGTACATTACATTTAAAAATATACTTGAACAAGTTAGAGAAAACAAAACCAGAGACAGATAGGTTCCTTGTGAGTTCCAGGCAAACTTGATCTACAAAATAAATCCAAGACAGTCTGATGTGCTACACAAAAAAACGTGTGTCAATAAATAATAATAAATCTAAATCACTGTTCATGAGGATATTTGAATTCCATCCAGTCTTGTTTTGAGTTATCATCATCAAAATAAAGGCATATTCAATGGTAATGGTGGTATATAGCACATGTTGTTTGAAAGAAGTAAAAACAGAACAGATCTGGATTTAAAAAATGGGCTGCTTGGATCAGTCTATACTTCTAATGAATTCAAACTACTGAACAAAAGATATATTATGTTGGTAGAGGGTCTTTGTGTTTGTGTCATCAGAAAAAGAGAAAATGCTTTGGATCATCCTAACTAATAAGGAGTAGATTTGATAGAGGGAGACCTCCTGAAGACCTTGGCTCCAATAAGGAGGAAAAGAGAAATCAAAACAACTTAACAAGATGATGGTTTCTCGTTCCATTCATATGCTTGCAAAATTCATGATGTCCTTGTTTTTCTTAGCTGAATAATAGTCCACTGTGTAAATGAACCACATTTTTGCATCCATTCTTCAGTTGAGGGAGTTTGGGTGGCTTGAAGTTTCTACCTATTAAGAGTAAGGCTGCTATGAACATAGTGGGGCATGTGTTCTTGTGATGTAACTAGGCAAGACTTCCAATGGAGGGATTGGGACAT
>NW_021620983.1:7602149-7646779 GCF_004785775.1 Grammomys surdaster
GTTGCTGTAGCTGACCTGCCTACTATTCCTGTGAGGACAGAAACTGCGTTCTCCTGGCACTTAGTACTTCATCCTAAAACAACAAGGGATTAAGTAAAGTAGCCTTTGTTCTATCTCAGCAGGAACTGGGCTGCTCTTTCAGCCTGCTAGTTTCAGTAGCAGGAAAAAAAAAAAAGAACACTTAGAATATTAAATTTAGCAATTTCTAAGTTGTAAAAGTTTTCCTATAAAAGGTCTCTAAGAAAAATGGGAAATTTGGAAAGACTCCAAATCGGGTATGGGAAAATTCTCTCTCCTCTCTTTGTCCTAAGCAGTTATACGTCTTTCAGAATACATGATCACATAGTAAAAAGTTCATCACAAGTTTATACATAAATTCAAATCATAAATGAAATAAGTTTACAACAGAGAATGGTTACATGAGTATCCATTATGAGTAATTATCTGGGTAAATATTCATCACCTGTCTCAGCTCTGCAGATGCATGGAGAATTACAAACCATAACTAAGTCATTAGTGAAGTTTTGTATAGGTTAACCAAGTCAATATTTTATCTTCTGCCCTAGCACCTATAATAAATCATAGTTTCCTTTTAAAGAGCTTTGGTAAATGGGTTTCCAACCTGTTGGAATATGCGCTGAGTAATAGAAACAATTAATTGTTGACAGAGTTCTCATTGCAGTTTTGACTATCAGAAAGGACCTAATAGCGGTCCCACTATAAATAAATCTTAATAAATACTGATATAATTTTAGAAATTCTTATACAATAATCATTAAGAATTAAGAAGTCATCTCTTTGTCTTTATAGCATCATTTCAAGACAGTACATTTTTGTAGTTTTGCAAAGGTCTACTCAAAAGGGTGAGCTAATATCTAGTGATTGTTATATATGTTTACTATAACAGGAAAAACATATTAATAGCAGGAATCTTTCCTAAAATGATTTTCTCCCAGGCCTTGCTTATAGAAGCAAATTTGTCATGGATTATTTATTAATCCAAAGCAGAATTACCTCAGGAAGATCACCTGCTAGTAATTAGCCTGAGAGTTGTGTAACTTGATGATTTTTTTGTAGGATTCCTAATTGAGGTAGCTGGGTTAATTCAGATGCCTTTGCCTCCTTTGAGACCACTGACATCCCACTCAGTTGCCTCATTCAGCCTTAATATGACAAGAAGTGCCTAATGTTATTGCAACTTGGTATGCCATGTTTGGCTGATATTCCTAAGTGGCCAGTTCTTTTCTGAATGGAAATGGAGCAGGAGTCAGAGGAGAGGTGTAGGAGATAGGGGCAGAGGAAAGGAGAGGAAACATTGGTCAGCATGTAATATATGAGAATAAATTTTAAAAATTACTCTCTGTGTGTGTTTGTGCATTTCCTGCATGTATATCTATGTGCCCTGTGTATCATGATCTCAGAGATGAGAAGAGAGTATTGAATACCTTTGAACTGGAGTTAGAGTGATTATGAGCTACCATGTTGGGATTGAATATGTGTCCTCTCCAGCCCCCAGCTTTCCTTTCTTTGACAGAATCCTCCCACTATCTCTCCTTATGCGAGGATTCTACATACAAACATATAAATAACTGTACTTTTATACCATATCTTATTAAGAGGAGAGAGAATTAAACAACAAAGTATCCATATATGTTCCCAGAAAGGGTGTTAAACATATGAAGGAAGATATAAGACTCTCCAGTTTCCACTACATTAAAGGACAGTGTGTTATTGAATTCAATCTAACTCAAATTCAATCCAAAAGTAAATAGGAAAACATGACTAAATCCAAACAAAACAGCATCAAGAATGAAGTTGATATGATATTTCCCATTTGCTATAGACTAGTGAACACAGAGGCAATCAGCCAGAGGACAAAGTGTTCAGAGGAGACAAACAGGGTCAAACTCCAAAGTAATCACAAATAGAGATGACTACTGTCCTTGAAAAATAACTTTTAAATCTGGTAGATTTCTTTTGGAAATTCTGTTTTACTTCAGTGAATTAAGAGAGGCCAACAAACTTATTGGTAGATGAATATGAAAGATAGTCTAGTACTGCTTTGGATTTTAGTCAAATACCTTAGAGAAAAGCCAGTCTTAAAATAAGAAGCTAAGATTTAAACAGTTACTCAAATTTGATAAGGAGAAAATTATTATTTTTTGTTGTGAGAAAAAGTTTGTTTAAATGCAGATTGGTGAGTTGCAGAATAAGATAGATGAAACAAACTAAGAGTCATGGTCCATGAGGATCAAGGAAAAGACATATGATTAGACATTCTGGTTAAGGACTTAGTTCTTCCTTGTATATTTTATTATTTTCTGGAGAATGAACATATTAGTCTTCTTTTAATCTTTTTATAACCAATCAAGTGTATAGTTTGTAGTTTGTTACCAGATTCTTTGAAATGTGTCTTCTATCTAGTGTGTGTGTGTATGTGTGTATGATAGAGACAGAAACAGAGAGATGGAGACACAGAGACAGAGACACAGTGACAGAAATAGAGACAGAGAGTGAGAAAGTTCTCTCCTGTCACATTCATGTACGTTTTTGAGATCAATCTCAGATGACAACTTGATAGTCTTTCATTATTAGCTATTGTTTTGTTTTTTTTAAGTGCTAAAATAATTCACTCTTACATATTATTTAAAATTTGCATTAGGAGGACAAAAGATGTTGGCATTCAAATGCAGGTTGCCTATGGGAAATCTCTCTGTTGGGAGATAAATACCTTGAGTAGACTGGGAGCTACCCAGAGATATTTGCCTGGATCCTACAATTAAAAATTTTTGTTCCACTGTGTGATAAACTACAAACAAATGTTTTCCTATTAGCAGATTGGCTATTCAAGATGTACAAACAATTCTGAAAATTCTTGCCTGTGTATACTAGACCTGGGCAAATAAACAAATGAATTAAGGATAATAGAAATCTATCTTTCTGTATGTAAGCACAATCTAGAAGTACAGAAAGAGGGACCAGTGCTAGAGCATACACATTTCCTTTCTGTGTATGAGCATCTCTTTCTCTCTGTCTATTACTCAATTTCTGTCTGTTAGGATATCATTCGCATTAAAACTGCCACACTCTGGTGAAAACATCCCCTGGAGCAGAGCTGTAACTCTACCACTGGAGAAGGCTTTCCCCTCATAGCTGTAACATTTTTCAAAAGTTAAATTGAAATAATATCTACTAAAATTTGCATATTACTTTGATATAGCAGTGGTTAATTTTCATTATCAACTCGAATAGATTTAGAATCATCATGGAAATAATTATCTATGGAGCTTACCCTGAACGTTTAACTGAGGTGTGAAGGATGGAAGTGATAACATTCTACGGGATGGGTGTTCCCAGTCCCCGTGAAAAGGACAAAGTGAGCTGAGCATGGGTCTTCATCACTGTCTGCTTTCTGACTGGATGCAATGAGACAGCTACTCCTCAGTCTTCTTACAAATGCCTTGCCATGATGGTCTACACCCTCAAGGACTGAGCCAAATAATTCCTGCCTGATACTGCTTCTGTCAGATATTCTGTCTCAGAAATAGGAAAAGTAATTAGTGCAATGATCAAGGAAGTAGACTGTAACACATTGAGTAGAATAAAAATATGGAAATTCATATACTCTTAAATTAGTCTGAGAGATAAGAGAATCCCAAATCCATCTGCTGCATGTAACATAAATAAATGAGTTTAAAATTTCACTGGAAGCTATATCTAGTGAATAACATTTAGAGACTCTGTGGCCTATAGAACTGAACACACATGACTTATGTGACAAATAAGAAGTTAATATCTTTATACTGATAACTGAAAGATCCACATGCACCATGAAACCAAAGCTCACCTTACCAATACTGGGACAAATAGACATCATGTATTTGAGCCTTTGGAAAGGCAGCATACCCTTCCTATAGTTTCTCACTAAATCTGTGGAATGAGAAACTTTTCCCAAAGGGATTTCAGACATATTTGTATTGAAAAGTATTATAAAAAGGTGACATTCTTGGTAATTTTATATTAAGAACTTTACATATGTGTATATGTGTGTCTGTCACATGTTTGTTGGTGCTAAAGGAGGCTAGAAGAAGGTATTGGATCTGCTGTTGGAATTTCAAATGGTGTGCTCTTAACCAGTAAAACATCTCTCCAGCCCAATAATATTCTCTTTAAATGGTCAAGAATAACCTCATTTCCACGAACAGTGTGAGACACTGCTTGTATCCAAGGAAACTACAGATAATCACCTAGTCACAGGGGACAATATTTAAAAACATAATGAGTTCTCTGAGATGTCTTACTGGGTTAAAAGTCAGTTGCTGCCAAGCCTTACATCATGAATCAGATCCCTAAACATACATGGTGGTAGGAGAGAACTATTCATTCCTGTTAGTTGCACCCATGCCTACACACACACACAGACACACACGCACACACACACACACGTCCAGAAATTAAAAGATTAAGAAAGGACAATATTAGAAAACCTAAAAGTACATCTTGATGGAGTTTGAGGCAGATAACTTTGTTTTCACTCAGAGTGGAACATCAAATGTCAGGTATATTTTTCAACAGTATTTAGAAAGCATACTGGTGTTGCCATGCTGCAAATATACACAAAAGAAGAAGGCTCTGGAATGGGAACAGGGCTTGATTATAGGCATAGGTAAAAGAGGTGTATCTATCAATAAGACTCCAGACTTTATAGTTATGATAATAAAATTTCATTATACAATGTAATTGTGGAAGTCTAGAAAAGAGAACAGAGTAGCACTTAGAGAATCTCAGGACGTGTCCTGAGTGTTTAAGAAAATGTGTTTGTCCTTGAATATTCCCTGCACTCTACAAATGTGGTTGTTCTAGAGAGGTCCCATAATATAAATTATATTAAGTAAAACATCATTAACCCATGCTGAGCAAAATTAACTGAAATATTTGGTGTACTAAGGCATCTTGCTATAGAAAATTGCTAAGATACCCAACAATAAGTGTCTAGTTGGGTCTTATTCTTAGTCATTCTCTTGAATATACCTTTCTTCATAAAACAAGACATGAAATTCAAGCTTCAATACCAACTGGAGTCAGTTACATCTTGCTGGAATACTGTCAACTTAATCCTCTAAGGAATCTCCCCTCCATAAACCTTATGCCTTTCCCTGAAGTGAGAAGTATATAAGTGTTTCCATTTTCTTTAATGAGTTGGAGGCAGTAGTGTGTGATGCTGTATCCAGTTGGGCTATAGCTCTTGCTCAATTGCTGCCACCTAATACTTCAAATTCAGATCTGTTATAGTTTAAAGTTTGTTTGATGTTGAATTTAAAAAAAAAACAGTTTGGGGTACTGGAGAGATGACTCAGCAGTTGAGGGCACTGGCTGTTCTTTCAGGGGACCCAGGTTTGAAGTCTAGCATCCACATGGCAGTTCACAACTATTTGTAATTCCAAGTTATAAATATATAAAGATGTAACTCCACATAGATGTCCGTGGAGGCAAAACACCAATGCATGTAAAATAAAGGTAAATAAAATAGACAAAGCATAAGTTTCTTAACAAGAAAAAGGAGTAGATTTTTACAGATATATTTATATGACAGAGTTAATAGAGATGAGCATTTATTGGTCATCTGCTGAATGCAGGACCATGACATAGTTGATTTGCATGAGAGATAGTGAGTGTTCTCTGTGGTTACTTCTTGGAGAAGGAAGAAAGCATGAGAGGACTGGCAATACCTAGTTCTGCAAATATTTTATGAAGACATGAGAGAAACAGTCAGTTAAACGAGCCAGGAAAATAAGAAATTGTATGACACTGAAAGGTTTGGAGTTAGTAAGATGACTCAGTGGGTAAAAGCTCTAGTCACTGAACCTGAGGACCTGAATCCAATCTCAACAAATCATAGGATGAAAAGAGAGATCATACTCTTGACACCTGTCCTGTGACTGCCACAAGTGTGCTGTGTCACTTCTGCGATTGCATTCAAGTACAGAAACCATATACTCACACCAACAATACTAATATATATATATATATATATATATATATATATATATATATATATATAATAAAAAATTGACTACAGAATTTAGGTGCAGCACGACCACTAAGTTTCTCCTTTTCTGGTCCAGTGGCCTGTCTTCCTGCATGGAGGTTGCCATGGTCACCTACTATGCTGATAGCCAACTGTGAGATTCATGTCCCATGGCACACTGGATAAAACCACCTACCCGTGGAACACTCTTGTATCAAAATATGAATTCTCTCCTTTCTCCTCTTTCACTATTTTATTCCATATGTTACTAATCAAAGCCACTAAGGCATCAGCCTGTGGATTCTTTTAGACCCTTGCTTTATCTTCCTTATATACATTGTTCACCGATGTTTGATATAAATGATTGTTTTTTACATAGATGACTCCACCTTAAGTGTTTTGTTTAGGATAATGTGGAGATAATGTATGAACTTTCTTAAGGTAGCTGGAAATATTTACTACAAAAAGTGTGTTCTTTCTTAAATATTATGTCTTTTATTGTGTGATATACACTTGTAGTCAATTGTAAAATAAATTCAAAGACAGTATATTGTAGCTCGGCATTCATTATAGATGTTAATTGTTAAAATTAGAGAAAGCTGGCTTGATAATATTTTAAATCGCATATGCAAAACCTTGTAATAGTTTTTAAATAATCACTAACCTTTTATAATGTTCATTTTCTTTAAAATTGATGAGATAATGAAAGTGATTTTTAAACTTTATTTGCAGATATACCTCCAAGTCTGAAATGCCCATGTCTATACAACTTTACATAGTAATTTCTTTCCAAACACTAATTTCTGAACCATAAAACAGTATAATTGAGGTACTAGATTAAAAGTTTTATCAAAAAATGAAATTGGAGCATCAGGTAAAAGTAATTCATCAAACTATTTTTCTTAAGTTCCAGATGTTCTCTCTTAACACTAGTGTTCCTCATGCATCCACTCTTTAGCCAATAATCCATGAAAAGTGCAAACACAATGGCACGTGGACACAAGTGAGCATTGAAAGTTGCCTCATGGCGTGATGCTGATGAATGACAAGTTATATATTCACACCCCTCGTGAAACCAGTCTCTGATTATCCCCAATATTTATTCAGAGCCCCACGCTGTTCCCTTTGTGAAATTTATTGTTTTCCATCATCTACATAGAAATCTGAACCATACTGCTATGACATCAAATGTGCACAGAAAGCAGGATATTCTGTTCAGTGCCTCAGGGAGCCATTTGGCCATTTAATTTCTCTGGAAATAGAAACTTAGCATGGCCTTGGACAGATTCACTAAACTCAAATCTATATAAAGTAAAAGAACAGAGAAAATGAGGAGACTTGACACATGCCCTGAATGAAATCAAGGATAATAATTAGCAAAAAGACTTGACATAAATTTGTCTTGCTCAGAAGTATATTGTATTCCTGCTAATATTAAAAGTATGTTTTGGTAACAATAATTACTTTTCCAAAAGACTTTTCATTTGAGAAAGGCTCACCTTCTGTATTTAGTTAGCATGCAGTCGCCTGTGAAGACCAGGCTTACTCTGAACTTATAAATATCCTCCTGTCTCTCCCTCTGTAGTGCTAAAGCTTGGATTATAGGCTTACTATGCCCTTTATCCTTTATTTGAAAGGATTTATCTTATTTATTTGTCTGTGAACTTGTGCGTAGGTGCCCATGGAAGCCAGAAGCTGAACTTCAACATTCCTTGCTGGAGTTCAAAGGCTTTGTTTCAGGGCTACCTGATAAGCATGCTGGGGTCCTGTGCACAGTCCTCTGACCAAGCAGCAAGAGCTTTTAAGTAGTAGTTCTCTATCTCATCCTCTACTCTTAACCTAAAAAAACTCTAATGATACTTACAGAAAACAATATACAAATTACCAAAGGAAATGAAATAAAATTTGGCTGTAATTTCATTTAAAAGATTCTGGTTTATCACTGACCCAGAGACACATGAACTTGAGAAGGGTCATATTGCTGCCATTGGTGATAGTCTGCAGGGAAAACTATTGGTTTTGACAATTATAATCTATGCAACATCAGATTGTTGTCTAAATACTCTATCCTTTAAATCCTGTATATTTAAAGTTGGATGACAGTACTATTGTCTCTGGATTTTAGGAGAATTTAATGTTCTGGTATGAAAAAAAATCCAGTATATTGCATAACGTATGATAAGCATATGTCAGGTTGGTCTTTATTATTTATTATTACAATCTCCCATGCTTTCCAACTTTATCAAAATAATGTGTTCTCTAAATGAGATCAGAGCTATCTTTTTAATGTAGAAGGAATCCTGCAGGAACAAAGGCTATTTTAGACATTTCTTGTGTATTAATCACTCAAACTGAAAAACACATATCACAAGTGGTATCCATAATATCACTTTGAGCTGTAAATAGGCTCGTGTTTCAGAATGTGATAGCTAGACTCTTTTGGAAAGTAGATTTCTTGGCAGTAATCCTCCAAACAATTGGTCTTTTCCTTGTGGACAGACTGTACTCTGTAAAGGTCTGGTGACTGTGGCCTTTTACATTGATACTGAAGGGGTGAGTTCATGCATCCCAACTGGTAAAGAAACAAGTTGACATGATGGCAAACCATTGTCTTTAGTTTCACTCAGAGATGTGAGTGTAGGAACTGAGAGCTGCAGAAATATGCAAGGATCTGATCTGAGTCAGAACAACACTGAGGACTAAAGTCTATCATGTAGCAGCAAATAGCTACCATTGGCTCAATGCTGCATGTGCACACATTTTATAATGTGCATTAAGCACATTTAATGCTGTGGTGAGAATTATGGTATTTTTGATCATTGTTCATTTGGTCTCACATCCATTTACATTTATGTTCTCTCAGAGATTCTGTATCCCAGATATTAACATATGAAGTCTAAGGTTCTTAGGCTCTCTGTTCATCAGATTCTCTTAGCTTGTGTTGCTAGGAAATAATTGTGTAACACTGGAATGGTGGAAAATTAGTAAAATACCAGGTCCTTCTTAGCTTCCAAAGGTTGCTTGATGTCCTTGGGGACTCCAGCTTGTGCATCTCAGCTCTTTCCCTTTTTGATACACCCTTTAACCTACTTTCCAGTTTGGTTTTCTAACTAGTCTATGCCTTTGTCACTGTTTTCTCACATTAAATATTTCTGCTCTCTGTCATGAACTCTATTTACTTCCTTTTCCTTTGAGAATGATAGATGTTGTTTTCATTTATAGATAGAGTAATGGAGTGACCTGTCCTCAAGCATAGAGATAGTTTGCAAACACATCTTCAAATTTGTGCTCATTTTAAAACATGAGTGGTTAAACTGTTATACTCCACCCAAATGACACATGAGAATGGTTTTCATCAATTATATTTTCTTCTAAAATTCACAGCATCATGGCAGTAGCTACTGATTATTTCTTAATAATTAATTTCTCCCAATACACTCTGTGGATTGCTCCCAATACCCTCTGTAGATTGCATAAACAGGTGAGGGCAGGCACAATATAAGGTGAGAGCCTGTGATTGGTTAGTAGATAAGGAAATTGGGCTGAGAATTGTAGAGACAAGTACAGAGAATACAAAGAGAGAGAAGAAGGGAAAGAGAGGAGGAGACAAGATGGAACCTATAGGAGAGGAAGAGGAGCCAGAACCACTCAGTCCTGGGAGCCATAAGTATTGGGGATTTCTTAGACAGATGATTAAGTAATAAGTAGGATGTGTTTGCCCCATCTGGGTGTGTAGCTTGTGTTCATATCAATTGTGTTCAGAGTTCATTGTGTGAGAGTTTTATGGGTTAAAAATTTACTAATATAAATCTGACTGATAAATTACAAACCTCTAGAGCTTTTATTTTACCTGATTATGGGGATTTGTGATGCCTAACCACAGAGGGCGGATGGCTCAGAATGTGGGAATGTGAGCAGAATCCACAGCAAGAGAACCCCGAGATGGGGGGTCACTGCATGTGGCTAGCCATGGAGGGGTCAAGACCATCGGAGCCAGAGAGTAGCCAGCGTTAACGTGGGATGGTGGCTCATTGAATATTTCAAGCAACAAGTCTCTGATACCTTTCCAATAGCAAGCACAAACTATGCATCTTCATACCACTAACATCTACTACTGTGCTTAGATTTTTAAAAAGACTTATATTTGTGGGATGAATGCATAATAATGAGTGCCACTGTCAAAGGGACTCTTTCATTCCAGGTCTCCATAAGTATGCTCATGGGAGTTTTATTGTTCAATCTTCATAAGTCTTGCAAGGTAGATATGAAAATTCTGGGTTTTTAAAAACAGCTAAAAGCTCTTATGAGCAAATCAGTTCATGTGGAATTAAAGTCATAATAATGTCTCATACATGGCACTATCTCCAGCCATCTCTTCCATTTTACTATGTGAATGAGAAAATGCACTGCTATGTACATTAGGGGAATGTCCTGGGGTTTTGTTGGATTTCCAGATATGTGGGAAACATTGAATAGAGACAAACTCTTTCTTCTATGAGAAAGGGAAGTGAAATATTTCCTTCTGTAAGATTAATAGATACCCATTTTTGTTCCATAGACTACACTTTTTCAGGTAAGGGGAAAGAAATAATTGAAACAGTCTGAAGAAATTATAACTCCCATGGTATTGCTCTCAAAGCAAACCCAGTACTGGCCAGTGAGTAGTGTAAGGCAAGCTTTTTTAGGAACTGTAGCAAACACAAAGAACCTTGCAGTCTGGTACTTGGAACAGTTTATGACACAGTGGAGATAAGTAGGGACTTACCAGCAAGGAAGGTAGGGAGATACCATAAAAATTAAATAGCAAGCCAGCAGCTGTTGTTGCTAGCTAAGTCAACCAGACAATTCATGCTGAGAGAAGCAAGGGAAGATAACATCTGATGATAATTGAGGCATGCTGAAATGGACCAAACATTGAAGCAACTGCATATCAGGAGTGGGTCTTCTCCAAACTGGCTTTGACTGGTTCTTGGTTGAACAACAACATGCAGTTTCAACAAGCCTTAAATGGCTGAAAACAGCATGGTAAGACTAAGGTCAGTGCACATGACTCAAATATGGAACTTTGGCTTCTCCTGCAATTATCTCTTCATTCTCTAGATAAGACTAGTAAAGGAAATGACATTGATGTCATTGACAGAAAACTTGGCTAAACGCAGAACTCAAGTCTTTAATTCTCTGTCCTGCGTCTCAGTCTAGACTTTGAACACATCTAAACTGACAAACTGGATATATTGCTGGTGAAGGGATGCTCTGTGTTCCAGTCTTATTTTGTGTGGTAAAACCACATGAATGGGTAATGTCCTTTATATCTGATGAGGTTTTACTCAAAGTATTACATGCCAGGTACCTGACTATAGAAAATAAAAGTATACCTATATATTTCAGTTTTAACAGATGGAATTTAGTATTGTCTCCACTGATTTCTGATTAGAAGGAGCTGACTAAAGTAAAATCATTTGCAGGGAATCAAACAAGTCATTGTTGATTCATCAAGTCCTTTGTTGGTGCAGCCTTCCTTGACTTAGTATTGGTTTAAAGTGCTTAAGCTGGAAGGCACCCAATAGGCTGTCTCTCCCAGGGAAAGACAATATGAAGATTCTGAAAATAGGTGCAATTCATAAGACTTTTGCTGCTGTGACATTTCCTAAGATTTCTTCACATATGCACTGTTCACTTGGCCAAGGTAAAGCAAAGCCTTTGTTTCCATAATTCAGTAGTACAGAACAGGTAGAATGAACAACATACATTTTCTGATAATACAAACTTTGTGGATGGATACTGAGTGTGAGTGAGCATGTTTATTCATTTTGTACAAAGTTTTATTCTCCTATGATTGAAATCTTATCTGAATAGGAGAAAATTTTCTGAACAAAACACCAAAGACTCAGGCTCTAAGATCAATTATAGACAAATGGGATCTCATAAAATTTAAAAGCTTCTGTAAAGCAAAGGAAATTGTCAATAGTACAAAATGGCAACCTACAGATTGGGAAAAGACCTTTACCAACCATATATAGGATAGAGGTCTAATATTCAATACACACAAAAAAGAACTTAGACTCTAGAGAACCAAGTAACCCTATTAAAAATAGGGTACGAGCTAAAGAAAGAATTCTCAACTGAGGAATCTTGAATGGCCAAGAAGCACCTAAAGAAATATTCAACATCCTTAGTTATCAGGGAAATGCAAATCAAAACAACCCTGAGATTCCACCTCGTACCAGTCAGAATGACTAAGTTTAAAAAGTCAGATGCTGGTAAGGATGTGGAGAAAAAGGAACACTTTTCCACTGCTGGTGGGATTGAAAGGTGATACAACCACTCTGGAAACCAGTCTGGAAGTTTCTCAGAAAATTGGACATCATACAACCTTAGGACCCAGCTTACCACTCCTGGGTAAACATGCTCCAACATATAACAAGGACACATGCTCCACTATTTTCATAGCAGCCTTAATTATAATAAGGCCATCTTCTGGAGGCTCGATGATGCCCCAATGTAAGGGAATGCTAGGGCGGTGAGGCAGGACTGGTTGGTTGAATGGGGGAACACTGTCATAGATGCAGGGCTAAGAGGGGCTACATAGCTGGTTTGTGGGGGGGGGAACTGGGAAGGAGGATAATATTTGAAATGTAAATAAACAAAACAACCAATTAAAAAGAGATGATATTAAGGACAACCAACTGAAGGGTGCTCCCATTGAGGGTTTCTGCTCAATGAGTATAGAGTGTCAGTATGGCAAGGTGGTTACTGTTCTAGAGATCTACTTTGTAGTAAGCACATCTATCTACTGAAGAATTGTGCACTGTTTCTCAAAATACTTGAGAGAGCTGATGTTCCATTATATATCTTTAAAATAAACCGAACAATGCAAAATGGCTAGTATTTGTGACAAATTTTGCCAAAGAATAGGTGTAGTTACTCCTGATCTTAATGTGCATATTAAAGACATTGCTTTTTATCTTTGCTTAATTAAAAGTACAATGCAGTGCTTTCATGAATATTGACAATTGATATGGATTTGTGGGTACACTCTGTGACACTGGGAGCAGAAGTAATTGTTTAAACAATGCTGTGGTAACAAAGGACACTGTTCACAAGGCTGTCACTTACTCTGATCATTTCTCATGTAGGTTCGAAGTGTTTAGTAGCATAATGTGACATGATTCAGTATTGGCTTACGCAGGTTTTGATGAATCAATGAAACAGATGTTTCTTTCCCTCTTTTTCTCTATAGAGATGTTAAAAATGCATCTAAAGTATGTAATATTTTTCAGAGAAAAGGTTGACACATTAGAAGATAGTGGAGGGTTAATTTACTAACATTGAATCACGTTTCAAGTTCCTGGCTTTGTGTGGTTTATTTACTGTCAAGACACTTGTTGGCAAAACTTCTCTGACAGAGCAAAAGTGTCTTGAAAGAGATCTTCAACTTGGTGACAGAAAATACACAGGTGATTACTTAGTGCTCACAGAAAGAAATACTTACTGATCGTCTAGAGACTAGACCCAGTTTCTCTTGGCTACAAAATGAAAAATGGATATTTAGGATGGTTATATTTTAAGCCACTAAAGAAAGTGAAGATAGCTTTTAAATGGGAAAGGAGTAAGTTTGCTCTTTACTGATGAGTAGGGTACCAGCCTGGGCTCAGTCAGACAATGCAAGGAGGAACAGAAGAAAGGCTGATGAGAAATCGTTCTGTGGATGACAAAACAAAGCAGGTGAGGAGAGTTGACACTTGGGTGTTTCATTTGTGTTCATTGTAGATTTAAATCATGAGCTTCCTCTCTACTACAAATAGCCCCCTTCTACCTTTCTTTCCAAAATCAGTGTCAGGTCCTCTCAAGAAGTTAAGTGGAAGTTAAGTTTTATGTGGGAGCCTTTAGTCTGGGAGTTTTATTCAAATGTGTCTTCAGAACTGCCAAGATAGTATTTTTAATTTTTCCATATTCTATGAATTTTCTTCCCCATTTCCACACGTAAGCTCCTATGCCTACATAGCCCCACATAACCCCATTGTATATTGATTGATTATTTATTGATTGTTGGTTGATTGATTGATTGGTTGGTTGATTTTATAATAAATTTTAACTTTTACAGAAGAATCATAGGATTCTAGGGATCTGGTTCCAACCTGCTTTTGGTGGTGACTAGGGTGTTGTAAACGATTTCAATTCTCTAGGACATCAAGTTTTTCTTGGTTTGTGTTAAATCTTGGTGCTTCAAGCAGTGAATGGCAAAAGGTAGGTGATCAAGAAGTATTTGTTGTAACTGCAAGGCAGTAGAGAGGAGAAGAGTAATACAAATATTATTCAGAGCATTTTTATAGATTAATACTGTGGACATTGCTGAGAAATCATATGGGCACGTTAAATAAATTTTATAGGATAATTATGAAATTAAGATACTTTAGTGGTGATAAAAATTATCCTACTTTAAAGACACAAAATAGATGAAGTTTGAAGTGGCTGGAAGAGTTGAATAGACCTCAAGATACCTTTCTGTATTGCATATAAATACTCGTAACAACA
Organism: Grammomys surdaster; assembly: GCF_004785775.1. Lineage (NCBI taxonomy): Eukaryota > Metazoa > Chordata > Mammalia > Rodentia > Muridae > Grammomys > Grammomys surdaster. The sequence goes on from NW_021620983.1 coordinate 7,616,713, forward strand.
TATTGCCTACTCACGAGGGGCATGTTCACCCATACATAATATATATGTCATAAATAACCATATTTAGATATCTGTTAAGGTGCCTAGTTTTTTCCTAAACCCTACATTTTAAAACCTAACATTGTTGGATTCATCCACAAATAGTAAACTTATTTGTTATTTTTGTTTTGTTCTGTTCTGTTCTGTAATGTTCTGTTCTCTTCTCTTCTCTTCTCTTCTCTTCTCTTCTCTTCTCTTCTCTTCTCTTCTCTTCTCTTCTCTCCTCTCCTCTCCTCTCCTCTCCTCTCCTCTTCTCTTTTCTTTTATTTTCTTTTCTTTTCGAGACAGGGTTTCTCTGTGTAGCCCTGGCTGTCCTGGAACTCACTCTGTGGACAAGGCTGGCCTAGAACTCAGAAATCTGCCTGCCTCTGCCTCTCAAGTTCTGGGATTAAAGGCGTGCGCCACCACTGCCCAGCTTTATTTGTTGTTTTTATTTAGCTTGTTTTCACAATTAAAGTTCTGTGTTTCCACAGGTTTCTTTGAATCAACAGCCTCAGAGTCTTTCTCTTTTTGAGACTCCAAGGAAGTCTTAGAATGCAAAGGACTCAGGAATGAAGATTCCTCATGCAGACCTTGTTTGCTCAATGAGGAAAATATTGAGTACAAACAAAATAGATGTCTTTTCATTCTTTTTTGTTGTTTTTATATCACACCTAATCACATCAATGGCCCAATGTAAAATGAATTGGATTAGGTCTTAGGATTTTCTTGGATCATAAGTTGAGCATATCTTCTTGGAACTTTTACTCACAATGCCACAAAGCCTCAGTGTGTATACTGGGCTTCATCCTTCTTTGATTTTTTTGGAACCAATGACAAATGGAAAATGTGATGGGAAGACATTCAATTGTTAGATTTCATTATACTGCACAGTGGGGAGACAGGTATTCTCTTCATTCTCAGTTTTCAACAGGAGCCCTTCCTATGGGATTGGAAGAAATAACTGTTTTAACACTAAAGATTTGTGAGAGGGTTACATGGCCATGTCTAAGGATCTTTGAGAACAAAGAAGACTAGGTGAAAATCATCATGAAAGCCCAAGTCTCAATATTACAACTCCAAAGAAAATATCAGTGTCTTCACATTATTAAAGGCAGAAGACTTCAAGAGATTTTAAACTGTGTCACCTGAGACTCATTTGCTTTGACTAAAGATTTGAAAAGCTGTATTTTAACCATGTTGTCATTAGCTTAAGGTCAGGACCTAACATTACCAACACTATCTTTAATATTACCAAATTATAGGCATAGTTATTTGCATTGGCTTTCTCATTGTGAATTTGGAAAAAAAAATTTTCTCCTATGCAGATATTTGCAATGACAGAATAAAAAGTTCTTCCTAAATAACTTTTATAATATTCAAGGTAATGATTAAATTTTTCCTACTCAAGAGATTCATTCTCTCTCTCTCTCTCTCTCTCTCTCTCTCTCTCTCTCTCTCTCTCTTTCTCTGTGTGTGTGTTTGTGTGTGTGATATGAATGTATTTGAATAAGGAAAAAGAATGAGCTAGTTGGTTTAGTTTACATGAACCTTAGTAATTTTAGTTCCAAATGAATAACTATTATTTTTATATTAATAGAAGTATATTGATCAAATTAACATGAGCACTATTCAGTCTTTTCTTAAAGACAGATCTAAATCTAGAGTTGTTTATGTATACAATTTGTACTAGTAGATAATCTGTAGTTCTGTTTACCTGTGACAGGTAGATCCAAGACAATTCTTTTCTCAGTGGCTTACAAGAAATTTCATGTTCATTGAAACCCACATAGAAGAGAAGGCAATGGATTCCAACCTTTGTGTTATAGTATAAGTTAGGGAAATGGTTTTGAGTTTAAAGCAAGAACATTACTCAATTTGACTGAAAACTGTGAGAGAGAGTTTTCTTTCTTCTATCCAGAAGACTGGGTGTATATACATTTAGCATTTTTGATTCTATACAGAAAATATCTCTGAAGAAAACTTAAAAATTCTGAGGTGTGTCTATAATATTATGAGAACTCCATTGATCAATGCAAAAACTTTGAACTTCATACAGAATGTTGAAGTTTTCTTTGTCTAAAAGGAGATACAATAATATTTCAATTGGATTAAAATATCTTTAGTCATTGATTTAATCTTTCTAATGTTGTAAATCTTTAGAAAACCTAAAAGAAATTACAATCCCAATTGTATTTTTTGTAGTATTAAAATAAAGTAGCTTTTAAGAATTAAGACACAGCATAATCATAACTTTCAGAAGGCAAAACAACTGAAATAAAATGGAGTTCATGATCCAAGCAATCCATCTATGTTTCCTGTAATTTATTTTCCAATTCTTTGTTAGCCTCAGCTGACAATTTTCTTCGAGTATGAGTCCAAACCATCTGGTAAGCTTTTAAAGTAAATAAGCTTTTGAGTAGTTAATCTGATAGTGGGTTGTGGCTAGTAAGTTAATATGTCCTGTGATGGAAACATTGACAGTTAGTTATTTCTGCTGTTAGAAAAAAATAAACAAAATTCAACTGAAACAGCGGGAAAATTCTAAGTTTTGGGTGAGTGGCATTGTTCCAAGCTATATCTTCACACGCTGCAGCTTTAGCAGCAAAATTCTACCCATCACTCTTGTAATTCAGGTTTTGCAGCTCTGTGACCTTTTGCTGAAATGCTGCTAGTCAATAAGTATTCTTAGTTTGCCCAGCAAGTTACAGTGGGCATGTGGTACTGGAGGATCCTTTCCATTATCACCACCCATGCCTGGCCTGAGGGAGGGGCCCACCCTACCATTGCTAGTCATTACCTGTTTTTCGTTTACCTCTTGGAAACTAGACTGACAAGGGAGACAGGTGGTAGGGAGGAGGGAGGGGGAAGGGAGCGGAGTTGTGGGGGTGCCAATGGGGGCAGGGGCGGGGTCTTGTGAGTCAGAGGATGAGGTGACTCTGTCTCAGACTTGAAGCCAGTGGAGGTGCACTCAGTTGGAACACATTGCTGAGCTGTGGAAAAACTGTTTAAATTGGTAATCTGACTTTAGGTAAATCCATCCCTAGTGGGGTGGATATCAATTGGGAATGCCTAGAATTCTAGACTACTTGTAGAGTCAGCAGTAGAGGGAATTGCAGAGCTAGGTGGGAAATTAATTGGTATTTTCTCTGCTTTAGCATTAGGGGAAGGGGTCAAGGGGTTTTGTGGAATTTCCTCCTTTTATTTTATTTATTTATTTTTGGCAGAGTTGTGAAAAGTACAGTTTTGCTGTCCAGGGGAGGAATGTGCAACAGAAGTTCCAATTTAGCAATAAGGTATGTCTACATTTGTAATGGAGTCCAGCAGAGTGCAGGTTTGTTAGGTGACTGTAGGGGAAGCAGATGGGACACAGGATCCATGCAGTTTTTGATGACTTTCATTATGGGTGATTTAAGAGGACCCATATGTTTCTACTCTGAGGGATTTTTTGTTTTTGTTTGTTTGTTTGACTGGTTTTGTTTTGGTTTTGTTCTTGGTTTTGTTTTGTTTTATGTGATGAAAAAGGAAAAGAGACATCTGTTCCAAAGAATAGCTTTCCAGCAGCATTCCTGCTGACATGGAACTGCACAATATCCCCAAAACATCAGCCTACATGCAAATTTTAAGAGTTCTAGTGACCATGCTAGGTGGTGTTTACTGGCCATTGGGTTGCTATTTTTTGTTTTTGATTTTTTTTTGTTAGTTTTGATTTTTTTTTTCTACTTATGTCAATAGGCAAAACTGTTTTTCCTTCTGGGGTAAATGGGTGTTTTATTTTTTTTTTAATTGGTTATTTTCTTTATTTACATTTCAAATGTTATCCTCTTTCCCATCCTCCCCACCCCCTATTGAAACCACCTCCGCGTACTCGAATTCCCCTATGCTGAGTCATCCAGCCTTCATAGGACCGAGGGCCTCTCCTCCCATTGATCCCCAACAAGACCATTCTCTGCTACATATAGCCATGAGTCCCTCCATGTGTACTCCTTGGTTGGTTATTTAGTCCCTGGGAGCTCTGGGGGATCTGGTTGGTTGATATTATTGTTTTTCCTATGGGATTGCAAGCTTCTTCCAATCTTTCAGTCCTTTCTCTAACTCCTGCATTGGGGGACCCCGTGCTCAACCCAATGGTTGGTTGTAAGTGTCTACCTCTGTGTTAGTCTGGCTCTGGCAGAGCCTCTCAGGAAACAGACTTGATCCTTTGGGCTAATGCTGAAGACAGGGGGCACTCACCTTTCCCTGCTCAAACAGAAAATCCCTGTTGACTCCAGCTGCCACCTTGTTTCTGCTTCAGGCCTAGGGGTATCTAAGCTGTAATCAAGGTAATAAAGTAAAGCTGAGCAGGTGAGTTCCATAGGATCTCAGCCCGAATAGGCTTTTCGAAGATGATTTTCAGTGAAATAGATCTCCTTTATTGGGTGGTAGTGGTGGTGGTGGTGGGGGTAACAAGAGCTATATAAACCTTGGGGAGTTGGTAGGGGTTTAGGGGGATAAGTGAACATTATTGGCTGGTGCTGAGGTGCTGGGAATGCTTTGTTTGCATTAAGAGGAATTTCAAGTGTTTGTTGGAAATGTCCTTACAAGAAAGGAGGAAGCTAAACCTATAATTTAGCCACCAGACTATGTGAATTTATCAAGGGTACAGAGGTAGGTGTTATCCTGACTTTGTTTGCCTGGAGATGCAGGCCCAGAGCAAGGAGGAAACAATCCTAACTCTTGCCAGTCTCGAGATATTTCCTGGGTTTGGATGTGTATCAGCTAGAGGGGAGAAGACATGCAGGGTAGAATGTGGCAAACAAGTGATCTTTCTGGAGATGGTTCAGCATTTTTTTTTATGGCTGCAAGGGGTGTGCTCTGTGAGGCAAGAATACCAGGGACATCATCCCAGGATTGTTCCTTGCTGATATGCTTTCCATGTCCCCACTGCTGTGTCACTCAAATATCTGACGTGGCCTAGTTTGTTTCCTGGGTCTATACCCACTTTATTGGTCAGCATTCCTGAAGAGTCAATATGAAGATATACTTCATGTAATAATTCTGTTTAGACAAATTGATGATTTCATAATTCCTGGTAATGATTTTATAGAACTGCTGAACTGAGTCAAGTAATTGTAAGAGTTCTGTATCATGAGCTAATTGTACTAGGAAAAGTAAATATGCTTAGAACAAATTTACAATCAAGGAAAAAATTTTCTAAGTAAGAAAAGAGGCCACTAATCTTGGTAACTACTGGTCATAAACTGAGAATGATCAATTTCTTATGTGACAATGACAGAAAATAAATGATTGAGTAGATTTTCTATGTAAGACTTCGAAATAATAAGACACAGGCAGATTACCTGTCCCTTGGGAAATCCTTGCTAACTTGCGACATAAAACTTTTGCTCTAAACTTACTATAAACTTTTGAAGCTAGAAAACAGATGAGGAACATTTAATCAGATACAATGACTCTTAATGAAAGACATGTAGACAATTCTTCTGTAATTCCTTTAAGCATTTTGACCTGTGACATGACCTCTTACTTTAAAGTTATTATGGACTTACAGAATGTAAAGATATTTAGAAAAAATGTAATCAATTACACTGCTCTATTGATTATACCTGTGTTTATGCCAGAATAACAAGACAGAGTTAATTGCCAAAAGCTTTTGGCGCTTGTAGATTCTACATCCTACCTAAATGCATGGATGTCAAGTCTGTTCCTTGCACTCAGCCTCATTCTTGTTCAGGGATTCCTCCCCGAGTCACATGGCTTTCTATCGCCATGCAAATGTATATTGTGGAGGCCTGAAGGTAATATTGAATGTCTTCCTCTGGAATTATAGAGTACGTGTGTCAACTTGACACACTGCTATGATTCTGCTCTCTGTATCCTCCCAGTGCTGGAGTTACAGGCAGATACAGAGAAGCCCAGTTTTTTACTTGGTTGCTTAGAATTCAATGTTAGAATCAAATTTTATAACCACTAAACCACCTTGTGCCTGAGGGGGAACCTCAACTGAGAATGTTCCCCAATAAGAGTGGCCAACTATCTAGTGAACAGTACATTGTCTTGATTGATGATTGATTTTGGGGAGTCCATGTAACTGTAGGTGGGGTAATCCCTGGGCACGAAGTTTTGAGTTGTGAAACAAAGCAAACTGAGCATGTCATGAGGATCAAAGAGGGAAGCAGGGTTCCTCCATGGCCTCTGTGTTGTCTCTTGCTTCCAGGTTCCTGCCTTGAGGTCCTGCACTGATTTCCTCAGTGATAAACTGAAATATAGAACTCTAAGCAAACCAATAAACTGTCTTTTCTTTAATTTGCTTTTGGTCATGTTATCTCATCAGAAGATTACAAACTCCAAATAAAATATACTAGCCCTAAGAGAGTTGGTATAATTTTCTTTGTTATTTTTTTCTGGATTTGTTTATAATGACTTATTATAGTTCAATAAAAAATTAATAACTGTCTGTTTTCTTGAAAAGAGAGTAGTAAGACACTTAAAGAGTTGACATCTGGAAACAGAAGAATAACATGGGAGAAACTGAGAAAAGGGTTCTAACCCATGGGGTCAGATGTTTTTCCAAGATCAAGGTATGCATTGTTTCTATGTATATATTCATGGAAGTCTTTTTTATTTATTTATTTTTTATTGGATGTTTTATTTACATTTCATATGTTGTCCCCTTACCCCATCCCCCACCCACCCAGGAACCCCCAATCCCCTCACCCCTCCTCCTTCTTTTCTGTGGATGTAACCTCTATCTACCCCCCCCACTCCCACCTCCCCACCCTCAAAATTCCCACCCCCTGGGGCATCCAGCCTTCATGCAGTCAAGGTTCTCTTCTTCCACCTATGCCCAGCAGGGCCCTCCACTCTTACATATTCAACTGAAGTGCTGGATCCCTCCCTAAGTGCTCCCAGGCTGGTGGTTTAGACCCTGGGAGCTGTGGTTGGTTGGTATTGCTGCTCTCCTCATGGTGCCGCAAATCCTTTCAGCTCTCCTTCAGTCTTCACTCTAACTCCTCTATTGAGAACCCCATGATCAGTTCAATGGCTAGTTGTGAGCATCTGCCTCTGAGTATGTCAGACTCTTGAAGACCTCTGAGGAGATATCCATATCAGGATCTTATCAGCATGCAGTTCCTGACTTCCACATCAGCCTCTACCTTTGGTGATTGCACATGGGATAGATACTCAGGTGGAGTGGTCTTGAAACGGCCCCTTCTTCAGTTTCTGTCCCTCACTTTGTCTCCATATTTGCTCCCTTGAGCATTTTGTTGCTCCTTCTAAGAAGGACAGAATCACCCCCACTTGGTCTTCCTTCTTTATGGGCTTCATGTGGCCTGTGAGTTGCATCTTGGGCATTTCAAGGTTCTGGGCTAATATCCAATAATCAATGAGTGAATACCATGTGTGTTCTTTTGTGATTGGCTTACCTCACTCAGGATGATAATTTCTAGTTCCATCCATTTACCTAGGAACCTCTCGAATTCATTGTTTTTAATAGCTGAATAATACTCCATTGTGTAAATAGACCACATTTTTTGAATCCATTCCTCAGTTGAAGGACACCTGGGTTCTTTCCAGCTCCTGGCTATTATAAACAAGGCTGCTATGAACATAGTTGAGCATATGTCCTTGTTATATGTTCGAGCATCTTCTGGGTATATGCCTAGGAGTGGTATAGCTGGATCCTCAGGTAATGCTATGTCCAATTTTCTGTGGAACCGCCAGACTGATTTCCAAAGTGGTTGCACCATCTTGCAGTCCCACCAACAATGGAGGAGTGTTCCTCAAGCATTGAAAGTGCTTATATTACTCAGCTTGCATGAAGTGTTCCAACATGAAAGTCACTTTACTCAATATGTTGTTAATTTCTTGCCTTAAAAAAGTTGGTTTTATAATTACATATGATTAGTCTTGATTATTCATCAAAAAATTATAAACATTATTTAGAGTTTCGTTCTCCACCTGTGGATTACAGCCTTTGGAGTTCTCAAATGATTGTATCAAAAACATCACCTAAGACTATCAGAAATCACAGACTTTTACATGACAATTCATAACAGTGGCAAAATTAATTATGAAGTAGTAACAAAAATAAGTTTATGGCTAGAATCAATACAACCCGAGGAACTATATTAAAGGCTCACAAGCATTAGGAAGTATGAGAACCAACCACTGATTTTGAAGGTCTTATTTTAAAAAAAACTAATTTATTTATTTACATCCCTAAAGCTGCTCCCCTTTCCAGTCCCTTCCTCAGACTTCCTACATCCCTTTCCTCTTCTTTCCTGAAAGGGTGCCCGCCTATCTCGTATTACACAATCCCGGGACATAAAGCCTCTCCCACTGAGACAAGATAAGGAAGCCAGGAATACTTAGCTTATTGTCTGCTACATATGTGCTGGCAGCCTTGTTCCAATGCCTGTCTATGTTTTGTTGGTTGCTCAGACTCTGAAATCTTGCAGGGGTCTGTGTTTTTTTTTACTTTGTTTGTCTTCCTGTGGGGTTCCCAACCCCTTAATGGCCTTCAATTAATCCCCCAACTCTTCCATAAGTGTCCCCTACCTTAATCTAATCTTTTACTGTGGTTATCTGTATCTGTTTCATTCTGCTGCTGAGTAGAGCCACTCAGAAGACAGTTATGCTAGGTTCCTGTCTGTGAGCATAACAGAATATCATTAATAATGTCAGGAATTGGTGCTTGCCCAAGGGATGGTTTTCCAGTTGGTATGGTTATTGGTTGTCCTATCCTTCAATCTCTGAGTGAGGTAACCCAGGCCCAAAATACATGGGTGGTATACACTCACTGATAAGTGAATATTAGCCATAAAGTACAGAATATACATCATACATCCCACAGACACAAAGAAGTTAAACAAGAAGAAAAGCCGATGCAAGGATAATGGGAAGCAAAATAGTCATAGAAGACAGAGAGAGTGATGAAACTGTGTTGGAGAGGAAGGGGAAGGTGAATGAGAGGCAGGATCAGGTGTAGGGAGAGACAGGAGAGAATCCCAGAGGGTCAGGAGAAAAATGGAAATCTGTAGCTATAGGGGATAGGAGGCAGAGGAGAGAATTTCTAGGAGGTCTCACAGACCTGGGATAGGGGGGACTTTCAGGAGTCAATTCAGGTGACGTTAGCTGAGGTCCCTGACACTGGGGACATGGAACCTGAAGGGGCTTCATCCTGTAGTCCCAGTGAAGGGATAGGCACACCAACACAGAAACAAACTTTCCACCCAAAATTTACCCTGTCTAAAGAAATGTAGGGATGGAATAGAAAGTCTTACAGGAGGGTGGGGCTTAATATACTTTAAGTGTTTAGGTGTATATTATATTCTGGTAGAATTTGGTCTGTGCTTAGCCTTCAGGAGTTCTTGTCAGAAGGTTGGGGATCACAGCTAAGAAAGGGTTCCCTGATAGTAGCACTCTGTTGATTAATATGTAAAGATGGCTTTACAATCTAGTCACACAAATAACAATTATTGTTTATAAGAATCTAGTCCATTCTGTTAGCTGCTTGATTTTAGTAGTTTGGAGACAATTATTGTTCTTGTAGCTGCAGTGGCATCCTTACATCACAAAGTGTGAACTTAACGTTAGATTTAGATCACAAAATGTGAATTTACATTAACCCAGGAAATTTGAGCCTGGCTAGTTTCTTCAGAGTCCCACAGAGTCTCTAGGGAGTCTATGAAGACTAATCTAGCTGAGACTTCTATCACTGGGGGATATGGAGCCTGAAGTGGCCACCTCCTGTAGCCAGGCAGGACTCCTAGTGAAGGGATAAGGACACCAATGTACCCATATAACCTTTGACCCCAAATTTGTCCTGCATATAAGAAGTACAGGGATAGCTGGGCAGTGGTGGCGCATGCCTTTAATCCCAGCACTTGGGAGGCAGAGGCAGGCAGATTTCTAAGTTCGAGGCCAGCCTGGCCTACAGAGTGAGTTCCAGGACAGCCAAGGCTACACAGAGAAACCCTGTCTCAAATAAAACAAAACAAAAAAAAGAAAAAGAAAAGAAAAGAGAGAGAGAGAGAGAGAGAGAGAGAGGGGGGGGGGGAGAAAGAAAGAAAGAAGGAAAGAAAGAAAAAGAAAGAAGTACAAGGATTCTGAGGAGATTGTGAGGGAATGGCCAACCAGTGACTGGCTCAATTTGAGATCTATCCCAGGGTCAAGAATTAATCCCTGACACTATTAATGATAGTTTGTTATACTTGTAGACAGCAGCCTGCCATAACTGTTCTGAGAAGCTCCAACCAGCAGCTGACTGAAATAGATGTAGAGACCCATATCCAAATATTAGATGCAGCTCTGGGAATCTTGTGAAAGAGTTGGGGGGAAGGATTGAGGGACCAGGAGGGGATAGACACTCAATAGGACCAACAGAATCAAACATCCTGGACCCTTGTGGGCTCCCAGAAACTGAACTACAAATCGAAAAGCATACATGGGCTTGATGCATTCCCCCAATAAGTAAGTTACAAATGCGCACCTTGGTCTTCTTGTGGGTCCCTGACAAATAAAACAGGGGCTAGCCCTGATTCTGTTCCCTGGCTTTGGATCCTGCCCTCCTAACTGGGCTACCGTATCTAGTCTTACATGGGAGAAGGTTTGCTTTGCTCTGGAGTGAATACATGTACCAGGGCACGTTGGTGGCCATGCACAGATCTTCACTTTCTCAGAGGAAAAGGGGAGGGGAGATTATAGAAGGCCTGTGTGAGGACAGGACTGGGAGGAGATAGGGCACCAAATCTGGATGTAATGTGAATAAGTAGAGTAATTAATGGAAAAACAGACAAGCAAAGCAAAGAAAAGAAAACAAAAGAAGAAAGAAAGGTCTCCCAGGACAGGAGATCATAGCATTCATGGATTTCAGCCATGCTCAGCCATGCACAACTGGTGACTTCAGTAGTACCAATATTTAATTCTAGTCTAGGGCCTATCCAGATGTCCTATATTAAGTTACCTATGTCAACAAAACCAAAACAAAACTTATGAACCTTGGAAAAAAAAAACTGCCAGGAATGAGGGTTTGGATGGGAAAAATGGGAGAACAATAAAGGAAGAAAATAGTAATCCAAACATACCATGTATGTTTCAAATTACTGATTTGTATAATATTATCAAACAGTATTTTAATCAATACAAACTGTTAAATAAAATAAAGGAAAATAATCTCAAAGGGTTGGTAAGATGCCTTCGTCAGTAAACTACTTGCTTGGGAAGCAGGAGGAACTGAGTTAAGTCCATAAGTTCTACATAAAAACTGGACAGAGCAACACATAACATTAGCATGGAGAGATGGAGTCAGGCAGATAAATGGGGCTCATCAATAAGTCAGCATTGAATCTTGGGTGAAATCCTGGCTGGTGAGAGCCACATTTTGTTGTTGTTGCTGCTGTTGTTGCTGTTGTTGTAGTAGTAGTTGTTGTTGTTTTTTAAGTATAATTCCTAAGGAAACATTTGTATATATATGCATACATGAACTCATCACACACAAACATGCATACACTTACACATGAAAGAAAAATGGGAAAAAAAGAATACTCCCTTCAAGACCAAGAAATCTAATGGAGATTGCTTAAGATCCCAGAGTGCTGAGGTAAAAGGTCAGTAGGATTAGACTTTTAAGTACAGGTGTAATGTAGCAGGAGACATGAATAAATATGGCCACTGGTTTCTTTTACTTTCTACACAGAGTGAAATAATTTCGAGAAATAACACTGGGCTCTTTAGTTACTTAGCTTTCTTTTCAAAAATAAAACAAAAAGATTTTTTTAATTTGGCCAACTTTATTTTTATAAAGAAGATCTGGATTACAAAAATATAAGAAAATAATTAAGTCTCAGTCACATCCTCTGAAAGATTGGCAGAAGGAAGAGAAAACTTCTCTGCAAGTGGCATATGGAGGTAGAAGAAAAGCATCTATATTTTTGAACTATACTGAACATTGTGTTCATATTTCCCAATTCTTTCTCTTTCATATGTTTCTGCTCAGGTTAATCTAAATGAATTGGTGATTGTGTCAATAAATTCATAAGCAGGATGTACTAATGTAACACAGTATAATATGAGTGCATATCTACCCTTTATCCTGCACCCAAGTAATTCCAAAAATGTTCTGCCCTGGATATCTATGTGATGTACACCACTTGGACAGTTGAGATACAATTTTACAGAGAATATTCAACAAGAAAGGAAAAAGTAGGCCATGTCAGTATGGTGTATGTTTACAGTAGAGAGAATATAGCTTGTTCTGCAAAAGAAAGCAGAGAAAGAGGACAAAGTGTTGAACTGGCCAAGGACATCCAGAGATATGTCATTCCTGCTGAGAGAACATAGCAGTCTTGCTGCAGACACAATGGCTTGGTGTAAATTCTATTTTCTCTTCCTTTCCTTCCTAAACAAGACAACACTTGTCCTGTAGATAACAGTATAGTACTGAAGACACATCAATAGTTTTGTCTTACAAAGAACAATTCCATGTCTTTTGGTATGAATAAAGCAGACCGATAAAAGGGCAAAGCCAAAGCTATCAATAACACAACTACAAACCAACTACTCTACCTATATGTTAGGGTGAGCACAGCCTGGCAGAAAAGAGAATAAACTTAAAAGTTTCTTCCATGTCCCAGGGCTGTTAATATTGAATAAAATTGACAGCCTCAGGTGGAGTCAGAGAGTAGAAGACAGTAACATAATCAGAAAACAAAGTTCTTAATTTTCATAAACATTTTTCCTAGGTGTTTCTGTTGGCATTAACAGGTGCATATGTATCCAAATCACTAACAGGAAGTTACATGAATTCCATGCTTCTACAAATAGAGAGACAATTTGGTCTCCCCACATCTCTAGTTGGACTTATCAATGGGGGCTTTAATATAGGTGAGTTATTTTGCACTTACCTACTTTTGTATGTTGATATTTTCTTCTTATTTCCCAATTTAGACCGTTTAATCTGACTGAGAATCATACTTTTTGAAATTGATGGACAGCCTAGTTTGATGTGAAGGAGCCGCTTGTTTAAGTGTTCTCATGATGTCAGCTAATGATTGTTACACACTCTGACAGTCTCTCCCTTATTTTCCTAAGGAGTGGCAGAAGATTTAAAGTATGGATATCTAATAGTCTCATTTTATAATTCAAAGAAAAGTCAAGAAATTTTCAGGGCCATTTTAGAAGGGTGATGTTGGAGCCTGAGGGAGTTTATGTTCCAAAGAAGATAACAAACGTTTCTCTCTCCCTACTCTGTCTGTGAGGTTAATGGCTCACCAGTTCTAGTCTTTAGGGAAGATAGGGAATCTTTCCTGTGTTTGAGTTCTGCAAGACACAATTCTTAAGAAGAGTGGATGAACTCCAACTCCTGATTTGTTGTCATAAACTGGGATACAAGAGTAAAAAGTGTGAAAGAGGAAATAATTCTTTCTATAAACCAAGTGACATGGAACCCGTGGTGCCTCTTGTCTCTAGTTTAAGCATAGGTTTTGTTTTCTTCCAGGTAATATTGCCTTTAATGTATTCAAGACAAAAATAGCAAAGAAAGTGCTCACTAAATTGCCCAGGTTGGTCCTGAGCTCACTCTATAGTCCAGACTGACTTTGACCTTGCAGTCTTCCTCTGCTGACCTTCTAGAAGTTGTACACACAGGTTTTGTGCTACCATTTCCCAATTGTTCTTTCAACTCTCAAACATTTAAAAAAAGTCCTTTTTTTCTTAAACAATGAAGCTTTCTACTAAACCACAAAGATGAATTTTGTTTTGAGTCTTTGATTCCCACACTGTAGATCTAAATTGCATAATAAGTTGTAGTTGGAACATTAGGATTTTGAATAGTATTATCTGGTTCAAGGAAAGAAGTGACAGTAGAAGCAGGCATCCAGCTTGCCATATTGAGCAATCAATGTGTTTATAATAGTATGTTTAAAAACATGAACCCATTTCAATCTTCATAAGACAGGCACAGGAGGATAGGGCAGACATGCCATGAAAGCCTACATCTGCTTTTGTATCCTATCACAAGGGGAGGGTAATCCTGAATAGAGATTTTAATATATTCCAGAGTGGAAGAGATCCTTTCTTTAGGATCACAAATAATTTACATATTAAAACAATAGGGAAAATGTCCTAAGCTCCTGTCTCTGTATTCTTAAGGTGGTTGTTAAACAATGAGGCCTAGATTCCCAGTGCTGGAGAGGCTGTTGACTGAAAGTTACTAAAACTTTATTCAAGAAAGCATTCTCATTCCTCCTCCCAGGAACCTTTTTGTTGATTATACCTGTGAGTTATTTTGGAACAAAACTTCACAGACCTATCATGATTGGTTTCGGTTGTATGTTTATGGGCATCGGGTGTTTTATAATCTCGCTGCCTCATTTTTTCATCGGCAGGTGAGTATTCTATTCTTGATGATATTTTAAGTTCAATTTTCACCTACGTGAATTGGGGCTAAGAATTTCCTCTTTTGGAGGAATCGTGCTCTCTCGTATTATTTAAATCTATTGTGGAAATTAGAGTCTTCAGTGTCACAGTATAATTTATGAATCTTGTAGCCTCGGGTCCATTCAAGTTCCCATCCAGTCAATTTATTAAGAGGAGGCTTGAAACACCTCTTTCATGAAGTTGAGATGCATGAACAGATTCTCTGAATCTGTCAATGGTTGTTCTGTCTCCTTCATTAGGACTGTTTAGATACATTGGTCAAAAGATGTCTACAGTGACATAATCATGTGTTACTAAGGGTGATGTTTATTCCCATGTTTATCAAAGCAACCTACACAGAATATTGTAAAAGTGGAATTACATTGATGTATTTATTACCTTCTTCCTGCTTTCTGGGGACAGTTTTCATTCTTTTTCTTTCTTTGCTTGAGTGTCCAGTTCGGTTTTAATTCATTAGTGTTAAGTGATTTGGAATTTTTTCTATTTTTATTAGCTTGACTAGAAATGCTTTCTAACATAGAATCATGCTATTCTTTGTATAGAAATCATTTTTTTACTTTACTTTTATTGATTGCTCATTATTTTTCTATTTGATTGACTTTGTTTGTACCTCTCAATATCTCACAAGTCACTTGCCAACTGTCAGGGCAAACCTCTCTCAACACATATCAGGGTCTTTACAGTGGTCATGGGAATGCACTTGTTGTCTCCTATACCCCTCCTGCTTGTGAACTACCACCTTATATGTCAGCTTAGTGGCTTCTCCTTGGAATTCTCTGTTATTATTTACTACATGAGTTTTTCTTGCCCTCAACTTCTTCTTCACCCTGCCTCCCCATTCTTCATTCTTTCTTATTTCTTTCCTTTTAAGATCTTTTATTTTATGTGCTTAAGTGGTTGAATTGCCTGTTTGTGTATATGTATATATTGCCTGTTTGTGTTCATATGTATGTGTGTGCATTGTATATGTGTCTAGCACACAAAGAGATCAGAAGATGTTGTTAGGATTCTGGAATGGAGTTACAGATGGTTGTTCACTACCAAGTGAGTGCTAGAAAAAAAAATAAAACAAAGGCCCTCTCCAAGAGAACCAAGTGTCCTTAACCACAGAGACATCTCTCTAGTTCCACTTTGATTATCTTAGTTAAAACATGGTCTTAGTATGTAACCCAGGCTTAACTGAAATTTACTATGTAGCTCAAATTTGACTCAAACTCTTGGTGATGCCCTTACTTCAAGTACCAAGTGTTTCTATTCCAAAGATAAGTTATAACAACTACCCTGCCTTGTCTCTTTCTTGCTCTTAATTATTCACTGAGGGAGCATCCTACCCTCTGGTTTGCTGTTTACTCTCCCACCCTTCATTCTGTAGAGAAAAAAAAAAACCTTATAGACTTTAAAGATGTTGTCTCAAAGTTTGTGGATTTTGGAATCAGAATTTGTATTTTAATCCTTGTAACCTTTTTCTCCTTTAGCTTTTAGCTCCACAGGCTTAAACTGATGACTCAATATAAATCCCTTGCCAGCTATCAGATGCCTGCACTCAGAACATTCTATAAAGTTTCTTGTACTCATTTTTTTCCTTCATACAATATTCTTCTCTCCCTTCCCTCCCCTTTTCTGCAACTCCTACTTGGGCTATGGCAACATATGTTCTATTAGTATTTTGCCATCTATATTCTTTATTATTATCATTTTTATTTGATATTTTATTTATTTACATTTCAGATGCCATCCCCTTTTCCCATTCCCCCCACCTATCAATCCCCTATCCCGTCCCTCCCCCTCTTTTTTTGCCTTCATACTGTTTAAATTACATGCAAGTATTAAGGTCAGCTCTAGGTTGAGGAACTAGCAATACATTAGATGCAAATAGTCCAGGATCAAGGAAGACAGTAAACCCAGATAATCAAAGAATATACATAACAAATATTATTGCCATCTTATTTTTTTTAACTTCATGTCTTCTCATCTCTTTCATACTTTCTGGGAGACTTAACTTTGTCATCCAGTCTCTTGAATGGGCATGACACTGGTATTATCATACTTATGAATTTTTATTGTCAAGGACATCTTGCTACCTTGACTATATTTCTGGGGAATCTCTTTTTATTTTGTCAAGAAATCAGTGTCTTTTTCTGTGTGACTCTTTCCTTATGTCACAATTGTCTCTGGCTCCTTAAAGTATAGCATTGTTTGTATTTGACTTTTTGGAGTGTCCCCATAATAGCCTTGGTTATTTGTTCATATCCGAGGGAGAATAACAACATAATGCTACCTGGAAATCTTTATTTTTTTTAGATTTATTTATTTATTATATATGAATACACTGTAGCTGTCTTCAGACACACCAGAAGAGGGCATCAGATCTCATTACAGATGGTTGTGAGCCACCATGTGGTTGCTGGGATTTGAACTCAGGACCTCTGGAAGTGCAGTCAGTGCTCTTAACCACTGAGCCATCTCTCCAGCCCGGAAATCTTTATAATAAGATAGATTTGCTTAATGGCAGTCTTTTTTCTTTTTCAGAATGATAATGCAATAAATGATTGAACATGGACTGGATGATTTTGAATTTTCTCTGAAACCTGAATAGCTTGAATATCTAGGAATAAATTTTCTGCTCTTGTCATAGGGGTAGAAACTTGGCTACCAGCCAGAAGGAAATAGGATCATCACATTTTTCCCAGGATTTAAAATTTTAATGACTCCCCTTTTTGGCATCTGTGTCCTCAGAGTACCTGTTTAGATCTTCTTGCACCTGTGAGCATTTCTACTTGGAGAGAGGGAAGACAAGCCTGAGAATCCAGCTATTCCTTTTTTTTTAATCCACTGTCTTTTTTTGTTTGTTTTTATTGGATGTTTTATTTATTTACAATACAGATGTCTTTCTTTGCCTTTCCCCATTTCCTCTCCCTAGAACCCTGTATCCTATACCCACTCTTCCTTTATGCTTTTATACTATTTTGATTACATGCATGTATTAAGGTCAGATCTAGGTTGAGGGTCTAGCAATACAGTAAATGTAAATATTCAAGGAACAAGCAAGACAATAAACATAAATAGTCAAAGAACAAGCAAGGCATTAAATACAGTTCCTTGGATGCTCTTGTGATCACTGTTTCTAAAGGCTTATGGAATAACCAAAGTATCTGAGCCTACTTCCCTATCCTAGCCCAAGGTCATTTTCATGTCTGAAGCCTATTTCCTTGTTCTAGCATAAAATTTAGATTCCTGACTGAAATTACTTCTTTGTTCTAGCCTAATATTTAGATTCCTGCTTGAGATTACTTCTTTGTTGTAGCCTACAATTTAGATTCCTACCTGAAATTACTTCTTTGTTCTAGTCTAATGTCAAGTTCCTACTTGAAGCCTACTTCCTTGTCCTTGGCCAATGTCATATTCCTGCCAGGCAGCCCATTTCCTAGTCCTTGACCCATGCCAGCTTCTTGCCAAGCAGCCAGCCCCAAAGACTCTCCACCTCCCCCAACTTTTTTATTTCATTAACAAGACTGAGCCTGTCTTAGGTCATTCTGATAAGAATGTCTTCCTCATCTGTCATAGAATATGCATTATCAAAAGCAATGCACTTCTGTCTTAGGTTGGTAAGGCTCGGTGCATAATCTTACCCGTCCTTAGCTTGCCAGCCTGTTAATTTAATAACTCTGTCTGGTGGTCCATTTTCAGGTTCAAGCCATGTACTTTGACTGTGAACATGTTGATATTGTTAAAGATAAGCTTTAGCATGATGGGCAGAAATAAAAGTATTCCCAGGACAAGAAGGGCTAGCCTGATCAAGCTATATATGGCATTCCTGAGGTTTGACAAAAATGGAAATACTGACCTCAGGCCTAGATATTCCTTATGTGCACCTTAACTGTTAAACTTTGCCTTGTGTGCCCTTAGGGTCCTTCATTGGGAATCTCTTCTTGCAGCCTTTCATGGAGGCCTGTGATGTATCTGGTTGCTCTATGCAGCATGTTAGTCATGTTTCCCTGACCTTCTGATTCAGTGGCCATTTGCATATCCACGTCCCAGTCTCAAAATTGCATTGTACTTCAGTTGACTACATTTGCAGTCTCTCATCTACAGTTTTGTCGTAGTTGTTTTACAATTTTTTGTTTGTATGTGTTGTGGTAACAGTGGCAGTATATGTGTGTGATTTCAGATGAGGCCATGAAATAATTCTGAGGAGTCTATTTTCTCTCCTTATTTTGTGGTACCTGAGGTAGAATCTAAGTGGTCAGACTTGCACACAATCATCTTTACCCATGAAGGTATTTGATATCACACATCCTGTTTTTTGTTTTTGTTTTTTTGTTTGTTTGAAATAGAGTTTTGCATAGTTCTAGATCTCCTCAAAATTGCTCTGTAGTTAAGGATATAAGGATATTCATTAACTTTGTTTCTTCTAGTCTTCATTCTCTGAGTTCTGAGAATACAGGTGTTTCTCACTGTACCTAAATTTATTGATTGCTCAGGATCAAATCCTAGATTTTTGAATGACAGACCCCAGCTACCAATTGAGCTTCATCTCCATATCTATATCACTTTATGTTTGAGGAGATGGTCTTCCCTCATTTCATTTGAATCCTTTTATTGCCATTTTAATACCAATTTGGAGAGTAAATGGCCCTTGAATGAACACCTTAATTTTAAGTGGGCATCAAACCAAATGATGGCTGTTTGACTTCTTAGATATTTTTTGAAAGAATTGAAATTTTGTAAATAGAACCTAAAATTTTTTACTTTCTATTTTATTTAATGTTAAGAAAAATGTTACTGATACTTAATGTTAAAATAAAATGTTAACTATATTCAATGTTAAGAGATATTTGTTTATTATTTTGTTTTTTCACCTTCTGCCAAACGTGATAATTCTTTGACACTGATCTGTCCTTATGGGATCATGGGAAGAAAAATTAAGGTATTTGGCCAAAATTCACTAACAACCTCTTTAGAAATTTCTAGACAGTTGTTCAAATGGAAAGTTATTCCGACTTCTGTGCTATATCATGTAGCATAGAAATTGTATTAGCAAGTATAGCTTACTACTAATATAGAATTCAGCAACCCATGTTTTTTTTTTTTTAATCTAGCATAGTTTTAGAAATAAATCCAAAATACTTTTAAATGGAGAGAGACTTAGATGGACACATTTTCTTGTATGTTAGCATTTTGTCATTTTCTTTCTAGGACAATTATCTTCAAGATTAATGTCCATAATTTATTAGCACTTTTGGTTTCATGACACTGTGTTGTTAGGTGATGGATTCTGTCACCTCTCATTATGACATGTGTATTTTTCCTCTGTTGAAATTATTGAAAACATGGAAGAATGATTATTTGAATTCACAGAAAAAGATAGGGATACGCAGAGTGAAATGTTAAAACACAGTCCATGCTATCACCAGTTAGGAACCAGCGGACAGTCTTGGTCTGCTCCCAAACCATTAGACAGTCTGAGACTGCATTTTTCCCTTTTGCCACAGCCTGTCCCACCAAAGTTGTCTCTGCCTCTCCACAGCCTCCAAACAGTTGTCTCCTCCCCACAGCTGGCTGCTGCCAAACTCACACAACACTCCCAGATTTCTGTGGCTAGCTGGGGTGCACTTCTCACAAACCCACACTCTGCTGTGGTTTTCTTTCCCTGGAGCTCAGTCAAGTCTCTGTGAGGGGATCATCACTAGTTTAGAATCAACAGATAACACAATCACTGGATGCAGAACCTATCATCCTAGTTTCACCAACTATTCTAAGTTAGAAACCTTCCAGTGGCAGGTGGATCCACCTAAGAGATTCTGGCATACATTTTTGTCTGACTTGCTCCTGAAGTCCAAAAATGCAATCCTTTCTCCTACTTTTCCTATTCCTCTCTGGACATGGAAGTCCCACCACCTCCTCCTCACACAGTTATTGGTTTCTTGTCCTCTTTATTATCTGATCAATTATGAAAAATCTCCACTACATCTCACCTTTTCTGTCCAATAAAATAAACTTTGCTCTTTTCTCTTATAATTGAGCATAGCTATCATATTTTATAAAGTATAAGATATATCTAACATCCAGTCCATTATCTTTGTCAATAACAAAGAACTCTGTTATCTATTCTAACTTTAAAAAGTTTATAATTCCATATCTGTTATGTCCTGGTTTATTTTGAACACTATCTGAAACCATCATCTCAAATCTGTACCATCTTTCCCAATGCTAAACAGCTTAGTTATGAAATTATAACTAGTCTTCAACCTTGTCAGAAATCTGAGAATGACTAATATTGTCTGAAAATATAGGAACTCTAACACAACTTGCAGAACTGAGACAAATTGTAGAGACAGCTGCCTACCTATACAGCTCCCTGTATCTCAACAAATTGGAGCATCAAATGTGGGGATTTGACCCAGAATTATCTGACAGACCTTGTGGAACAAGAATTATTAAGGGCTAGCTTATTCTGTCTTGGCAGAAATAAGCTGTCAACTATCCTGTAACTTGTGTCCTCTCATGAACAGTACAGGTCTGTAGAAAAAAAAAATAGACAATTTTTGCCCATTGGTTACCTTGCCACAATGTAAAACCTCACCTGTAGGTAGAGATGCTCAGTTTATTCTTTGAATCCAAGAAAAGGGTGTCAAGAGCAGATATGCCTCAACAAATGATAAATAACATCAAATGTCACATTCTGTGGATTTCTGATGATTTTGAAGACCAACTATCTATGCAACTAATCTGGACTGCTGTTCATTAACTATTCTTAGCTATTTCTAATAGAAATAATTTTAAAAACACCCTAACAGTTAACTCAGAGCCATGAATTTTCTTTCTGGCCTTTAACTCATATGTTTAATCATCTCAGATCAGTTTTTAATGGCTGTTATGAAAGGACTAGGTCTAGGCTTTGTATTTTTAATTTTTTTGTATCAAGAGAAAAAATTTATACCAATGAAAATATTGATTATGTATCAAAATAAATTCTGTTCCAATGTAAGAAATTATAACTTCAACTTAGTAACAATTACAAAAATTTCCACCAAATGAGACTATGGCTACACAATAATTTCTAGCTATATCCTCCCAGTTAAATTCTGATCATTTCTAAATTCTCCAGAAAGAATATCCATATCCAACCCCCAAGCCTAGGGAACTTGGATGACAACTCTTCATAACTTCTTCCTGCTAAATATAGGTATTGAGATATCTTGAAGGGGGTCAGGGAAGGTAGGGAAAATGTCAGAGTTCATTAGGCCTTAAGAAAGCCACAGCAATGATTATTATAATCTTTGATGTCTGTATCCTGACTGGATCTGACTGAAAGTCCATGAGATCAGGAGTTTAAGCAGGTCAGTTCAGCATGTCTGATGATGAAACTCACCAAAGCTGTACATATGACAATATACAAATCTCAAAACAAAACTTAAGTATCATCAAGATATCTGTATGGATTGTATTAGTCTATGTACGGACAAGTTAGGATGAAATTCTGCTCCAATCATAAGTCTTCATCCCTGCCATGTGAGGATTGTCACAAAGAATCGTTATCCTTTTGTTTGATTCTCTTGAACCTAGTTCTTCAGGGGGTCTGCTTCTAAAAATCTGATCCAAATAACTCTGGAAGATGTACAGACACTAATCACCTTCTAAAAACACACACAAAAATGTCTTTCTCTCAAATCAGCATACACTTCACCTGGCAACCAGGAACACTTGTAGCTTGACCTCTCTCCCAGAGGAACAATAAAACAACCGCAAAATTCAAAATCACACCCATTTTGATAAATAAAACAATACAAAACAGATGAAATAAACTAAAAAATACAGTATGAAAATAAATAAAATAAATAAAATAAATAAAATAAATAAAAAATACTATTCTTAGGCCTTTTATAATTTGTAATGCCAAGATATTAACCCAAAATTCACGTCGAGCCTGTGTACAAAGAATATGAATATCCTACAGACTAAATTATACCATCTGTCTGTTATGTTCTCTGCCTGGAGCTACAGACTTTTATTAATACAAGTTTATTTGCAGGCAATTATGACTGATGTCTGCTTGGAGCCAGTGAATTTATTTTTCCCTGCACTAGTTCTGAACCATAGGCAAAATTCTCCATGTGATAAGGGTAAAATCTGTATTTTAATCTATTCTAAAAATAAATAGAACAAACCTTAAAATTAATCACACTTCTATTAATTTCTCCCTAAGGAAGCAGGCAGCTTTCACTCTCTGGCTCTCTGACACAGAGCAGCCATCCTGCCTCTTTTCACAGCAGGGGACTTAAGAGCCTGTGAGCACAGTCTGTCTGTTTTCTTTGTTTTAAGGGTCCCCTAGAACCTCCTCCACCCCACACCCCTGCCACTGAGGCATCATGAGACTAATCTCCTCTACCCTTGCCAAGACCAAATCTCTAACTCACAGGCTAAGAATCTTAAATTTCTAGTGGATTCTTGCCTAACACGATGGATCGCCACCTTTTGCATGAAATATTAAAAATCAATCTATGGCTATTGCTGGCTAGGCAGTGGTCAACTGTCTCAGTCTGTTCTGAGACCAGCAGACAGGCCAAGCCCACATTTTTATTTTTATTTTTTTTTTTGCTAAAACCTGTCTCACCAAAGTTGGTTCTGCCTCTTCAGAGCCCCCAAATTGCTGTCTCTTCCTCATGGCCCAGGCACTAAAACCTTGCAACACTCTCAAATTTCCATAGCTAGCTGGGGTGTACTTCTTGCAAACCCATGCTCTACTGTGGTTACGTTTCCCGTTTCCCTGGGGCTCAGTTGAATGTCTGTGAGAAGGAAAACACCACACAATCTTAGTTTAGAATCAAGAGATAACACAATCGCTGGGTGCAGAACCTAGCATCCTAATCTGACCAACTTCTCTAAGTTAGAAATCTTCTGGTGACAGATTCTAGTTGATCCAAAATAACAGCCTGTGGCCTACTTTGTGTCTGCCTTGCTCCTGCAGTCCAAATATGTAGTTCCTTTCTCCTCCTTTCACTCTTTCTGTCTTGGCCTTAAAGTCCCGCCTCCTCTTCACCAAGTTATTGTTTTTTTGTTTTGTCTTCTTTATTATGTAAAAAATTAGGGAAAAATTCCACTCAGGGATACAGATCTGTGAACTCAGAGTAGGTGTCTTGTTTATTGTTGTTTGTATCTCTCTAAAGATTTTATCTCCTTCATTCTACTTAAGTATGTCTCTTTTTTTATTTTTGCTTTTGTTCTTTATCTCACACAAATTATTTCTTGGGAATAGTCATTCAGAAGTCAAGAAAGTTGACATTAGAATATCTGAAATCTATGTTAGCTACATGTAGGGACTTGAAAGATAACTGTAAATAAGTGGCACATTTTTGCTGATTATCAAGTTCTTTTGATGATATTGCCTACCTACTTTTATTCACTTGTTTTTGTGGGTATTTTGGGTTTTGTTTTGTTTTTGTTTTTTGTTTTTTTTTTTTTTTTGAGATAGACTGGCATGAAGCTCAGGTTGGCCTCAACTTGCCACAAAATTGAGACTGGCCTTGTTCTTCTGGATTTGGTATGTCCAGCTTAGAAGTGCTTCAGGGACAGGCATAGGCCTCCACACAAATATATGCAGTTCTGGACTATAAATCTAGAACTACATGTCCAATCTATTGATATAGATTTTTGTTTCTAATCGTTTATTTTCTTATTCATTTGTGTGTGTATGTGTCTGCATGTATGTGCCTTTGTGTGTATGTGTTTACATGTGTATATCAGAGGACTATTTAGGCAGTCATACCTTTCCTTTTACTCTATTGTGGGTTCCAGGGACTGAACTCAGATCATCAGGCTTGTGCAGCAAATGCTTCACCAGCTGCATACTCTTGCTGGTCTTGCTATGCAATTCATAGTTATTAGACTGAATGCCAGTGGAAATGCCTTTTCTGGCTCTGGATGCCCTGTTTTCAGAGAAATAAGAGTCAGTAATCTTCAGTCAGTGCTCTCCTTGCACTCACCTCCTCACAGTGAATGTTTCTTGTGTCCATACAGATATGAATATGAAGCAACGATTTCAACTACAAGCAACTTGTCTTCAAACAGCTTCTTGTGTGTGGAAAACAGATCTCAGACCTTAAAGCCAATGCAAGACCCAACAGGTTGACTCCTGCTTCTCATTGGTTTCACATCAGAGACTCAGGCACAGAATGTTGTTTTATGAAGGGCTTTAATATGATACTGTGTGTAGCAGATATGTAAGAAAAATGAACACAATTCATTTCTCTCTTCAAAGAACGGAAATGTCTATTATCCTAAAATACTATTTCTCCTGAGTTTAAATATACTTACTAAGAATCCTTTGTTTCTTAGGCAACACAACAGAGTTAGTCTCCTGAGGAAAAATAATTTAGAAGGATATGTTTAAACATATTATATAATCTATGTGATTTGTCTATTTGGTTTTCTGTTGCTGTAATAAAACACTGACTAAAAGCAACACAAGGAAGACAAGGTTTACTTGCATTACCAATTATACTCCACCATGAGAGAAGCCAAGGCAGGAACCTGCATGTACAGACCAAAGCAGAGACCACTGAGGAATGCTGCATGCTGGTTTGCTCTTTTGATTTGCTCAGGTATCTCTATTATACAGTTTAGGCTCACCTCCCAAGGGGTGGTACCACCCATAGTACTCTATGTCATCTCCCATTAATTACCTAAGAAGAAAAGGCATCATATACATGCCCGCAGGCCAATATATTAGAGGCAATTCCTTAACTGAGATTCCTTCTTCTTGGGCATCTAAATTTGTGTTAAGTTGACAAAAACTATCCATCAAACTGACTATACAAATAGAAAACAAATAGAAAATGCAGGAAGAAAGAAGCTTCCCTTGATCTGTGATGTATACCATGTGTGAGTGCTTATGTCAAATCTGAAAATTCCTTCCTTATTCAGGAACTTACCTTTGAGTCTCCTTTTTTCTCTTAAACAGAGACATTACTTCAAAGTTCAACCAAACAGTGGGACTTCCCTTATTTCCTGTGGTCTCAGCCCCTGTGATACTGGCTCTAGCCCATTCATATGCTTTTACAAACATAGCCCATACATTTACATCAATGTTATTAAAATCCAGGGGAAATACTCAAGGAAGGAAATCTTTGTTTTCCCTCACAGTTTCAGAGGTTTCATCCTGTGATCATTTGGCCCCATGTTTGTGGACAGAGTATCATGGTGGTGTGAGCCTTGGCTAATACCGCTTTTTAGTTTTTGGTGAGCAGGAAGAATACAAAAGAAGATACAGGAAGTAGTGAGATATAATGTCTGTGACCATGGAACCCTCACTACCAACTTCTTTCAAATAGACTCATCTCTTACCTTTCAGACCTGCTCAAAATGTAAGTTTTATGACTGTATCAACAAATTAATCCTTTTAATATGTCAGAGCCGCGATGGCCTGTCTCTGGACAAGCACTCACAGACACAGCCAGATTCTATGTAAAAATACATACATAGAAATATTGATTACTTCTCTTTTACTCTGATACACATCATGATGAAAAGAACTTATAAAAGGAAAAATTCATTTATATTTATGGTTCTAGAGCAGTGCTTCTCAACATTTCCAATGCTTCGGCCCTTTCATATAGTCCCTTATGTTGGGTTGACCCCAACCATAAAGATATTTTCTTGTTCCTTTATAATGATGAGTTTGCTACTGTTGAGAACCATAGTATAAATACCTGATGGTCTTAGGTCATCCACTTAGGTGACTTAGAGGGAAGAGAAGCAATCATGGCAGCAAAGCATGGTAGGAAGAACAGGAAGCTCAGAGCTCACATCTCAGCTATGAGCATAGGACATAGATAGAGCAACCTGGAAGTAAAGTGAGGCTTTAAGCTCTTGAAGCCTGTCTCCAGTGGCATTCTTCGTAAACTTCTGCAAACAACACCACCAACTGGAGACTAAGAATTTAATACCAGAACCCCTGGGAGACATTTACACTCAAATTTCCACAGTATTCACAGTGCTAGAACATGCTTTGGTTCTAGCACTGGCATCAGGGTACTCACAAGCACGTGTAAGTGCAGGCCTCGGGAATTGGGTGTCCTCTTCTAGACCTCTTGAGCACTTGCTCATGTTTGATGTCCATACACTCATGAAGGTGCACACATTTTCATATCCATTATACAAAATACTTTAAAAGCCACATATGGTAAAAGACCAAGCACATTTTTCTGCATCTGCATCTGACTCAATGGAATCACCTCAAGCCAGAGCATCTCCATTTTATGCTGTATTCATGCCTCAAAAATTAAAGCAGTATCCAAGTCTTGGAATGTCAGTGTTCTCAGGGAATCTATGAAGAAAAATAATTTGAGACTCAATAAGTAGCCATGTCTAGAGCTTCAAACTACAGAAACTTCATAAGCAGAACAAAGTGATTTATGTATGTGTCCATTTTTAAGTTTGTCCTACTCCCTGTACAGAGTTTTATTAACAATGCATATGATCTTATCTTGTCTTATTCCTCAACTAGCAACTAGCTCATAACTTATTTTAACACATTTATTCTATTCTATGTCTACCATGTAGCTTGTAGATACCTCTGACTTCCTCTGAGTTCAGGCAGGCAATATTCACATGCCTGATTATTTTCCAGCACTCATATCTCTTACCTACAGCTTTGTGTCTTTGCTCTAGGCCATTAATTTTTTATTTTATTCAATCAAAGCGTGTCTTAGGCAGGCAAGGAAAAAAAAGAACATCTTCACACAGTGCATATAAACATTATCCCTACAACATGAGACAGTAACCTCCATACTAGCTTACTCACTTCCTGATTAGATGATTACCTCACACTAGAGCTCTCACCTCCTGAACTGACTTTTTGAAAGCCTTCTCTTGTTATTCTTGCATTGCAGTAGAAGATTTAACCTCCCAATATGAAGAACCCCAGAAAAACATTTCAGTCTTCCAGTGGCTGAGACTTTCAGCTTTTGTTTAGAAGAAGATTGAGTATCACCCTGTGATCTCTAGATAGAAGTCCTCATGTCTATCAAAGACAAGAATCTGAATACCTCGAGATGGAAACATTTTGCTAAACTAGGAGTGAATACTTAGTTGTCGTTAGGACATTTATGGGCAATGCTAGCCAGTCCACAGGAGAAGGTACATCATCCTTCAATTCCCTGAAAACATCAGGTCACATCTCCCCTAGGGAGTGGCAGTTCATTTAGTTTAGAACAAACTTGGGAAGTGCCTGCAAACATTCAAAGAGTTCTCTTGCCTTTCAGTTTCATTTGGCCCAGTTTTTCCTATTCTATTGATCACCTGCTACTCCAACTGTTACACTATTTTATTGGTAACAATGATGAAATTTATAGAAAAATATAGATTTCCTATTCAGTCAATATATATAGTTTCTACAAAGTAATTTAGGCCATAGATAATTCAAACTTTCATAAAATTATTGTCTTGGGTATATAAAAACATCATGATATGTCAGAGTCATATATAGATGGATTCTTGTTTTTCATTCCTCAAAGTTTTAGAGGAGATGAATGAGGTAGCACACCTACTAACTAACTGGTTTTTTTGGTTGTTGGAATACTTAGTCCCAGTAGGTAAGGAAAAGTCCTAGAATTTTTTGTTTGTCTATTTCTATAGTATAGTTCTAATAATCAATGAATGGATACTAAATAAAGTCTGAATTGGGAAGATGTATTGATCAATAAAGTCTGAATTGGGAAGATGTATTGATCTATAAAGTCATCTCTCTCACTCAACTGGGAATTAGCTCCATTATAGCACTTACATTCCATTACTAAGTATTCTTTCAAAGTACACAATAGAAGTGAGTCACTGATTCAGAGACAGCATAGTAATATAAGTCCTTGAATGGTCATAGTGGGCTTATGACCTGATAAATGCTTACAAAAACTTTTGAGTCTACTGTCATTAACACTTGGCTATCAAATACTCATGCAGGTTTTTTGTTTGTTTGTTTTAATGCAGAGTGTGTGAAAGAAATTAAATCACTAATGTGGATATATGTACTGGTAGGAAATATTATTCATGGAATTGGTGAAAGTCCCATCATACCCTTGGGTATTTCCTACATAGAAGATTTTGCCAAATCTGAAAGCTCTCCTTTATACATTGGTAAGTTTGAAAAATCAGCCTTGGGATCATTTTTAGGAAAGCAAGTTCTGGGGTAGTAGAAATTTATTATTGATTTGGATGCTTTGTGATTTCCAGATGGTGAGCAGAATGCTAGGGAGGTGTTTGTGATAGTGATTCTGAAGTGCAGCTCTTCATACTTGATGGCTTCTAGTAGGAGTGTGGGCAGAGAAGGACTCTTTTATTTAAGAAGCTTCCATTGGGAGCTTGGCCATGCTCCAGTAAGTAAATGCGCAACACAAATTGAACATGGATTTCCCACTTTGGAGGCGGTCACAGGAGGGAGATATGCTTGAAATGACTGAAACGTGAATGAGAACAAGGTTCATTAAGTGAAACTCCCAAATAATCAATACAAAAGAAAAGGAATAATAATGGAGAAAGTGATCCATGGTGAAGGTCACCTGTCGTACCAGGAGAAAATCATGGTATCAGGAAGCATATGAGAAGAATAAGAGACAGACAATGTAGGGAAGGAAAGAACTCAGTAGGAGATGGAAATCATACAGGAGTCATTGCATAGAGGGCATCAAACAGTAGAGGCTGTTTGCGAGAACAAGGGAGATACGAGGGGTTGGTATTGAGAAGTCAGACACATAAAGGAAAAACTAACACATAAAACTACAGAGAATGAGGACAAGATAGAATATAAAGTGAAGAGAAGGAAGGAAGTTGACATTGTTCATGTCTGGATTTTCTGTGGGTAGCGATGTCACAGGAGAGATTCTGAACTTTGGATACATTGAGAGATGCTAGAGGTAATTTCATAGACGCCAAGTGTCATTGGAAAGGGCCAAGGAAGTTAAAATAACTATAAGATAAGAAAAGTAACCAGGATAACATCAAACAAAAGTCCTGTTATGAGGACACATTCTTTCTATGGAAGGAATTTCCCTAAATGGAGCTTTGATGAAGCTGACATACAAGAAGATCAGTACAATATACACTGCTTTACAAACAGTGTTCATTTCATTTCTGTTGCTGTGAGAAAATATAACTTTGAAGATGAAGGATTTCATTTGGGAAAAGGGGTTAAATTTGGCTTATAATTCTATTATAACAGGGAAGTCACAGTAGCAGGGTTGTGTAACTGCTAATTACACACAAAAGAACAGATAGAATACATGCCTTTTCTGTCTTTGCTTGTGTGGTTCTACTCAGCTGTTTTCTCCACTCTTACACAGTTCAGAACTTCCCTAGAGAACAGTGCTGCCCACAGTGGGCTGGGTCTTCTCATACGAAATATTTAATACTGATATATTTTGTAAAATGTGGTATGATGTGGTGGGAGGGATGCTTTAGTGGGCCCATGCTGAGGCATTTTCCCTTGAGGTATCAGTCATACTAAGAAAAGTCTGCTATGATATGAAGTTTATTTTGGTGAATGGGAACAGGATTGAGAAGGCAGTAGAGGCAGAGAGAGAGAGAGAGAGAGAGAGAGAGAGAGAGAGAGAGAGAGAGA
>NW_021620983.1:7646789-7655505 GCF_004785775.1 Grammomys surdaster
GAGAGAGAGAGAGAGAGAGAGAGAGAGAGAGAGAGAAGGGGGGGTCAGAGAGATAGGGAGAGGCCAAATAGTCATTTTATAGAAAGCAAGGCTCATACCTGTACCTGGCTGTTGCTAGGTAATTGTTGGGCAGAGCCTAGAAGAAATGTTAACATACTAACAAATACAGTCTCCTACTGACATGTCCACAGGTAAACCCAAAGTAGACATGACTTCATTAAGGCCCTCCTCCCAGGTAATTCTGTGTTGTCAAGGTAACAATGAAAGCTAGACATCACAGATACCCTCTGAAAACATGGCTCTGGAAGAAGCATCAAAGGGCCTTATTCACATCATGGCTTTGATGGCATTGCCCATGATAGTCTTGCCTTTATTGAAGCATAAAATAGCATTTGAATGGTGCTTTTAAGTAAGAAGGCATTTGTTTCAGTCAGCTTTTTTCCTTTTACTAAATACCCATGTTAATATTTATAAAGAGAAAAAAATTCATTTTTCTCCCATCTTGGGAGATTTTGGTCTATGTTATTGGACAGTGTGGTTTGGTGTTCTGCCGTGAAGCACCTCATTATAGTGAAAGGATTGGTGCAGTCAAAGCATTCA
This sequence comes from Grammomys surdaster, assembly GCF_004785775.1. Lineage (NCBI taxonomy): Eukaryota > Metazoa > Chordata > Mammalia > Rodentia > Muridae > Grammomys > Grammomys surdaster. The sequence continues at coordinate 7,647,390 of NW_021620983.1, forward strand.
TCTTGTGATTGAGAAGTAAAATAGAATTAGGAAGGGAATATGATTCTACTCCAGATAACTTGAAGACCCACCACCATGCACTGAATGACAGGGATCCATCAGACAACTGTGATTCTGTTGGGAAATAATTCTGTAAGAGGAGGTTCTGGGGAACATCCCGTATTAAAACAATGGGAGCTTATTTCTCCCATTGTTTTAATACAAGTATAGGTAATATACATATTGAGAAAAAATACAAGTATAGGTACATATACATATTGAGAAAAAATACAAGTATAGGTAATATACATATATACATGTAACATATACACAGTAAATACATACTGAGCTTCATTTTGTGATATGTTGAACATGTAAAAATATCTGAAATAGTAAGCTATGTAGCTCCGTGATAGAGTACTCAGCTTAGCAAAAGAAGAAAAAGAAATTTTGGATTTAAAAAAAAAATCTCAAGTTTTTTTCCAAACAAATATGGTGATATAACTTCCTGTTCTTGTTTACTCCTAGGGATTTTAGAAACAGGAAAAACCGTTGCACCTTTCATTGGACATATCTTGGGATCTTTCTGTGCAAACATTTATGTAGATACTGAGTCTGTGAATACAGGTAACACACGCATTTTATTTATACAGTACAGTCCCCAGAATGTGGGTAAATGCTCAGGAATGCTATTCTGCTGCCTCCTTTGATCCTTAGTTAGCTACATTACCACATTAGAGACGATAGATCTAAGCAGAACAGAGGAAAGTATAAAATGCCACCTTCTGCTCCAAAATCACACAATCTCCAGCCACATTTCACCTCACCCATTGGTTTCAAGGATGTAATCACATAAGTTTTTCTAAATGAAGCAGTCAGAGTGAATAATGAAAAGGATCTTTCTGTTATGTGGTAGGCATCAATTTGCTGATGTTTTACATGACAGAAATACTTACTTACTATTGTAAAATGTATCACCACATACTGCTTGATAAAATTAGTTAAATTTCTTAATAAGCACACAGAACATGAAAAATAATTGAATATCATGTATTTTACTTTATTATCTGTGTGTGTGTGTGTGTGTGTGCATGTGCATGCCTGCTAGATCAGAAGAGAGTATTTGATCTACTGAAATTAGAGCTACAGGCAGTGGTAAATTTTCATGTATGTGCTGAGTATAGAACTCAGGACTTCTGCAAGAGCAACAAGAACTCTTGTTCACTTAAATGTCTCTATAGCCTTCATCCTCATACACTGTGATGTTTTGAGACCTTACTCCATCAGGTTAAAGCTTATGTATTAAATATTTCTCGAATCCTGTTTCTAACTTTTCTAAGTACAGTTTTAACTACTATGCCATGTAGCACTCCAGACACCTTTTTATTTGATTTTAACTTCACACAATCGGTCCCCACAGATACTTTTTCTAAAAATCTGAATTAGCACAGAGAGTCACAGATGCCAGTAATTTCAGCATTTAAAAAGAAGCAGAGTACCATAAGGTCAAGTTCTCAAATCAGAACAAAAAAAAAAATCTGAATAAAATACAAATGATATACAAAGTTTATGCTTTGATGGAATTACAATGATTAATAATTTTATACAGTTTACACAAGAAAGAATTATGCAAACTAATACAGAATCTGTATTTCTTTACAGATGACCTGACCATAAATCCCATAGATACACGCTGGGTCGGTGCTTGGTGGATTGGCTTTTTGATCTGTGCAGGAGTGAATATCCTGACCAGCATCCCCTTTTTCTTCTTTCCAAAAAGACTCCCAAAGGAAGGGTTAAAGGATAATGGAGATGGAACTGAAAATGCCAAAGGGGAGAGGCACAGAAAAAAGGCCAAGGAGGAAAACCGAGGAATCACTAAAGGCAAACAGAAAAACATTTAACTCTTGTTTAGATTGGTGTATAGTTAGTGGGCACTTGTCATTTGTGCTGAGTTGAGATAATTTTTCACTAATATCATTAATTGGTTGTGTTAGATGTCTTCCACTGTTACTACTTGAAGCAACTGACTAAATAGGAAACCTGACTTACCTTAAATTAGACTTTATGAAAACTACAAGTCTATCTCAACACTCAATGAGCAAATATATTTTCTTAGCTCTTTAAAAACATCCTATTTTCCAGTTAATATTAGTTCAAGTTAAACACACACACACACACACACACACACACACACACACGCACAAATGTAACCAGAAATCCAAGCTAAACAAAAGGGGTCACTTTTTTAAACTATCATATCATCTACAAATAGTGATGCTTTGACTTCCTCCTCTCCAATTTAAATCCCCACTATTTGTTTTGGCTAGAACTTCAAGTACCATATTGAATAAATATGGAGATAGTGGACAGCGTTGCCTTGTTCCTGATTTTTGTGGAATTACTTTGAGACTCTCTCTATTTAATTTGATAATAGCTATTAACTTGATATATATTGCTTTCATTTAGATTAGGAATGTCTTTTGTATTTCTGATCTGTCTAAGATTTTTAACATGAATGTATGCTGGCTATTGTGAATGCTTTTTTCAGCATCTAATGAGATGATCATGTGGTTTTTTCTTTCAGTTTGTTTATATGGTGGATTATGTTTATGGATATTGAACCACCCTGCATCCTTAGAATGAACCCTACTTGATCATGGTGGAAGATATTTTTCTTGTGTTCTTAGATTCAATTCGGTTGTATTTTCTATGAGACTTTTGAAGAGTAGCTAATACCTGTTATGGTTAAAATTTAAAACAGTGTTTTCTTGGGCTGACTATCTAAGCGGCAGTGGCTCTGCTTACCTCTGCTGCCATGTTCTGTGGCCAGAGGCCACATGCGTGCCACAGCTAGAAACGACCAGGCAAAAACACCAGCCCTGGCACCCATAAGATGCCAGCATGGGAGATGGTTCTTTCAATCTACCATGTTGTCTCCGCAAGGTTGGGCTGAGCCCAGAACATCCCATCATTCATTTGGTACTCGGTAGAAATGAGACTCTAATGCTTAAAGATTATCCAAAGGCTCTATATGTTTGGTTATGCTCATTTAACAAGATGCTCCCACAATTAGAGGTTTGTCCCAATATCTAACCTTATAAGTTGTTACCCAGGAATGCTCTCTTTACATGCGTGGTCCTCCATGGCTCCTACATTTCTGCGCTTAGCTCCTCCTTCTTGTTCCTTTCTTCGCTTTTCTCAACTCCTCCCATATTATGGAGTTTATTGTAAAATATCCAGCTACAAATATCAATACTCCTCAAACTTTTTCACAACATCGAAACAGTAAGAACATTGCCAAACTGGTTCTAGGAGACGACAATCACTGTGATACTTAAACCATTCAAAGACTCAACAAGAAAAGAGAATTTCATCAATGTTCACAAGGGAAATTGGTCTGAAATCCTTTCTTTGTTTATATTTTGTGAAATAGAATGAAGAATATTGGTATTATCTACTCTTTGAAAGCCTGATAAAATTCTGTGCTGCAATTATCTGGTCCTGGGTACTTTTGTTGTTGTTGTTGTTGTTGCTACTTGGCTTTTGTTTGTTTGTCTGTTAGTTTGCTTTGTTAGGAGGTTTTTGATGACTTCTATTTCTTTAGGGATTATAGGACTATTTAGATTATTTACCTGATATTGATTTAAATTTGATCAGTAGAAACTGTTAAGAAAATCATCTATTATATTTAGATTTTCCAAATTTGTGGAGTATATTCTTTTGAAGTAAGACCTAATGATTCCATAGATTTTCTTAGTGTCTGCTATTATGTCCACCTTTTCATTTCTGATTTTATTAATTTGGATCTTCTCTTTTCCTTCCTCTCTCTCTCTCTCTCTCTCTCTCTCTCTCTCTCTCTCTCTCTCTCTCACACACACACACACACACACACACAGACACACACACAGACACACACACACAGAGAAACACACACCCAAACATTCATTCTCTTTCAGTTAGTTTGGCTAAGGGTTTGTCTAGCTTGTTTACTTTCTTTGAGAATCAGCTCCTGGTTTCATTGATTATTTGATTTGTTTTCTTTGTTTCTAATTTATTGATCTCAACTATACATTTGATTATTTCCTGTAATCAGATTCTCGAGATTGTCCTTTTTTCCTTTTTTTTCTAGAGCTTTCAGGTATACTGTTAAGTTGCTAGTGTGAACTCTCTCCAATTTCTTTATGAAGGCACTTAGTGGTATGAACATTCCTCATAGCACTCTCTTCATTGTGTCTTATAATTTAGGTATGTTGCACCTTAATTTTCATGGGATTCTAGAAAGTCCTTAATTGGTTTCCTTATTTGTTCTTTGATCTAGTGGTCATTCAGTGGCCAGTTGTTCAGATTTCATGACTTTGTAGGCTTTCTATTGTTTCTGCTATTGTTGAAGTCCAGCTTTAATCCATGGTGATTTCATTATGTCCAAGTGGTTATTTCAGTCTTCTTGTTCCTGTTGAGGCTTTCTTTGTGATTAAGTACAATGTTGCAGAGGGTTCTGTTAGGCACTGAAAATGTTTCAAATGCATTTGCTGCTCTGAGGTGCTTATGAGATGACTGGGTTTCAGCATAATTCCTTAGCTACTACCTTATCCACTCTTTGATAAAGAAGTCATAGTATCAGCATCTGAATTCAAGCTTCATCAAAGTGAATTCCTCACAGATTCTGAAGGATAGACTAGTTAGTATCTAGAGAATACAGGTAATAGAAGGAAAGGACAGAAAAATAAATGAAAGAGTGAATACAGAAGTAATTTTACCTTCTGACAGTTTTATTTTATGGCCAATTGTGATCTGGTACTTATATAGCCAGTATATTTAACTTACAGAAGTGACTTAAAACAATGGTATAGAACTTTAGCTGCCTAGGGCATTTTGTCACAGCACAGAATCTGTGAAATTTTAGAAGAACTCTAGACACAAAATACAAAGCCAAGTTGACTTGGTGATCTCTACATGCTCTTGTTTCAGATTTATTTCCATTAGTGAAGAGCCTCTCCTGCAATCCAATTTACATGCTTTATCTCCTTATGAGTGTTCTCCAGCTCAGTGCATTTTTCAGTATATCAACTCTCGGGCCTAAGTACGTGGAACAGCAATATGGAAAATCATCAACAGATGTAATTTTCCTCATGGGTATGTAGTTTCATTATTTCTTTAATAGCACTCTTAACCCAAGGACATTGTCTTAGTTAGGGTTTTACTGCTGTAAAGAGAGACTCCATGACCCAAGCAACTTTTATAAAGGCAAATATTTAATGAGCTGCCTTACAGATTGAGAGCCTCAGTCCATTATCATTATGGCAGGAAGTATGCAAACATCCAGGCAAATGTGGTGCCTGAGAAGGAGCTGAGAGTTCTGCATCTTGACCTGGCTGTGACCAAGAGAAACTAACTTTTCCTCACTGGGCAGCACTTCAAAGCCCAACTCCTTCAGTGATATACTTCTCCTAGCAAGGCCACTCCTACTCCATCAGGGCCACACCTCCTAATAGTGCCACTTCATATGGACCAAGCATATTCAAACCACAAAAGTCATGATAGTAGAATCTCAAGAGCAAGATAAAGAGTAAAATAAAGAGGAATACAAACTTAACTCCCTGGACTTCTCTATCTTACTCCCAGTATTTTACATCTTGGCTTCAGTTCTTGCCCTCTACATTACTCCTGAATCAGTTGTTCAGACCCCTGTTGGTATCACTACAATTTTACTGCTAGTACACTAAACCCAGGGATCCTACTTTACCCATGAAAACTACCACCATCCACATTATCTAGAATTCTATGAAAGTCCAAATCCCAGTCAGATGTATAAAAATAATGCAGTGGTGTGGAGCTTCAAAGGATGGTTAAATTCTTCCAAGCCTGAATCTGGTTTTGTGTGAATCCATGCACCCAATGAAAAGTTTTCTCTTACCTCTTTATCTTTCCTCCTCCTCCTCCTCCTCCTTCTCCTCCTCCTCCTCCTTCTCCTCCTCCTTCTCCTCCTCCTCCTTCTCCTCCTCCTCCTCCCTCTCCTCCTCCTCCTTCTCCTCCTCCTCCTCCTCCTCCTCCTTCTCCTCCTTCTTCTCCTCCTTCTCCTCCTCCTCTTCCTTCTCCTCCTCCTTTTCCTCCTTCTCCTCCTCTTCCTCCTCTTTTTCTTTTTTTTGTTTTGATTTTGTATGGGGAAGGAGAGTCAGGGAGTAAGAGTCAAGGATGTTGGACAACATCAACAATGCACAAAATGTTCTACACTTGAAAAGCATGGACTCAGCAGCAACCTTCAAAATCACCCAGAGCTGAGTAAAATTTCTAATATACAAAGTCAAAAGAAATACATAAACCATCTAATGTCATAAATGTATGCAACTGTATGTGTAAGTGAATGTGTGAGTGTGTTTAATGTTTATAAGCTGTTTATACCCTGTGCAAATGATTGAATACTAGTAGTTTTTTTAAGTGACTTGATAGCATTTGAAAAACCTTCTTTTGTGTAACATGTGCATGAACAGAGGTCAAAATCATTGTATAATAGCGCTAAATAGGTTCTTAAGTAAGATGTATCAGATAAAATTCTAATATGTTTTTATCTGCTCTCTTGTATCAATACTATGTTACTTGCAATTTTAGGTCTTTATATGTTACCTTCAATATGCCTTGGATATTTAATTGGTGGCTTGATTATGAAAAAGTTCAAGATTACTGTCAAGAAAGCTGCATACATAGCATTCTGGCTATCCTTGTCACAGTATCTTCTGTCTTTCTTTAACTATATGATGACCTGTGATAATTTCCCAGTTGCTGGCTTAACTACCTCTTATGAAGGGTATGTTGTTTCCTAATGATCATCATAATGTTTCCAAAATTGAGAGCAAATTTTCTTTCTTAATCCATATGACTAGATTTTTTTATGACTTAATAGCAATGACTCATGATTATCTTACATTTTCCTTCCAACCAACAAGTCTATAGCATCCCACAGAAGTTGTAAGCTTATTATAGATGTCTGAGGATGACTAGTGAGTAAGTTTATGATTCAATAGGCATATGGTGGTTGACATGGTGATGTCCTAGTCTGCTTTAAAGTCTAATGAAGGAAAATACCCAAAGCTTAGTAACCTAAAGCATTAAAAGTTAACTATAGAAGTCAACAAAACTTCATGGCTTTCTACAATGGGATCAACTTTAGTGTAATTTCATCTAATAATGGTAAGTCTATTAATATATGTATTCTTATGGCACTGGAGTAGTTATATCTCACGTACTCTGTGAGTCCAGATTTTGGGTTTCAAGGGATGTCTGTCATATTCTGTATTAGCATGAGAAAATTAAATTTTATTTTAGGATGCAGTTATATAATCAACCAATTCATTTAACTAAATGAAATACAACACAGACTTATAGATTTCTTTCAAAGGGCCAGGGAGATGACTCATTAGTCATGTATATTTATGATGATTTAAATCACTTTTAAGAGAGGAAATTTTCCACTTACTTTGCAGATGTACAAATTGAAACTCCAGGGAGGATTAATGTGTTTGTGTTTACAGAAAATGGTTCCATGTTCATCAAAGTAGAATTGTACACACTGAGTCCATCTCCAGTCATTCTGACTCTACACAATGTTTGAATAACAGGATTTGAATACAGCCTCTAGACTCCCACAATTTTTCTGTTTCAATTTAATTTTTTTCCAATTTAATTTTCATTGCTGAGTACTTTCAGATGGGCATGTGTGATTAGTCAAACACTCTGTTACGGGAGCTAAATGCAAGATCTATCTTAGAAATTTTAGGTTTTGTTCAAGTAAGCCCTCTTTCATTATTTTCTACCTTGTAGATTGATGAGAGATTAGCCCTCTTCAAATTAGCTCTGACAGGACTCTATATTCCTATAGGGTAGACACTTTATGTTTGGTTTTGAAGCAAGTATAAGAGGGATGGAACCACTGGAGCAGAAAACTTGTGTGTCAAAAGCATAGTATAGAGACCACATGTTGATATATGGATGATATATCTGTTCTAGGTGAGATATGTTTCTCTCTGTCTCTGTCTCTCTGTTTCTCTCTCTATCTGTATCTCTCTTTCTCTGTCTGTCCTTCTCCTTCTCTCCCTTTCCACCCTCAATTACTCTGAATGTGTTGAGATATATATATATA
>NW_021620983.1:7655905-7707810 GCF_004785775.1 Grammomys surdaster
ATATATACACATACACATGCTGAGATGAAGAGATGAAAATAAAGTGCCTGAATAGGGGTTTTCAGTATCTGTAACATTATTTTAAATCATTTCAGAGTTCAGCACTCTCTATATGTGGAAAATAATGTCCTTGATGGCTGTAATACAAGGTGTAGCTGTTTGACAAACACATGGGATCCAGTGTGTGGAGACAATGGCCTCTCATACATGTCAGCCTGCCTCGCAGGCTGTGAGAAGTCTGTTGGAACTGGAATTAATATGGTAATGATGCTTTCAGTGTTTGGGCTGGTGTTTATGTGCATCAATATATGCTATAAATGAGGCATATATCTGCTAGAAAGAAAAAAGTGTAGTCCTTGCTTAAACTAGATTAGTATTCTTTTTGAACGATTCAATTTATTCCTTATACACATATTTGACCTTAAAATTCTGTGACGTTATGTAAAATCGTGACAGTGTCTGAGTAGTATTTCATAACTTCAAACAGTTGAGATCATTGTTCAAGTTATTTGAGTTTTAATGCTCTGGACAGTTTGGAAGGGTAACTCAGCTATAAAGAGCACTTGCTCCTCTTTCAGAGGGCGTGTTTAGTTTCCTGAACACATAAGGTGCAGCTCGCAACTCCAGCTCCAGGCCATCTGATTCCCTCTTCTTCCTTTCTCAGGCACCCACATGCATATGTTTGTATATACATACATATAGGAGTGTATCCTTAAATCAACATTAAATTTAAAATTTGAAGTTATTCTGGGAAGAATCTGCCCTTTTTTGGTAATAGGGTCTCCAGAAGCCCAGTCAGTCCTCAAACTTACTATGTTGTTAAAGTGGACAGAAGCTTATGTTTTTCATCATGAGGTTTGATTTTGGTTTATCCATTTATTTTCTATTTATTTAGTGTGTGTGTGGAGTGTGTGTGAGTGTGTGTGTGTGTACTATTCAGGTGCATGTGAACATGGAGGAAAGAGACAACCTCACTTGCTGACTCTCAGGATCATGTAATTTGTGCTTCTGAGACAGGATGTCATGGGCCTGGAATTGCTAGTTCTGTTAGGCTGCCTTTCAAATGAGCTCCAGGCAGTCACCTGCCCCACCTTCAGATCCAGGGTTGGAAGCACTTCCTCTATCAATGTACCTTTCACAGGTGTGCTGGGATGAGAACTCAGGTCCCCACGCTTGTGCAGGATGTTACTGACTCTTAGATCTCCCCAGCTCTCATCATTATAGTTCAGAATGATAAAGACTCACACATCTTCCTTGATGTTACAATACTCAGAGGTGGTTGGTAATAAAATGAAATATAAACTTTGATTCTTAATCAGATCTGACAATATGACAATTCAACTTCCTTCTTTGGGTACACTACTTTACTGATTAGTAAACACCGAACTATTCCATCAACATTCTGAGATGCATGTTGTTTTAGTATTCAGTATTTGTAAAAAAACCAAAACCATATTTATTTATTTTAAAAAATTATATGCAGGCTAGATAGTTGTCTTTCTAGGTAAACCCATTGCCAACAAGTCTTACAACCAATTTAAATCCTGAGATCCACATAGTAGAAAGAGAGAACTAACTTAAATTTTCAGTTCTATAATCATGCAATGGCAAACACATGTGCACATATAGACACACACATGTACATGCATGCACACAAATACATACATACACACACACATACAAGAAAAATCAAAGAAACAATACAATACAGTGTTCATTCAGAATAATGGAACTTTTGCAAATTTACTCCATGTATTGAGAAAATACCAATTATTAAAATCTATGCCTTTATATTTAATGATAGAATTCTGAAATAGCAAAAGAAAGCTAAAAATTAATGGGAAAAAGGATCTTCTATTTTAATTATTTATTGTTTTTTAATTTAATGCTATTGTTGCAGAAACTTCAGTCCTTATTCAGACGAGGTGAATGATCTTACTTGCCACAACACTCTCTATTATGCAACTGGCTGTTCAGAAAATAGTAAAGGTTTAATCCTTATATTTTCTACTTTACGTAGAACATTGTTTTGCTTTTTTTTATTTTTGACAGGTGTTTCAGAATTGCAAGTGCATTCAATCATCAGGAAACTCATCTGCTACCCTTGGGCTGTGTAACAAAGGCCCTGACTGTGATAACATGCTGAAGTACTTTATGATCATGTTTGCAATCCAGAGTTTCATTTTCTCAGTATCATCCATACCTGGGTTCATGGTTCTTCTGAGGTAATAAGTAACTCCTTCATTTAGATTTCAATCTGTACTTCTTCATAGTGTGTGCACACACACTCATGTGTGCTGACACTTGTGCATGTGCATGACTGTCTCTGTGTTTGTGATGGGGCTGCTCATGATTTAGGCTCTGGTACTCCTCTAAGTAGATCAGAAGACAATGCTGGAGAATCAGCCCTCTCTTTTCATCTTGTTTTTGAGGTGGGATCTCTCTTATTTCTGTTGCTGTGCTATGTGTGTTTTCCAGCCTCCCTGGTGCTCGAGGTCCTAAGCAATTCTGACTGTTCCTCCCATTTCACTGTGGGAGTGCTGGGATTTCAGATGCCTGCCATTGAATTGGACTTTTATTTTTTAATTTTTTACATATGTTCTTGGGTTCTAGGGATTGCACTCAGGTCATCAAGATTTCCTTTACCCACTGAGCCACTTCTTGGATGTCATGTAGATATTTTTGATCAGTATTAAATTCTTTTCCCAATAAAGGCCCTTGGAGTCATGGTTCCAAGGACCTCAATGATCTAACGTACCTTAATCAAGACTCTAAGCACTGCTAAATCTAACAATAATTCAAAGTTTGCTGCAATTTTCTTTTCTGTCCTCTTCTATTTTCCCTCTTTATTAAGGATAAATGAATGGATTTCTTGTTTTGGAATAGTTGTCTAGCACTCACTTCCTATGGCTCAGTTAACTTACTGGCAGAGTGTGAAATTGTGTAACAGGGAGGAGACTCCTTTGATATCCTGCCCTCAATCTATCTTCAGAAAAAAAGGAGAGGTTATGGAATAAATAACAGGTACTCTTTAGCAATGAGCTACATGAATGTACTGTTCAATATTGAACTCTATAATATAACGTAAGAACGTTGCAGCAGAGATGAGTGTCAAAGTTGTTTTTTTTTTTTAAGCAGGTGTTCTTTCCAGTCTAGCAAACTGTACACCACTGACAATGTGAAAAAATTTAGGCCCGTATTTCTTGTTCCTTCCTTTCCGTTTCAAACCCCTTCCCCTCTCATCCTTTTCCAAATTTCTTTTTCTTCAATCCGTTGTTTCCCTCCTGTTCATCTCTCACTGCTGTTCTCTCCACTACTTTCCCATCCTGCCATTCCCCTGCTCTTTCTCCTTCCTGTCTCCCATCTTCCTTTTACTCTCTGTTTCTTTCTACTCAACATACAACTCACTAAAATAAGCATGAATTTATATATTCATTTTCTATTATAAGATGTTATATTCTTAATTCTACAAACAGATATGTGATTTATGCCTTTGTTTCGGTTCATGGGTTTCTGGACAGAAAGAGGAATTAAGTATTGCTATTGAATAGGGCTTAACAATTTCTCTTACAAGTGAGGGACATTCGTCTGTGAGATCTGTCATTACATCACCTTCCAGGCAGAACCAGCTGATGGAGCTAACGTGTATCTCCTTTCTTCCTCACTCCTCCAGGTGCTTCAGTGGCAAAGTTGCTTACTCAGTCGATATAAGGATGACTTTTCCTCAGAGAGGAGAGGGTCACCCATGAAAGGCATGTGAGCAGCTGAACTCTCTTGTTAGAATCTCCAAACACACTCTAGAGAGATGTTTTCACATCTACTGCATGCCTATTGCCACTTCCATCCCTCACTCATGTTCACAATTATCTTACTTTCTGAAGTTTCCACTAGGTGTAAAGAAAACATGGCTTATTGATAGCTAAATCATGCTAAATCATGATTATTTAAAATACTCTGTATATAAGTGAGTTTGTGTGATTACCATAAGTGTTCTCTCTCTCTCTCTCTCTCTCTCTCTCTCTCTCTCTCTCTCTCTCTCCCTCCCTCCCTCCCTCCCTCCCTCTCCCTCCCTCTCCCTCCCCCTCTCCCTCATCCTTTCTCCCTTTACCTCTCTCTCTCTCTGCCTCTGTCTCTCTATCTCTCTCCCTCTCCCTCTTCCTCTCTCCCTCTCTCTCCCTCTCTCCTTCTCCCTCTCCCTCTCTCCCTCTCTCCCTCTCTCCCTCTCTCCCTCTCTCCCTCTCCCTCTCTCCCTCTCCCTCTTCCTCTTCCTCTCTCCCTCTCTCTCCCTCTCCTTCCCCTCTCCCTCTCCCTCTCCTTCTGTATGTGTGTGTGTGTGTGTGTGTGTGTGTATGTGTGTTTGTATACCATGACATGCATGTTGAAATAAGAAAACAGTTCACAAGAGTTGGTTTCTTTCCATTATGTGGGTTCCTAGTATTGAACATAGTTTGTCAGGCTTAATGGGAAGCAACTTTATACACTGAGCCATCTTGTATGCCATAATGTGTGATTTCTTGATGTAGTGAAGTTAAAGCCTTTTCTTTGTTGATTTTGATGATTGTGATATAAATGTTAGATGATATAATACTACTATTTGCATACTATCATTAATCTTCTACTCTGTTCAATTTTCTTGAAATTTTTCATGGAATTGCTGCCAAAATGAAATATTAATAATGGAATAAATTATGCATTTCTTGCATGAAGGTATATTCGTAGGAAAAGACCACATTTTAATAGGGCTTCCATATTCCTAATTTATAAGAGTATTTTCAGTTTTATCCTGGTGGCTTTACAGGCCACCTCTTTGTATTGAATTATCAAAGTCATCACATTTATTTCTGTAGGTAGTACAGGAGAGGTCTACAGTTGTGAACTCCATATGCCATTTTTTAATGTCATAGCCTACATGAAGAATTCTTTCTCTGTTTTCTGTGAAACCACCTGTAAAATATTTTGATTTTTATATAACATATGTTATTTTTTATCAAAATGGCAAAATGCCTGGCAAACAACTTAAGAAAATAAATATGTATTTGATTTGTGGATTCACAGGTTTGGGGTCATGGTAGTGGGATGACATGCTGATTCCTACGGCAAACAGAAAACTATTCATCTAGGTTAGGAGACAATGACTAACTGTTAAAGGACTCAGCCATGATTTAGACGTGTACAGACCAGAGGACAGCTTTTAGAAGTCTTTATTCTCCTTCCTCTTTGTGCGGTTATAAGATGTAGAGCTGTATCAAAATCTTGAGCACACGAATTATGAACTACTACTGTCATTGGGAGGATGCTAGAGCAGATGTGCATTTGCATGATATACTTTTATATGTACATGTATGCATTGCAGATGTATGTATGTATGCATGTATTTTTCAGGTGTATCAAGTCTGAAGAGAAGTCATTTGGAGTTGGATTACATACATTTTGCATAAGAATATTTGGTATGAAGAATTTGCCTAACACATAAGATCAATTTTAAATACTTAGTAAACAAACTGATTTTTTCTGAGTAAATAGATAGCAAGTATACTGTCAACTCAAAACACACCTCTCACTTTAAATGGATAAGAGGGGTCATTCTTAAATCAAACATGAATCAATATGACATGGGAACAGAGATTTGCAACAACCAAATGTCATATTCCACCACAGTCATAGTTGGTGATGTTTGTAGTTAGAGAACAAAGGAATGCATGAATAAGACTTTTCTCAAATATATCTGTGAAAGGATCACGTAGGTTGGTTACAGCAAGCATGGAATTCTGTGCTCTAGGCTCAGATGCTGTTAGCATGCTTAGTGTTTGTGTGGGTAGAGGTTAGGCGCATGTTAAATCAATACAACCCAAATTACTTCAAATGATAGTCACATAGAGAATAAAGACAGACACATAAATGGTCAATAAATGATCAATAAGAGAGATAAATATAATTTGTCTCTGGATTAATGATCCCAACTGTCCACATCCAGAATGTCCCGTGATCTTATAGCATCAGTAACATAGGTGTGTTCTGCCCACTTTACCTGAACTTCAATTTACTACCCCTTCTGTTTGGGACTGGCTATTTGTGATGAGTCTGAGAATAAAGAAACTATAGTGATGAAAAATGTTCTGTTTGTTTTTAAATAACTTACCTGAATTTAATTCTACCTTTTGTCTTTTAGTAGATTCAAAAATAAAATGAGAAGAAAATAGTTGTGCACATTAGACTGATAGTAAAGCATCACAAGCTGTTTCAGATATTTCATGTGGTCCATGATTACGAGCTCAATGAAGTCTTTCTTCACATAGAATAAATAGTTTGCATTGTTATGATCTAGAAAATTTACATTAACTTATAATTCCTAAAAGTAAATTTAGAGCATTTGATTCACTATTTATCATATTAATTTTTAAAATAAGAAAATTGTAGTACATTCAAATAAAAATAAACAGGTTTCTCACTGTTCTTTCTTTCTGTCAATGAGTTATTTATCTTTTTTTATCATTGCAGCTGGCATTCCGGCACCTATTTACTTTGGTGCTTTGATAGATAGAACCTGTTTACATTGGGGAACTCTGAAATGTGGTGAGAAATCTGCATGCAGGCTGTATGATATAAATAGTTTCAGGTAAAGATAATTTTGAGATCTAATTTTATGGTACATAAAATATCGCTGTTCCTATTTAACATGCTCTTTAGTGAAAACATTACCTTGACTTCATTTTCTGAATGGGTATGAATGATATAACTTCATTATTCAATTGATCTAATATTTGCTGTTATTTCAAACACCCCCACACACAAATACACACACATACACACACATACACACACACACACATATATGTGTGTGTATATATGTATATATGTGTATATATATGTATATACATATATGTATACATATACATATACATATACATATACATATACATATACATATACATATATGCATGAGTGAATGCAGGGTGTCTACATAGAGGTTCCAGAGCAGTTTGGAAGAGTTACATCTTGAGCTGAATTAGTATGGCAGAATACAAGAGATTTTTAAAAAAGCGTATTAAGACTCAGAGACATGGGAAAATGGTGCTGTATGTGGAAATAAAATATCTTAGCTCTGTCTACCCCATATTTATGGACAGGCAGGTAGGTCTCCTTGCTCCTGCAGTGGTCGAGATGACAGAATCTCAACTCATTCAGGTAGCATATCTTCTTGCATTTGAGCTCCTGGAAAGTTCACAGAACTCTTATGCTTGAAGTCTAGCTAGATGACAATCCTCAAATATTTGTAGCTTATATTGATAGCCATCTGGAATTCCAGTCCCGAGGACACTCCACAAATGATGCATAGACAGATATCCAGGCAAAATGCCAATACACATAAAATAAAATGATCTTTTAAAAAATACTACAGAGTTCTAATTTTACTGATTGTTATCTTAAGCTATGTACTTAACACTTACATTATAAAACTTACTCCATGTAAACAATTTTATTGACTTAATTTCTGATTTTAAGTTGCTTTTCGTGCCATTCGGTTTGGTTCTTTATCTGGTGCTGGGAACTAAACCCTGGGTTCTTGATGCATATATTTACTGGTGAGCTACACCTTCTGACCCAATTATAAACACATAATTATCTCTACTAATTTCTCCCTTTCATAAGCCACAACATGGGCACTGTGAATGGAACTAGGTGCCAGTAGAAGCAGCCAGTGTGCTAAGTAGTGAACCATCTCCCTGACACTACAAAAATTTAAAGACCAAAATAGCATTCTCTAAAAAAAAAAAAATTGGAAAAAGGAAGTCATACAGGTCTAGTCCAAGACAATTTTCTAAAGTATTCAGAAAATGTTTTGAATTGAATTTTAAATAAGACAGAACTGAAAAATATAAAATGACTTTAAGTTTGGGAAAAGGTGTAAGAAATAGAACATCTAAGGGAAAGTACAAAGCACATGCCAGGTATACCTAGACAACCTTCCGCTTAAGGCTAATATAAAGCAAAGACTGAGAGGAATTTGGGATTTGGAAATAATGAGATAGTAGGGAAGACAGGAGAGAGAAATTTGGTTTTCTCTGTAAGACATCTGGGGAGAACCAGGATACTAAAAGTGACCTGATTCACCTTTACCTCGTGCTCTCTTCCCCTTCACATACCACATGGTTTTATCCTACTCTGAACTGGCCCTCTGTATTTCACTCTTTCTTAATCGTATCACTTTATTCTGTTTTTGCTCTTTGTAAGATGTCTTTTCTTATGCCCCATTTTGTTCAGGTTAAACTCCATTGTTACTCCGAAGTAAGGTACACTGTACCTTCCTAATACATGAATGAATAAAAATAATAGCATTTTAAAAAAGTTATGCTGGTGGACTGTAACCCAGATGTGTGAGAGGGTTATCCATTTCTTTCTTAAACCTAGAGTAAAATTTAATTATATTTCTAAACTGATATATCTGAAGTCTTAAGCATCTAATTCAGCATCTATATACCGTGCTGATACTTTCCCTCTGTAGAAATAGACATGATCATTTTCTCTACTCTTATGGAGTCGAAAATTTTCTGCCTAAAATTTCCCAGATTATAACGTCCCATGAACGTGTACACAGGCCACCATTATCCACACAGGCCTTCACTAGAACTTCCTTCCCAGGGATTTTACATTGTATGAAGTTGATAACACTATTTATCACACCAGATTTTCTTATAAATATGTTGAGAATATGAAGAAATACTTTCATATTTATTTATAAATAGACATATTTTTTAAAATATCTATTACCCAAACATATTAAGTGCAAAAATGTTAAGGTAAATCTTATCCAATTTACAAAAAAAATTATGCTTATAACTGTGTCTAAGTTATTCTGCAAGATATTCTAAGGAGGGTGAAAGGAAAAATTAGCTAATTTATTTCTGCAATCTGAGGAGTCTTCATATATTAACTGAATAAGTTCAGAAAATGAAAAGAATGTGTGGCTAAAGAATGGCTCAAGGGTTAAGAGCTCTTATTGTTCTTGCAGAGGTCATGAGGTCAATTCCCACAACTCATACTGAGCAGATCATAAAACCTGCTTAGTTCAACTCAGATATCCAGGACCACATACCCACATAGAGACATATACATGCACATAGTTGGAAATAATTTTCAAATTATCAGATAAGTTGATTACTATACATGCCAAGTTAAGCATGAAAATTAAAAAATTGAATCTACTAATATATGACTAGTTTTAGACACCTAGAGATTTCAATATCACACTATCTATTGCTTTTAACACAGTAAATGGATGCTGAAAAGAAAAGAAAACTCTTTTCTTGAAAAGTCACTCTGCAATGCTCTATGCCTGTGTGATCAAACTTTGACCAAATAAAACAGAAGAGTGCCTTTAACCTTACATATAGTCTTATTGACCCAGTATAGAAGAGAAAAGGCAATAATGACAGTGGAGACAGGGTACTGGAGTGGGAGGAGGCTGCTCACCTTGCATGCTTTGTCAGGAAGATCCAAGTGCTAGAAGACCAGAGGATGGTGTTCATATTTGTAGTGAAAATTCATTGTCATCTAAATTTTTCTAAAAATATATTCATAAACACACCCAAAGATGGATTTCTATAATGATCCCAAACCCAGTCAAGTTGACAATGAATACTAGGCATCACCCAAATAAAGAAAATACATTACAATTTTATGATGGACAATTTTCAACATTTTTAACAAGCAGAATTAATAACTCAGCAAAACAGATTATATAGAATACATGGAGAAAACAATCATTGGATTTTTTAGAGGAATAAATGATCTGTAAGAATAGTGAAACTTAGCTTTCACTAAACATACTAAGATTCAATGCAGATTAATTTTTTTCTATAGGCGCCTTTATCTTGGATTGTCTGCTGTGCTAAGAGGATCAAGCTTTCTTCCTGCCTTCTTCATTCTAAGACTTATGAGGAAATTCCAATTCCCTGGGAACACTGACTCTACAGAAACTGAACTTGCAGAGATGAAGCTCATAGAGAAGGAAAACGGGTGCACAGATGTGCACAAAAGTCCTAAATTCAAGAGTGATGGAGAACTGAAAACTATTCTGTAATGACTTTTCTACTGCCCTGTGCAAGGCCATGAACAGAATGCACATTTCACTTCCTTTGAATCATGAGACGTACTATAGCTTATCCTTAAGCGCCTCAAAAATATTTTTACTTGTTATTAAAAGATTTACTGATTGTATTTTCAGAGGGTTGGTGTAGCACTTAAGATTTTCCCAGGGAAGACTTGTATGACAACCTCCATATTAGACTTTAAAGCTGTCTTCATTATCAAACAGCATTTTCTCTTTTAACTCAATCAATGGAAGTGTGTGTTTCCCACACATCTTTAAATCGACTTGAAACTTTCCTATCCTAAAAGCACTAGTTAAATGTTTTGAATTACACCTTGATGCTGAGAGCTCAAAATACGCATTCTGTTTGTGCCACATTAAAATATGACATATTAAAATGTGCCACATTTGTTTAGTGTGTTGGAACTTTCCCCTAATGAATAAAGACTATAAGGAACTAATCATTGGATTAGAAGGCGGGACTTCTGAGTCTAGGGGAGAAAGAAGGAATGCAGGAGAAAGAAATGACCTTTTTGGACTGCCAGAGCCAGAAAGGCAGGTACAATGTAGGAAGCTGGAGGCTGTTGGTTTGAGTGAGAAATCTGCCAGGATCTGCCACTGGGGGATTTATAACATAGATTAGTTTATAAAATTAGTATGCTAGGTTCTGCACCCAGTGGTTGTGCTACCTGTTGATTCTATATTTAGACTGTGTGGTGTTTTCCTTCATGCTGCATCTCAACTGGGTTCCAGATAGAAAGGTATAGAAAGGTGGCTGGCCATGGGTGTGCAAGAGTGTACCCCCGCCACCTGTGGGAATTTGGAAACTCAGGGTAGGTGTGCAACAGCCAGCCGCAGGAACTTTGCAAGTGGAATGGAGAGAGTGACTTTGGAGCTCCAGAGAAACAGAGCCAGAGTGGTTGAGACAGGTCCTGGATAAAAGGAATATTGTATTGGGGTCTTGGTCTGTCTCCCAGGATGAAAACAAATGGAGGTCACCAGTCATGTCTAGCCAGTGATAGCATGGGTTGCTTTTTTTTTTTTTTTATTTCACCCAACAGGTGGTGATCCAACATGTTAAGCAAGAATCCAATAGAAATTTAAGATTCCTAGTCTATGATTTAGAAGTTTAGTTAGAAATTTAGTGAGTGGAGCAGGGATGAGTCACATGATATCTCAAGCACTGGAAACTTGAAACAAAGAAAATGGGCAGGTTTTGCTAGCAGGCTCTGAGGTCCCCTCCTGTGAAAAACACAGGCTGCTCTGTGTCAGAGAGCCAGAGAGCTAGAGAATAAAAACTGCCTACTTTCTTAGGCAGATATTGATAGAAGTGTGATTTAATTTAAAAGTCTGTTTCCTTTGCTTTTTAGGATAGGTTATATATAGATATTGCCCAAGTCGTGTGGGGAATTTAACCTGTGGTTCAGAACTAGTACAGGGAAATATATATTCACTGACTCCAAGCAGAGAGCAGTGATAATTGCCTGATAAGAACAGGTGTTGACAGAATTCTGTAGCTTCGGGCAGAGAGCGTTACAGATAGATGGTATAGTGTACTCTACAGGATACTCATAGTCTTTGTTTGTAGGCTCCATGTGAATTTTGGCTTAATATCTGAACATGAAAAATTAGAACAGCCCTAAGAATAGGCTTATGCAGTATTTGTTTAGTTTATTTCCTTTGTTTTGAATTGTTTTTATTATCAAAATGAGTATGGCTATGAATTTGATGGTTGTGTTACAGTTCCTCTGGGAGAGACTTCAAGCTATACTCTCAGTGATTTCCAGTTACTGGACCAAGGACATGCTATTTTGGGAGAAAGGCTCTGTTTTTGTGTTGACAGGAAAGGAGAAAAGGCTCTGGATCTCTTCCAGAGTTATATGGATCAGATTAGATAGAGGCAGACCCTCTGAAGTAATAGCTTCAGGAGAATCAAACAAAAAATATTCTTTGTGCCATCCCTTACATGACACAATTGAAGACTTACAATTGGAGCAGAATTTCATCCTAACTAGTCTGAACACCCTACACAGGTTAATACAGTCCGTAGAGATATGTTGATGATACTAAAATTTTGTTTTGAGATTGTATATTACCGTATGTACAGCTTTGGTGAGTTTCATCATCTGACATGCTGAACTGACCCGCTTGAACTTCTTATCTCATGGATTTTTCAGTCAGATCCAGTCAGGACACAGACAACAGAGACTACAACAACCATTGGTGTAGCCTTCTTAGGCCAACCAACTCCCTCATTTTCCCTATCTCTCTTCAAGATGTCTCAACACCCAGATTTAGCAGGAAGACGTTATGAAGAGCCATTGTTCCAGTTCCCTAGGCTTGAAGGCTGGAGGTGGTTATTATAAAGTTTTCTTTCTGGGGAAATTAGAAATGATAAGATTTTAACAGGGAGGATACAGTTAGAATTTACTGTGTCGCCATACTCTCACTTGGTAGAAATCTTTATAATTTTTACAAAGTTGAAGTTAAAATTTCTTACATTGATACTGAATTTATTTTTATACAGAATCAAGGTTTTCATTGGTATAAATTTCTTCTAGTGATACAAAAGTTAAAAAAAAACAAAGCCTGCACCCAGTCTTTCTATAATTATCTTTACAAACTGATTTTATATGATTAAGCATATGAGTTAAGGACCAGATAGCAAATTCTTGTCTCTGAGTTAATTGCTAGGGTGTTTGCAAGATATTTTATTTAGAAATAGCTGAGAGTAGTTAACTGACAACAGTCTCAATTATTTGCATAGACAGTTGGTTTTCACAAAAGTTAGAAATCCACAGAATATTAATGTGCATTAAATGTTAAGACATTTAATGTGATTTATTCATTTGTTGTTGAGAAATATCTGTTTCTAACAGCTAACACTTCATGGATTCAATGAAGAAACTGAGAATCCCTACCTCCAGTTGAGGTAGTACATTGGGGCAAGGTAGCCAATGGGCAGAAATTGCCTATTTCTTCTCTAGACCTGTACTGTTCATGAGAGGACACAAGTTACAGGATAGTTTATGGCTTAGTACTGCTGAGACAGAATAAGCTAGACCTTAATGATTCCTGTTTCACAAAAGTCTGTCAGATGATCCTGGGCCAACTGGCCACATTTTGGTGCTCCTACTTGCTCACATACAGGGTCTGTATAGGTAGACAGCTGTCTCTAGAATCTGTCTCAGTTCTGGAAGCTGTGCTAGACTTTCTATATTTTTAGGTAATATTAGTCATTCTCAAATTTCTGACAGAGTTGAAGACTAATTATATTATATCTTATAGCCAATCCAGGCTATTTAGCATTGAGAGAACATATTTTAGAGGATAGTTTTCAGATAGTATACAAGCAAATCCAGGACATAACAGATATGGAATGATAAGCCTTTTGTTCAAGAGTGCACCCCAGCCAGCCACAGGAAATTGAAACCACAGGGTGGGCATGGGAGCAGCCAGCCACAGAAACTTAGCTAGCTGTATGGGGAGAGCTACTTTGGGGGTCCAAAGAGGCAGAGCCAGCCTCGGTGACACAGGCCCTGGTTAAAAGGAATAATGTGGTCTCTGTTTTCCAGGCTGAAAACAGACCAAGGCTGCTTGCTAGTACCTGGCCAATGATAATGTGGGCTGCTTTTGTATTTCAAGCAACAGTTTTGATTTATCTTTTGTATGGCCAAGATACTTGCATAAGTCGTTATCTATTTAGGAGTGTTTAACTCTCCTTGTGTAATATAGTCATGATGTTTCTGAGATTAGAATTCTCCCTAATGTGTCATCTCCTGTTTTTAGTCCCTTCTTTCTTTAGTCCTGTCACACAGTTGATCATTTAGTTCACATCACTGAAAATTTTACTCAGGTTATTAAAAATCATGTAGCAAAGATGATTGGAACTTTTTTCCCCTAGCAATTCAAGGCTGGTCATGAAGCTCTTCCTTAAAATCAAGAATGAGAGAAAATTAGTCCTTTAAAAGGATCTTTGTAGAGATGGAACAGTGGATTATAGTGGAACAGTGATTACCTAATATACATGAGACCCTGGATTTAACCACAAGTTACAGTAAAAACTGATAAATAAACTAACAAAAATAAATAAAAATCTAAAAAGACTAGATGTAGTATCAGATATTCTGAAAAGGCTAATTCTCTTATGTAGGAGACTTCTTTGGCTATGTATTCATTCTACTCATATGTCCATATAGCATATGGCTATTAACTTTCAAAATCATCTTAGGATCAAACCTTTTGAGAGACTAGGTAGAAGGTTCAATGGAAAAAACTGTTTGCCACCAAGTCTAAGAAGTTGTTTGTAACACCTGGGATGAACACTGTGAAAGGAAAGAACAAACTCTTGAAAATTGTCCTGTGCTTTCTACTCCTGAATTGTAATATACATGCTCTAGCACAAATGAATGATTGATTTTAAAAAATGAAAAATTTTTAAGATTGAATTTTGCTATGGAATTGGAATTAATAAACTGGAAGATACACATTAAAAACAAAATCAATTTGTGGTTATTTGAGTGAGAAATGTCCCTCCTAGGCAATTGGATATTTGGTTTTGAGTAAATATTCTGCTGGGTGAGGTTTAAGCTTGCATCCTTAGTACAGAAGGTAAATCACTGAGGTGGCATTGAGGGTTAAAAGTCTCCCCCTACTTCCAGTACACTCTCTGCTTTGTGCTTTGGTTGATGATGTGAAATCTCAGCTTCCTGCTCCATTCACTATACCATCTTCCTGCTGTCATTCCTCCTTGCTATGAGTGACTTCAATTCTCTGGAGACATAAGTCAAAATAAATGCATTTTTATTTACATTTCAGATGCCATCCCCTTTCCCCATTTCTCCTCCTTAGAAAACCCCTATCCCATCCCCTTCCTCCTTTTTGCTTTTATACCATTTTAATTACATGCAAGAATTAAGGTCAGTTCTAGGTTGAGGAACTAGCAATACAATATATGCAAATAGTCAAGGAACAAGCAATACAATAAACATAAGTAGTCAAAGAACAAGCAAGGCAATAAACAAATTTCCATAAAGACTCCTGTTCTGTTTCTAAGGGCTTATCAGGGTGACCAAAATATCTGACCCTACTTCCCTGTCCTAGCCCAAAGTCATTTTCGTATCTGAAGCCTACTTCCTTGTTCTAGCCTAAAATTTAGATTCCTGTCTGAAATTACTTCTTAGTTCTAGCCTAATATTTAGATTTCTGCCTGAAACTACTTCTTAGTTCTAGCCTAAGATTTAGATTCTTGTCTGAAATTATTTTTGTTCTAGCCAAGGATAGGTAAGATTCTGCACAGAACCTTACCAACCTAATACAGAAGTACAATCCCTTTGATAATACATATTCCATGATGGGTAAGGAAGGTATTCTTTTCAGAATGACCTAAGAAAGGCTCAGTCTTGTTTATGAAATAAAAAGTGTGAGAGATGGAGAGCTTTTGGGGCTGCCTAGCAAGAATCTGACATGGGCCAAGGTCTAGGAAATGGGCTGCTTGGCAGGAATATGACATTGACCATTGACAAGGATGTGGTCTTCAGGCAGGAAACTGACATTAAATGCTTTTTTATATGTGTGACTTTGTGATGGTTTATCATAGCAGTGAAAAGCAACTGATATAGAAGCATCTTATTTTGTGACTGATAAAGCACGAATCAGGTTTTTAATTTTTTTAGAGATGTGGCTGAAGATAGTAGAATAGACAGAAAAAAATTATGTTGTAAATTTATAAAATTGTAAATCATGTGTACATTAAATTTATACATATAAAATATATTAATATGTATAATATGTAGATTATATAAACTGTAATAAATCCCTAAAGATAAGGAGGATGAGTAAGAAAGATAAAGGGTAGAGGACACTAAATTATGTTTATTTACGCACAGTTAGCTGGGTATATCTACAAGCTGGAACAGAATGAAGGCAAGTACAATCTCAACAGCTCTTTGTGGGAGACAGATTGTTGATGGAAAGGCTAAAGTGACAGGTTAGTGTTACTTGAACTGAGGCCAATCCACATCTAAGAAGGAAATTTGTATTTGGTTCATGCTTTGAGATGTATTGGGCCATGATCACTTGCCCTTTCTTAAACCTGTGCCTATGCAGCACTTTGAGGGAAGAAACTCCTAGGAAGGAAGCTACTTACTTCACATTAGATCAAAAGTAAAGAGAAAATTATTGAAGGCACCAGGAGCCTAGAATCTCTTCCAAGTTCTTATCATCATTGAGTTAAATTCCCTCTCTAGGCTCCAACTCATAGTACTTCTACAATCTTTAAACAGCTTAAGACTAAGATATTAGCACATGGGCTATTGAAGGATAGTCCAAACCCACATAACAACAAAAAAGAAAGCAGAGAACCCAACTGAATGGCTTCCTGTAGATTACTACCAGTTGCTATGTGTAGGAAGCGGGTGTGGGGGCCATTCCAAAATGGTGCCTGAGGCTAACACCTGACTTCCTCATATGCCCCTGAAGAAGCCACGCCCACAGGCAACATTGCTCAGGCTCACTGCTATGCATAATCAGGCCATCTGCTACATAGGGCAATGTCAGATCTTGCCATACCCACTGTCCTATCACATGCACTGATGTGGCAGGCTCTGATTGGAGAAGGCAGAGGGATTTAAGGGCAGTGGAGGAGAGGCTCAGGGGCTTTTTTGAAGAATGTAAGGGTTCCTGAATAAACTGTGTTGGGAAGAAGAACTCCGTGTGTCGCCGTTTCTTTCCGCGGTTTGGAGTGGACAGCGACAAGTGGTGGCCCGTCCGGGGACTTCAGAATTCATCGCAGTCAGGGAAGCTAGCTGGAAAGTTCCCAGGTAAGTGGGACAAGAGAACGTTCCCAGGTAAGTGGGACAAGGGAAAGTTCTCGGTTCAGAGACTATAAGGTTCCCAGCGTTGGGACAAGTCACATCAAGGAGCTAGAAAAGGGTAGCAATACACTAGAGCAGTTAAAAGAAGAGTGATCTCTAAAGTCTGAAAATGGAGATAGTTCTGAAGAGGAAAGTGAGGAGTATAAGAGTGAAAGAGTGAGGAGAATAGAGGAGAGTGAGGAGAATAAAGAAGAGACTTGAAGAGAATCCACCGGACTCTGTCTTGTATCTATCTTCTGCATCTCTCACCCCTTTTTTCTTCCCCTAACTCTGTCCCCAGTTTCTCTTTCTTGCTAAACCCTGACCTGCAGACTGGAGCAGCAGAACTGGCCCCGGCCTTTACAAAGTAACAGAACCTGAGGGCCGTTACAAAAGAAACAGCCGTTACAAAGTGGCGCCCAGAAGCTTGGAAGGAGCTTAGAGCTCAATGTTTCCAAATGTTTCTTAAGGGACCAGGAAAAGTGGTGATGGTTGCTATTTGCATTAATGGCTTAAACTGTTTCTTTAAATTTCCTGCCTGGATTCATATGGGTTCAGCAAGTATGTTCTCAGAAGCTATACACTCATTATCTGATACTTATAACCAGGGTTTGCTAGCTCTAGACATCAGCAAGTCTGTTCAGACACCAGATTCTTCTCACCTGTATGGCTTTTCAAATATGCGCTATATTTCTTCATTGATTAGTGGTATTGGTATTTTCATGATGGGTGCAGGACTCTCTTGGTATCACGGAGTCATGGGATTGCTTCATCCTAAACCAATGGAATCCCTTCTATGGGCATATTGTATTTTAGCAGGATCTTTGGTGTTTGAAGGAGTGACACTTCTTGTTGTCATAAATGAACTTTGCAGGATTGCCCAGGCCAAGGGCACATCATTTTACAAGTATGTCATAGAAAGTCGTGATCCGAGTACACTCCTGGAGAGCGACCCATCAGTAAGAGCAATCCATAATGTCAAAGCCACAGACCTGAGATTACACAAAGTCAGATTTAAGGGAGAAGTTGATTTAGATGAATGAGTTGTTACAAGACCATATTTGGAAAAGCAAGATTTTGACCAAATGATGCAGGAAATTCAAGAAGTGAAAACTCCTGAACAATTAGAAGCCTTTACACTTAAACATGGAGAAAACATTATTGATACTCTAGTATATGAAGTAGACAGGCTTGAGAAAGAGTTAAAGAAATGAAATCCTGAAGTTCAGCACATAGATCTTAAGATCCTATAGACAAGATGAGTGAGTCACTTGGGCTGTGAAGAATGCTTTTACCTTTTCTCCATTTATTGCAACCTAAAGTTATTAAGCCCAGGACAAGATGTTTCCTTTTTACCCACGCTGGTATGCATGTGGCCCCCCTTTGTGTTTTTTGTATATAATGGTAGTTATAATGGTAGTTTTTTTGAGTTGTGATAATAGTACTTGCTTTTATGCTGTATGTTGGAATGTTTCTATATTTTCCTTTGCTATGATTGCCTGAATGCCTCATTATGTTCCTTGGCCTGTGGAAGCTCCTTCAGCTATGACGTTATTTGGGCCTAGGAGGGATTTTGACATAGAGATGGCCCAATTAGGTTGCCAATGGAAATATTCTAGCTTGTGTGTTACTTCTATTTCATATCAAAATATAAGTCATGCTGCTAATCTTTCTAAGAAAATTTCCGAGTGTCTTTCAGGAAATTGGTCTGTGGAATTGTATAAGAAGATGAGAGAATTTCTCAAGTTGACTGTTCATATTAATTCAATTACAGTGGATGTCTCCCTGGCCTCCGGACTGACTGAATGGATACATCAAGCAATGTCCCACCTTAAAGAATGGGCGGGTTTGGGGTTTTAGCCTTGTGCCTATTACTGATCAATGGCTTTGCCTGTTGGTGTATGTGCAAAAGGAGAAAGCAACACAGCAGAGAACGGGCCTTGATAGTGCAGACATTTGCAGCCATGGAGATGGGACAATCTCCTCAAGTGTGGCTCGGCATGCTAGAGAAGTAGTCAGAGACGGGTAAGAATCCTTGGATGTGTTACCAACCTAAGACAGGGATCAAACTAGAGCTGTTTGACTCCCGATGACTGGTAAGGAGCATTGTCGCAAGGGGCAACCTAAGACAGGCATTCTCTCTGCCAAAATTAAATAAAAGGGGGAAGCGGTTTGTGGTGGCCATTCCAAAATGGTGCCTGAGGCTAACACCTGACTTACTCATATGCCCCTGAAGAAGCCACGCCCACAGACAATATTGCACAGGCTCACTGCTATGCATAGTCAGGCCACCTGCTACGTAATGCAACATCAGATCTTGCCATACCTACTGTCTTATCACATGCCAACGTGGCAGGCTCTGATTGGAGAAGGCAGAGGGATTTATGGGCAGTGGAGGAGAGGCTCGGGGGCTTTTTTGAAGAATGTAAGGGTTCCTGAATAAACTGTGTTGGGAAGAAGAACTCCGTGTCCCTCATTCTCTGTCTGCTGGTCGGATCGGGGAGCGACATCTATCCTCTCATAAACACCATTAAAAAATCGGGAGTGGCAATTCGGTCCAAAAGAAACCGCAAGGCTCTGACAGTCTGCCTGAGTCCACAGAAGTGGCAAGAAGCTGCCAGTATGTCACAAGAAGTTCATTAGTGCATTTCTTTCTATGAAGTCAGCAAAGAAGGCAAGGGGAACCAATGCCACAATGTTGTGAGTGAAGACCAGCATCAGTAACGCCCAAGGAAGATGAGCAAAGAGCAGCAAGGTGAACCAATACCACAAACCATTATTCACCATCTGGTTACATTTACAGATTTTCCAAACATTTCATGTCCTTTCAAGTGTCCACTCTAGCAAAGCATCATGTGCCCCTTTCCAAGCAGCTTCTGGAAAAACATCATTTATCTGTTCTCTGGAAAACTACCTCCCATGTGACTGCTTCAGCAAAATCATTCTTTTACATGCCTGTTCAGCAAAACATGCTCTCCTAAGACAGTTTAAAGAAAAACATCACAATTGAGTCTCCAAAGAAACCAAAAATTTCCATTTCAATCATCTGTCAAAAACTTCTGTCACCCGAGGGATTATTTGCTAAAGAACTTAATTCAGATGATGCCAAAGATATTTTGAATCAGAATGTCTAGTGTAGGAATGTGCTTTCCATACATGTGTAATTTTGAGTATTCATATGCATATGTGTGTGAGAGTTTGATTAAAAATTATTCCCCATGCCTAATATATTCAGACATTTGCTCTCCAGTTATGGGCACTGTGCTGGAAATTTTAGGTGGTAGAGTCTTCCTGGAGGAAGAATTTAATTGGGTGGGAAATTTGAAGTTTTATAGTCTTGCCCAGTTCTTTTTCACTATGTTTCTGCTTCCAGTTATGGATGAAAGGCGATCAGATACTCTCCTGCTCTTATCACCTTGTCTTCTGTAGATACTGACATGTCTTTCCAAGCAGGGTGGACCCTATATGTATAAAACTGCAAGCCAAAATAAATAACTTTGTTCTCTGAGTTACTTTTTTTGGCAGGGTATTTTATTATAGCAACAGATAAGTATTTTAATAGGCTATTTTAATGGAAACAAAATAGTTTAACATGTGACAATAAAAAAGTTCAACTTTTACCATCCACTATACTAAATCTGATCTCACTAGAAAATACAATATCCAAAGATATTTCCTCCCATTCACTCTATATTAATTTCATATATATATATATATATATATATATATATATATATATATACATATATAATGTATTTCTATATATCTCACATCCAAAACAAAAACAGTTGTGATGTTGAATGCTGATATCCTCTAACACCCACTATCTGCCACACAATTATCTCAGAGAACTGATAAGTGGAGTGAAGGCTTATTTATTGAGTAGTCTTAGCTTTCTTCAGTCAACATGGGTTTTCCAATTTATTTGCATAGCTGTTAAAATGCATTCTAATGTATGTTTTCTGATAATTATAGCTTGTAATTTCCTAAATTGTTCTGTTGTATTCTCAATGTTTTGTACAGTATGCGCAAAGAAGATGTATGTGTCATTAAACACAATTTTAAATTAATAATTATGCAGAATATAAGACAAAAAATGGATACCAGAAGATGCCACATCATGAAGCCATCCATCATAGAAACTTCAAGCATGAATAGCACCATGGAAATTTTGATTTTTGAAGATGTTATTTTAAAGAAACCAATTTTTCATGTTTCTTTTCCCTTTTGTCCACCCTAGCCTCCTTCTTATTCTATTGAGTAATAAATGCTTAAGTGAATATAAGTTGTTCTATTGTAAAGTAACCAACTTTCATTCAGTAATTTTTTACAGATGATATATATTCCAATCTAGCTTCAAATGCACAGCTATACTCTAACAAGGATGCTCTTGTTTCTTTTGATTTGTAGCTTGTTTTGTTGTAAATGCATAGAATTTTTGATTATCCATCATATGTAAAGTGTGAAAATCTTCAGTGAAAGGACCAGGTTGGTGTTTGAGAACACAGCAACAGATGTGTCTTTCTCTTTCTTTAAAGAGGTGTTTCACTGTTTTGTTCATCAGAAGGTACACAATAGTATCCATTTTTATTTCCAGATCCTGGATTGTTTTCATCTGTGACTTTTCTTCCATTTTGCAATATATTGTTATCATTTGTTTTGGATTTTTTCTTCATAACATAAATTAATACAACATATAAAAAAAGTGCTGGAGTTTTTAAAGATGTGTTTAAGCCCAAGTAGATAATTCTAGAAAAAAGGAGGGACAAATATTATTTTATATTTTGTAGTACAGCTTTTAGCACATATCTTGAGTATACAAACCTAAAAGGTTTTTTTAAGTGAACTTATATTTTAAAAATATCAAACATTATGCATTGGACCATAAAGTGTTTGAAATTATTTCTCAAGAACTGGCAACACACAGTGATTGAATTCTGGCTAGCTTTTTAGCATTCTAATGGAGAAAGGAATACTTAGATCGTTTCCCCCAAGTCATCCAATTACATGCAATAAAAGAAGAAAGCACAAACAAGTACATAAGGTGTTCACAGTCCATATACCTAGGTCCATTAATACTGAGCCTCAAACGTATTACTATTGAAAGCCGACCTCCCCTTGTGCTTTATAACAAGGTGATTAGTTGTAGTAGTTCCTCTGCCATTATATTTACATCTAATTTTCATGGGAAAAAAAACAAAACAGAAGTCACACTAAAAGGAAATAAAAACAAAATTCATGCTTTGAAGATAATGAAGAGTCTTCAAACCCAGTCATGGATATGTCAGGGTATTAAGATTATCAGAATCTGGACATGACATTAACAAATACCCTACTGTCCACAGTAATTCTAACTCCACCAAGGCAACACCACCACCATCATTATTACCACCACCATTACCATTACCATCACCAACAACAACAACAACAGGCAAAAAAGGACCATGACATCAACAAGACTGTTACATAACAACCAAGACAACAATACCAGCATGACACCAACACCAGTGGTAAGGAATTGTAACAACAACTCTCATTTGTGGTTGGTGGTGAAAATGGTTGGGAAGACAACTAACTGTAGCATACAACCTAGAATAAAAACAGATAGACTGTCCTCCCACCTGTACCATTTTCCATCATTCTTCTGCAATGGAAGCCTCTGTGGTTCTCCCTCCTTGTCATGATGACTTGAATTTTATTCTTTGTGGGAGCTAGATAGATCTAGAAAACTTCCTTGTGACTGCATCATTAGCTCCAGTTTCTTCTTCTATTTTGTATTTTCCCTTTGAGTGTTGCTTAAAATAATTTTTGTTATAGAGAGATTTAAAAGTACTCTAATATTTTCTGTTATAGTTTTAAGGGCTTGAGTCATGATCCAAAGATATTTGGACTTCCCAAAGAGTTTTTTAAAAATTTACTTGGAAGCCAGACCATGGTGGTGCTTGCCTTTAACCCCAGCACTTGAGAGGCAGAGGCAGGTGGATTTCTGTG
Organism: Grammomys surdaster; assembly: GCF_004785775.1. Lineage (NCBI taxonomy): Eukaryota > Metazoa > Chordata > Mammalia > Rodentia > Muridae > Grammomys > Grammomys surdaster. Next base: position 7,678,841 of record NW_021620983.1, read on the forward strand.
AGGTCAAAGTCAGCCTGGTTTACAGAGACAGCCGCAGGACAGCCAAGTGTACACAGAGAAAGCCTGTCTCAAAAACCACCAAAAGATAATCTATCATCAATATTATATGATTTTTAATTAATCAATATTTAAATTTACAACAAAGTGTCTTCTAAATAATATCACTTCCATGTGTTATTTCAAATTATCATTCATTTGTCTTCTGTCCTCATGAACAGAACACGAAGTTTCCTCCTTTTACTACATTATAACCAGACACTCAGTTGGCCATCATGTCCTGCTTCAGAAACCAGAGACAATAATATTTTAGAATTTGTAGAGATTTTATAGAAAAAATTATAATTGAGCAAAAAGTCTATCTCTTTTGGCCTTAGTTGTTTGACATTGGACAATTTATCATCCTTGAGTCTTCATGTTTTTGCATTCAATGTAAAATTATACACATAAATTTACTTTTTTTTCTTCTAGTCTTAAAATGAGATTATCTGATACATTTCTGAGTATAAAATAAGGATTCATTAAAGCCACATTAATTATCAATTTATTGTTTTGTTGAAAATAATCTATATGGGGCCAAAGAGATTGCTGACAGATCAAGAACACTGACTACTCTTGCAGAGAACCTGGGTTCTGACCTCAGCACTCACATAGTGACTCTTACCCATGTGTAAATCATGTTCTAGAGAATCGAATTTCATGTGATCTCTATGGGAACTACACACATATGGAGCACACACATACATGTAGATAAATGCACTCACATACATTTAAAAATTATAAAAAGATAAAATCAATTAATGAAGTACATTTATAATAACTTACCCAAATAGTCTGGAGTTATATAGCCTACACGCCCCATGTGCTCCACAGCTGGTAACAGACCACTTAATACACGTTCTGTCAATCAATGCTCCATAATAGATTGGAGCTAGAATTCCTCCTACAACATGAGAAGTAAAGCATTTGAAATAAACCTATGTGTTATATCATATTGATACACAGTGAAGAATGAGAATCTGAAAACTTTCTAGGACAATGCTTTGGTTTCTGTTTGAATATATGTAAGAGTTATATCAATAGATTTTTTCCAAGGTTGTACCATCTATGGATGTGTAATGTCATACACATCTTCTGTCTATCTCTATCCCTTGCAGACATAATGAACATGGAATTCTACATGCTTGTAAGCAATGTTCTTATAATAAAAACTAGTTAAAATCTATTTAGTGACATGTCCATGTGCCAGGATTTTTTTTTTAATTCACCAGAAGGTTTTGGAATAATTGGAGTAGATTTGTAGCTTTGGGATAAGTGAACAAAAGGACTTATCACAATCCCATACAGGCAGAAGTTTGTTCAAGTATTTAAGCCAACTAAAAACGGGCTAGAGAGATGAATCAATGGTTTATAGTGCTTGCTGCTCTTGAAAGCACCAGAGTGTGGGTCATAGCATCTATATCAAGAAGTTCACTGCCTGTAATTTCAGTTCTGTGGAATCTGATTCTCTCTTCTGGGAATGTGTACAGAAAATCATGCATGCACACTTACACATAAATAAAAGTTACTATCAAAATAAGTACAATTAAAATGTTAAAAGGTTTTAAAAAAAGGAAATCTAAAAGTGGAACTTTTACACCAGAACTCTCTTCCCAGACAAGCTGTGGTCCATCCTCACCTTCACCATGGAATGGTGGCTGCTGGGTTCAGAATAGCTCCTCTTTTTGGTGTCATCTGACTCCATGACTCACCATTTTCTTTCCACTGATTTTGTACTTGTATAAATATCTTTTGAAGTGTTCTAAGCAGTTCAGCTTTAGGGCCTTGTAAACATTGTTTTTGTGTTCTGATTGCATGGTCTTAGTTGTCAGCCTACCCTTCAGCAGTGGGTCTTTTGAATAGTGTGTAAAAGTACAATGCAGGACTTCTCTAGAGTTCATGAATAGTGTAGAGAAGCAACTGTTTCTTGGTTCTGTTTCAATAAATTCTGAGATTGACTTGATTCTTAAACTGACAAAAGATTGGAGGATTATGTTAGTAGAGGTCTCATTCAGGAGCAATTTGGTTCAAATTCTGACTTATTTTGATGAACAAATTTCACCTTTAAAATTTTACTGAGTTTATTTTTTAAAAATTAGTGTTTTCTTTTCTACATATCTGTTTTAACTAAATTTTATATGTGTGTTTGTCCCTGGTTGTGAGTGCAGAGAGTATCAATCCACTGGGATTCAAGAGCAGGTAGTTTCAAGCCATTTGAGATAATGTTAGGAATGGAACCTTGAACCTTATAAGACCATTATATGCTGTCAGTCATAGAGCTACCACTCCAGCCTCCTAATCCCATTGTCTGAGAGCAAGTAGTTGACAATGGACAGATAATGGAGGCCAATGTATCTGTAAAGGACTAATCTGAGGAAAAGAGTTAGAATATTCATATTTCAAAAAATTGTGGCCATCACTTAAGAAATGAAAAATATATATCAACAGTATACATTTTCTGTGTGATGTTACTGGTATGACAAAAGAAATTAAATATTTTAGGCAAGATACTCAGCCTTGGTGATTACTAGGATTTACTGTTTCAGTAAATTATTTTCCAAGTAACTTCCTCAGTAATACACTGAGAGATATTTCACAGTGTTCAGTCACATCGTGTTGAAGACAGTTGCTTTGAATTAGAAGTTTGGTGCGTAGTATATGTTTCCCCTATAGAAACATTTAGGTTTCATGAGGCCATGGATCTTAACTATGATGGCAAATTCCTTATCTTTATTATTTTATGATGCTAGATGAATTTCTTTTATTCTTTGAGTTTCTCCTTTGACAATCAGGAAGCTTACTAAGTACAGTGTACATCAGTTTTGGAAGCAGGCAGATATGTGGAGTTTCATTTGGGTTTTGGAGGTAGAGGGCTTCTGGTATATACAGAACCTTCCATCCTAGAGATAAACAGTCCAGAGACGCCCTCCTTCTCCTACTCCTCTTCTTCTCTTCATGCTCCTCACCTCTTCTCTCATTCCTATAATTTTTCTTTTTCCCTTTGAATATCCAAGGATCTGTCTTCTATACACATAATGAACAATTTCTTCCCCATTGTTGTCAGTGAAGGCTATGTTTCTTAGCTTGTAAAGATCCCTAGGATAGACCTCCAACTCCCTTGCTGATCTTTAAAATCTTTTCATCAGTGCTTGCCTCTGATTAGCTTTCTGCCCTATCCCTAGGTAAGTAATATTACTTTTTTCTATTTCTAAACATATAAGCTTTTAATGTATATAAATCCTACAGATGTTATGTGAGCAGTTGTGAAAGAAGCAACAGACATTTAGGAGTAAATGGTTCTAAGGGAGGGAGATACGTCCCTTAATCTCTATCAGTTATGTCCTCTGAATATTTAGAAACTTGAGACTTAGGAACCTAATCTTGACATAAAATCACAACTTCTTGAGTTTTCTTTTAATTAAAATGTTATCTTCATACAAGGTGATAGATTCTAGGCATGAGTTCTCGTTCCCTTTCACATGCTTAATTGCTGATAAAGGCTCTGGAGCCTCCAGCACCAAACAGTAGGAAACCAGCCTGTCAGCCTCTGGTTTTGTTCTGGACAGTATCAAACTGGCCAAATTCCCAACATTCTCAACACTCAAGAGGCATTATCTAGAAATGCTATGTATGGAGATGGACCTTTGCTCTGCCAGACTGAAAGAATCACCTCTCATTGCAATGAAAAGGAACAGCTGATCTTTGTGACATAACTTATATAACAAACAAGACAATTCCTATGACTTGCCTCAATGTTGCAGTTAACTATCAAATTCTCTTTCATGTCACTGTGTCTTGTATTTCCTAATCCTTTCATTTGCTACAAGTAGAAATAATTCTTAAAACTTTAAACTTTCCTTAGAATCAAAACATATTCATGTTCTGCTTTTAAACTTGGCATAAATATTTGTTTCCTGAATTTGATTTGTTTACCATACCTAGTGTTCGTATAACCAGTGAATGGAAACCCATTGCAAGTGATTTCAATTCAGGTTGGACACACCTGCAATAAGATAAAAGCAAAAAATAACACTTTAACACGTAAATGTGTTCAAAATAGTAAGTTAAGTTTAAACTTAAAATGTTTGCTGATGTTATTTTTCTTCATGGTTGGGAGAAAACCATCATGGGAATAACCAACATGACCAACATGTTACAAAGGTATCATTCACAGCTTGAGAAGAGACAAGATGCTGAATAATAAGGATTCACCATGTATGATTTCAAGAGAATCCAGAAAGTTGAAACTATTTAGCCCAGGCTGGACCTGAACTTCAAGCAATGCTGAGCCTACAGATGTGAGTTACCAAGCTTGGCTACATTTTGTGTGTTATTCAGTAAATAAGCTGTCTACGTGCTTTACGATGTCAACAAAGACATTGGTCTCATGTGGCTCATTCTACCAGGGTCATGACAAAAGACCACATGCTTCTATCTAGGTATAGGTCTCAACATACATCCTGCTTCCTTACAGCTATGACTGTTGTTAACCGAGAAGTCTAATAACTTTGAAGATAAAGTTTCACTGTAACCAGAAAAGTCAAGAAATTTATGCATTCTGGACTTCCATGTATGTAACTGTTATGTTAAAGTTAGAGAACATGTTATCAACTTGGTTAGTAATGCACTCATTCAGGGCTGGAGAACTGGCATGGCACTAAGACTCCTTGTTTCTGTGAATAACCACCTTTCAGTTCCCAGCACCCACACTGGACAGCACCCAACCTCTAGTAACTTTAACTAAGGAGATGAAACCCTCTATTCTGGCCTCTTCAGTTACATGGGCTCACCCAGGCATACTCATACATACAAACGTACACATACAGAAACAAAACATAACTTAAATCTTCCAAAAAGATATTTGTAAAAATAAACACATTCTTCTATCTAAAAAGAATTATAAAACGTATTTATGGAATATGTTTATGGAATAAATATGGAATTATTTTGATCTTTCTGAAATTTATTGAGCTGGAACTACCCTTCTATAAAAATCTCATCCATATTGATGAGAATGAAATTATGTGAAAAAAATGGGTGGATGGAATATTACTCCTGCTTTAATACTTTTCCCAAAATACTAAAATGATGGTATATTTTATATCACCTAAAACTACTGGATGTTTATTTGTTCAGAGAATTAAGTAGATATTGTCATGCAGCAAATTGGAAGAAACCACTTCACCTCTGCTGACAAGAGCTCATGCTTTGTGAGGATCCATATGTACTAGCACTTAGAACTTCAGTTTTCTTGACATGTGACTGATCTTTATTCCTTGCAGGAAAGATACCTGTTACTAGGGACTTTAAACCATGCTCCAGAATGCTGGTTGCTCCCACTCAACCTCAGGGATTATGAAGACTAAGACAGGAAGATCACTTGAGTGGTATAGTGTACAACCAGTCTGGGGAACATAGTGAAACCTGTCTCAAAAATAAATGAAAAAAAAATAGATAAATGAAGTTTTCAAGGGACCTTATACAATTAAACAGAGAATAAGTAAACAATGTATAATGAAAATTTAAAACATTAAAAATTTAAAAAATTAAAACATTATGGGAGGGCTAGGAGACAGCAAATGCAGAATGGTTGGTGAAGGATTCTGTTAGCTCAGCAAGGGGCAGAAGGCTGTGTTTATAATTCTAGAAAATAGGTCTTTTGTTTTCCATTTTGTTTCCTTCATTTTGTAAGTAAGATGAAGGAAATCAGCAGGAAGTAGAACTTGACTTGGTCACTGAAATCTTTATCAAACCTCAGACTTATCAAGCGGGATTTGGAGAAGGAAGAGATGATATTTTTTTCACTGCTTGAGTCCTTGTACCTCAGTGATGCTGTTGTTTATAGGGTAGATTTGGGTTTTGTTCTAGAAACACTACATGTAACTGAGTTTTGTAATCCATGTGCATTTTCATCCCAGGAGAGTGCTTAGCTTACATGGGAATTGGGAGGGCTTGTTGACAGGACTAATGCTTGCTTCAAAGTGGGCTGGACACCTCCGACAACTTTTAGGAAGGAAAGCTGTGGCAGAATGCTGTGCATAGAAAGCCACACACATATGTAGACATAGACAGCCCCATTCATAGTCATGGACACTCACCCCTAGCCACAGCCTTGTACTCTAGCTGCTTGCCCACTCACCAGTGTGCTTACTTGAGTGTGCATTGGTGAATGCATTATAGTATTGTGCACTTATCAGTAAGTAAAATTCCTACCTCACTTCTGAGATGGAGTACTTCAATTTAGTGTACATGCTACGGAATAAATAAATAAATAAATAAATAATTCCAAGAAGCTAGACTTGTTTCCTAACTTATTTAATTTCTTACAAATATCTGCTTGATGTAATAAATTAAATCTAAACTAATCCTCCATTATATTCTTTCATGAAAATGGGTCCTACATTGTTTGAAGGGATAACTTTTAACTGACACCTGTGAACCCCAATAAGACATGTAGCTCAGTCATGTGATGCTAGGCTTATTATCTGTGAAAGATGAAGTTCTCTTTATTTTCTGGTTGATCCACATCACTGGAATTTAAATTTTAAAAGTTCTGAAACCTTTCTTGGCCATTTGAGATTAATATTTTGTTCATCTTAAGTCTATCAATTCTGAGGTGATTTAGTTCATCTTAGTGAATCTTTCATAAATGAGAAATGCTATCCTTATAAATAGACAGCATTAATTATTTAATGGAACTAGCTGACTGTGGGAAACACCTTAATGTAATATTTGATGAGAATAGAATTTAAACAAGTGTAGATGCTAATTAAATATCTATCCTCATTTAAATGACAATTAAAACCTTTTTTTTCTCTTGGCCTTTGGGGACTTTTAATCAATATGGAGTTCAAAAGTATAAAGAGATATTAGCCCAGGTTATCATACTCACATAAATACATCTTTGAAAGTCAACATTCAAATGTTACATATTTTTAGTTTTAAATCTGACTGTGGGTGAATTAGTCAAATGGAGATGCTAGGACCTGTGTGCTTCCCTGGCCACCCATTGGACTTGTCCCACCATCTTCCCAGCACTCCCAGTCAATCAACTATGTCTCCTTTCAAAACACTTTAGCTTTTGGTGGTTTTAGGGTTTAATGCAATAGACAATAGAAGTCAGTAAATATATTCAGCATTGAATATACATGACTAATAAAGATATCTTAACAATTTATACTCAGGATGGGGAGAAGTCATCTGTGTTCCCATTTGTGATCTGAGAGATGACCAGCAGATCCTTGAAAGTTCAAAGGTGGATGACCTGCCTTCCACAGTGGAGGTAGAAGGAGATTGAAGACTGATTCCAGAGATAATTATCTGACTTCTATATGGTCATACACTTATGATTCTCACAGAGAAATGCACATACATGTACATAGAAAAAAAGTATACTCACTTCATCAGAATCAACATAAAAGAAGTGCTTCCCATTGCAGTGAAAAAAGACAAAATTACTTGAAAAATTATATAAAAGTGGTACTTGGTTTTGCATTTGTCTCTTGGGCATTCACCCAAATGTGCTGAGTGGTTTCCATGCAAGAAACCAGAGTCGTTGATACAACTGCAGTCATAAAATTCCTAAAAGACAGTTTTTGAAATGTTATAGAATGTGTTTGCAAAACATGAAAGTGATATAAATATATTCCATTATATTTTTAAACGGCTCTTCCATTCTAGCAAAAGTGTTTACTGTTTTTAAAACTTCTAATAGCATCAATTTTTAATTATTGAAATATAAAACTTTTGTCTGTATTTATTTCTGGCCAAGAAAATTAAATTTGCAAATTCCTAATTCATTTCAATTTCACTATTATAAAATAATTGAATAAATTACTCTCTGAAAGTATTCATAGGTTCTTCACTCAACAAGTTCTTTTTCATAATTGTCTTCTAACATTTTCTTTCTATATTAGTTTTGCATCCTTATTTACTTAAAAATTCCTGCCTGGCTCAGCCACATTCCTTTAAGAAAACTAGTCCAGGAAATGAAAGCATCTGTCAGTTTGACAGCAAGCAACATCTGAAATGAGAACCAGCTATATAAATGAGTTGAGTCACACAACGTGTAGTGGAAAGAATGATCATGCCAAGTGTGGTAGTGCACACCTTTAATTCCAGTACTTAAGAAGATGAGGCAGAAGGATCCTGAGTTCACAGACAGACCACTTATAGAGATCCTGTCTCAAAAGCATAAAACAATAACTGTTTGTATACCCAATGTTTGGATTAGGAAAAAGTAAACAATGATATTTCCCAGCTATGTGAAATATTGAATAGATTAGTGGTATATGCAACACCATAAGTAATTTCTATGCTTTGGAGTCAAGTGACTAAGGGTTACTCACAGGTCACAAGGAAAAGTGTGTTCTCAATCAAAGAGAAGAAATCATGGCATGGCGTATTATAGTCATATGTGAAAAAGATGCTAGATTATCGGAATAAAGAGCTAGCTTTGGGGAGGTCGGGAACTGACATTCGAAAATTGAACAGTCAGAAAAGCATGAAGTCAGGACTGTTCCTTGAAGAGCCAAATGTTCAGAGTTAAAATCATAAAAGTCAATAAAGATTGTAAGTCTTGTCTATATGATGATTTAAGATTTATATTTATATAGGTATAATGCAATTCCCATCAAAATTACAACTCAATTCTTCACAGACATAGATAGAGAGAGTAATTCTCAGTTTTATCTGGAATAACAAAAAGCCCAGGATGACAAAAACCATTCTCAACCAAAAAACAACTTCTCGAAGAAATCACCATCCCTAATCTCAAGCTCTACTACAGAGCATTAGTGATAAAACCCCAAACTGCTTGGTATTGGTACAGAGACGGCAAGTAAACCAATGAAATAGAATTGAAGACCCAAAAATGAACCCACACACCTTTGGTCACTTGATCTTTGACAAAGGAGCCAAAACCATCCAGTGGAAAAAAGATAGCATTTTCAACAAATGGTGCTGGTTCAACTGGAGGTGAGCATATAGAAGAATGCAAATTGACCATTCTTATCTCCTTGTACAAAGCTCAAGAATAAGTGTATCAAGGGCTTCCACATAAAACCAGATACACTGAATTTAATAAGGGAAAGAGGAAAAGAACCTCAGACACATTGGTACATGGGAAAGTTTCCTGAACAGAACACCAATGACTTATGTTCTAAAGTCAACAATTGACAAATGTGACCTAATAAAATTGCAAAGCTTCTGTAATTCAAAGAACACTGTCAATAGGATAAAATAGCAACTCACAGATTGGGAAAAGATCTTTACCAATCCTACATCCAAGAAAGTGCTAAAATCCAAAACATACAAAGAACTCAAGGAGGTAGAATCCAGAGAACCAAATAACCCTATTAAAAATGGGGTCTGAGCTAAACAGAGAATTCTCAACTGAGGAATCTCAAATGGCTGAGAAGCACTTAAAGAAATGTTCAACATCCTTAGTCATCAAGGAAATGCAAATCAAAACAACACTGAGGTTCCACCTCACACCAGTCAGAATGGCCAAGGTAAAAAACTCAGGTGACAGCACATGCTGTCAAAGATGTGGAAAAAGAGGAATACTCCTCCATTTCTGATGGGATTGCAAGCTGGTATAGCCACTCTGAAAATCAGTCTGGTTGTTCCTTAGAAAATTGGAACAAGTTCTACCTGAGCACCCATCTGTACCACTCCTGGGCATATGCCCAAAAGATGCTCCATCATATAACAAGGACACATGCTCCACTGTGTTTATAACAGCCTTGTTTGTAATAGCCAGAAGCTGGAAAGAACCCAGATGTCCCTCAACAGAGGAATGGATACAGAAAATATGATACAATTACACAGTGGAGTACTACTCAGCTATTAACAGACTTGAAAATATCATCCTGAGTGAGGTAACCCAGTGACAAACCACACACATTGTATGTACTTACTGATTAGTGGATACTAGCCAAAAAGAAGCACAGAATACTCAAGATACAACTCACAGACCATATGAAATCGAAGAAGAAAGAAGACCACAACAAAGTGTGGGTGTTATAGATTGACTAAGAAAGGAGAAGAAAATGATCTTGTGAGGTAGAAGGAGGGATCTGAGGGAGATGAGAGGAGGAGGGAAAGGGGAGGCAGTTCAGATATGATAGGAGATTGGGGAGATGTATGGAGAGTCAGGAATTTGAAATAGTGGGTAACAGTGAGAAATGGGAACTTAGAGTAGCTACTAGAAAGTTCCAGATGCCAAGGATCCAAGAAGTTTCTAGAATGGGGGACATTAGTCGAAATACCCAGCAAGGAGGAGACAGAACCTGTAGAGACCATATTCAGCAGATAGACATGGACCCTGGTTGAGGCATGGGGACATCTACACAACTAAAAAATAGTAATCCAGAATTCTATCAAAAGGATGTGCAGGGATAAATAGTGGAGCAGAGACTAAAAGAAAGAGCATTCAGAGACTGCCCCACCTAGGAATCCATCCCATCTGAAGATACCAAACTCAGACACTACTGCTGATGTCAAGAAGTGCTTGCTGACAGGACCATGGTAAAGCTGTCCTCTGAGAGCCTCTGCCAGAGTCTAAACAATACAGATGTGGGTGCAGCCAAACACAGGACTAAGCAGGGCCCACAATGGAGAAGTTAGGGCAAGAACTGAAGGAGTTGAAGGGATCTGCAACCCCATAGGAAGAAAAATAATATCAACCAACCTGAAACCCCAAGCTCCCAGGGACTAAATTATCAACGAAAATGTACATATTGAGGGATCCATGGGTCCAGCTGGATATGTAGCAGAGGATTGCCTTATTGGGCATCACTGAGAGGGGAGCTCCTTGGTCTTGTCAAGACTAGATGACCCAAGGTAGGGGAATGGTAGGATGCTGAAGCAGGAGTCTGTGGGAAGGTGGGGAGAACCCTTATAGAGGCAGGGGGTAGGGATAAGGGTGTTTATTGAGGGGAAACTGGGAAGGGGGATAACATTTGAAATGTCAATAAATAAAATAACCAATAAAAATGAAAAAAGAAATTTAAAAAACCCTAAAATCGATTTATCTTTAGTTTCTGAAGTATAAAGTATTTATCAGTTATGACAGATGCTTATATCATAAAAGGAATTTTCAAAATCCTAACTACATCCAGGTTTCGAATGGCAATATTCGAACTCTTGAAAATGAAAAATTGGAAGTGAAGTAACCTCAAAATAGAATTCAAGGAACAGAAAAATCTGATGGTTCCAAGCAGGATTTCATGTGAAGAATTGCTAACCTCCCATTGTTAACAAATATGAATCATATAGGAACCTATTTTGGATCTTTGACTGGAGACCTTAGTTCTATAAAGATGTGATGAGTAAGTGTGAAATTTAATGTGAAATTATGAGCAAGGAGAGGTAAGAAAATGAAAACTGATACTCACCATATTATTCAGGTTCTTATCACCACGAAATGACTTGCATCCCGCCAGACAAGGTGAAATGTAAGTCACTCCATTTTCCCCACAGACGGGTTCCCATTGATTTTTATCACAACTGCAGTCTGAGTTGCAATGAGAAAGTGGTACATCTATGTGAGAGTCCACTGGGTTCATTCTGGAGATATATGGTAGATAGACACACAGCAAAGAAAGACAGACATGGAGGTAGAAATTAGGATGGAATGAAGGGACGGGGAGGAAAGGGGAGAAGAGGGAAAAAAAGGGAAAAGAAGAAAAATCAGAAAACTTGGCTACTAGAGAGAACTGATTAGAGATCTCTGCATGTTACTGGTGTGAGAGCCTTGTGAAATTTCTAGCTACAGCTAGGAGATGATAAGGGGTCTGCTCAACCTTAGGAAGCTGAAGAGCAAGGAATCTTTCTGTTGTGTGGTAAGAATAGAAAAGGAAAAGTACATTACACCTGGGTTATTAGGATGTCTAATTACAACGGTGAGTAGCAGGGTCAGTTCACAGAGAATGAAAATCATGTTTGGAGTGAAGAACTGGCCTCTTGCACAGGTGTTTGTTTACATGAATGCTAGAAAAAGCTTGTTCAGCCATGACTAAGAAAGTTGCCTACACTCACAGCAGACTAAGAGATTTGGACACCAAAACTTCAATTTTAAGTCAGGACAGTCAGTGAGGTAATGTCCAGGCCTTGATGGTTATAAAAGCTGTATGTCTGTCCAGAGGGACAAAGGTATACACAACCTAGCTTCCACTGCACATTGTGAATACTCTGAAACTGACATGATCATCACCACCCAATTTTTCCTTAAAGGAGAAATAAAAACTGCTCTTGGGAGATCTTAAACAGTGATTTTTGGGGGGGGGGAATTTATAAATTGTGATCCTTTCTAACTGAACGTTTAGTAGAAACTGTTTTCAGCCTAGTGTTCTCTCACATAGGATTCTGATTGGAGTTAACACATCATTCATTCTGTTGATAAAATAATTATACAAACCCATCATAGGTCAAGGTTAGGCCAGCAAATGACTTGTTTTCACAGATTAGAGGAAAATACAACAGATTAAATGCATAGGCCACTGAGGAAGTGAAAAATGCAAACTTGGTGATTCCAGCCAGGGTCAATTTGAATTTTTTAATAATATATCCTCCTAAAAACATTCCAGTTGCCATAGTAGGTAAGGTTATAATTCCTGGAAATAAGAGAAAAACATTGTAATTAAGTAAGAAAGACTTCTCTGGTGTCTTTTCATATGAAATATGCTGTGTCTACATAAACCCTTCAATTCTGATGCTTCTAAACTAGAAATGAATGGCCGGAATGGAAATGGAAGACTATGCTCTATGTGGAAATGACAAAAATAATCTCTTATGAAAAAGAAATTCCTCTTTTTCTAGTAACAGATGTCAGACATTGCCTTTGAATAGATAAATTTTATGAGTGACATCTGTCCCCAGAAAATAATGACAATGTAACAACCATTCCAATCTAAAACCTTTTTTTAACATTTGGGATTATTTCATTTTTATTTATGTGTATGTATGTGTGTATCTGCATTGGTGGGGTGTATGTGGGTGCAGGTTTCCAGGGGACATCCTCTGAAGTACACCACCTGTCAGATCCAAAGGGATTTCTATTCGGCCAAGCTCCAAAGGTAATCCAAATAGACAGAAATAGTCTCAACCTAGATTATAGGAAGATTTCTGGTGATTAGATAAAAGCCTATATTTGTTAGAAACTTGCAGTTCCTCTCTACCAAAGGAACCATTTCCTTTATCACTGTCAGAAAGAACAAATGATGACCAGTTTGTCTATTAGCACACCAGAGCTCATGCTGGCCTCCTGGCTCCTTCTGCATCACAGGTAACTGTTCCATATTATCAAGTTCAAGCTTGCCTTAGCCTTTGTCACCTCCCCATAAACCCAACCTCACCTGTTGTTCTTCCTACATGTCCCTATTCCCCCTATCACCCTTCTATTTTGATATATTCTCACCCAACCCTTTGCTTCCTTTGTTTTCTTCTTCTTTTTTTAATGGTGACTCATTTCTCTCACTGTGTTTTCTCTATTCTTTATTCTCATCAATTTTTACCTCTCTCAAAGATAGCCCTGGCTTGATCCAGGCTGCTAGCTATATTGACCCTGCTTCTTTCTCTTTCTCCTCTGGATCCTTTAATGTGTGTCTGGTCATTCTGTCACTAATATCCACATTAAAAGCCTGTCTCTTAACCAAACCATGGAGCAGGCATGTCTTCAGTTTATACATCATCTGTGAAGCAAACACTAAACAATCTGTCTTACCTAACATAAAGTTGGCCTGGGATGCTGTCTGGCCGAACTGCTGCTCTATAAACTTGAACACGTAAGTAAAGGAGCCAATGAAGCTGCTGATTTGCAGAAATGTCAGTATCACGAATATAACATATATGTCGTTGGTAAGGATGATTTTCAGAGACTGTAGGAAGCCTTGAAATAAGAAGAGTGAAGAAAACATTGTAGTACAACTTAAAGTAGAAGATTAGGATGTTCCTTACATCCTAATTTTCTACTTATTATATGTATGAGTTTAAATTATATAAATACCTAGAACGGGCAGAGAGTGATTTGAAATCTTGCTATAAGTAGATTCATGAATATTTTTATTCAATTATTTCCATAATTACTTTGTGTATTTGGTCATTTGGGCTCATAACTATTTTTTTTCTTTTCTGTTTTGTTACTTGCTTTGTTCAGTGGATACTTGACAGTTCTTCCAAATCTTATTTTTCATACCTTTCAATCCATTTACCTGTTCACTCAGCAAATATTCAGTTTAAATCAGATACCAGGAAATATGCTGAAACTTGATACATGACTTCTATATGTGATGCTTTTCTATTTTTTAGCATTTAATAATGTGATTCTTATGTTAATTAAGCAGTTTGTTAATCAAATTTTTAAATAATTGATGACCACAGAATGAAGAACATTGATGATCAAAAATCATAAGCATGAATTTAATATGAGGATTTTTCTTAGAGTACAGCTTTTCTATAAAACACTGCCTCCAAAAAATATGTCAGCACTTAATCCATCTGCCTAAAGCATTGTTCCAGTAAATACAACTGAATTGAGTTACCTGCCTAAAATACTGCCCCAGTGAATACTGTGGCACTAAAGAAAAATACCTAAAACACTGCCTCACCAAACCTGGCAACACTGAAGCCAGGAAGCCGCTGAACACTGGAAGCCAGGAACACTGAAGCCACCTGCTTTAGGATAAAACACTAAAAAGCAAGTCACATTAACACAAGAACAGTAACAAATCATCTCTGCATTCCAAGTGTTGAGACTTGAGTTGTGTACACTATACCTGACTGGAAATTTCTTGAGATAAACATCAACAAGAAATTTTCTTGTCTATATGTGTTTGCATCCATGTATGTGGTTGTCCTTGGAGGTCAGAAAAGGGAATTGGATCCTCCAGACCTGGAGTTACAGAGAGTTATGAACCACCATGGAAGTTTCTGGAAGGTAAGTTAGGTCCTCTGCAAGGGCAGCAAGTGCTCTTATAATCACTGATCTATCTCTCCAGTGCCCTAACATGTTCTTTATAATGTCTATGTTAAGTTTCAAAACCTTGGTGTTCTAGAACCCTTTCCTAGTATGCAAAATGCTATGGGTTAAATCCCCATACCAAGAATAAAAACAAAACAATACCATGGTTTCTGGTATCTAAAAATTTATTGTTGAGGAACCAAGCAAACCCTGTTATTAGGCACTGCCCAGTTTCCACAGTAAAAAAGGAAACATTGATAAGTTATCATTTCATGGCCAAGATCAATATAATAACCTTGTTGAAAACTGAAATATCCTCAATTATAAATCAAAGAACATAGTTAGCTCCAGCACAGAAATGTCCTTGGGTTGGGATGGTCGAGTGAAGAAGGTAATCAAATGAAGAAATGAAAGAAGAGGAATGTCTTGGGCCACATTTGAGAACTTGTACTTTGATTCCAAAGTAAACCTGGAAAGGTTGTCAAAGGGTCATTGTTTTGTTGAAGTTACTTGTAGTGTTGATGTGACAAAGTACCTTGGCAAAATCAACTCAGGAAAGAAAGGATGTATTGTGGCTCTCAGTCTAAGGGCACACATCATCACTATTTGGAAGTCATAATAATGGCAGAGGTAGCTGGTCATACAGCATCCAGAGTCAAGAAGCAGAGAGGAATAAGTACTCAGCTTGATCTCTCTTTTTTAGTTAGTTAAAAAAAACACAGCAGATTGAATGGTGTTACCCACATTGGGTTGGGATCTTCCTTTTTCAGTTAACATAATGTCAACAATTTCTTACAGACATGCCCAAAGGCTTGCCTCCTGGGTGATTCTGGAGTCTATTAAATTGACAATAAACACAAACCGTCACAAATTATTGAACTGATTTAGTTTTTGGTGGTGGTGTTTTGAGACAGGTCTTACATTGGTCTCATAGTCCAGGCTAGCCTTCAACTCATGGTCCCCAGAACCATTGTAACTGTGATTAATTTGTTTTTTGCTATTTCATCAATTCATTCTGATGCCCCATTTCCATTGTAAATTAAACTCACAGATGAGAATTAAAATAAATAACTTTCATTATAACATTGCCATAAATATGTTTCAGTACACTTTGTTCTCATTTGCTCACTTCTTCACTGCTCCCCATTCCTCCTTACAATCTGAAAATTATTGTCAAAGCCTCACTGTCTTAATTAATTTTCTACACTTGTTGCTGAATCACGTTTTTGAACATAGCTTCTCTTTGGATCTACATTGACCCTCAGAAATTATATTTGAATTTAATAATACTACCAAACATGAAATGCTACTTAAATTAGGGCCACCAATTACTTTGACTACTATGAGTTTTCAGCTCACTTTTGAATGATTTCACAGGTAATTTTTTTACAGTTAACAGGAAAAAAAAAATCTTACCCTAAATTCCTAGAAACAAACCTTTCTGGGGATTTTTTTCTGTTTTATCCAGGTGTCCACCTAAAAATGGGAATTTTAACATGAGCTATGTATGCTTATCAGTAGCAAGGAACTCACTGGAATGAATCATAGCTTCGTGGAAAGACAAGCACCTCACAAAAGTTGGTTGGTGTCATTTGTAAATGAATGAATGAATTATTTTAACTCTTAAAACTAGTACTGATTTTCAATATTAAACTTTGAAATATGGAGGCTGTGTTTATAGTTCAATTGTAGAACATATAACCAGTATGTGCATAGCTCTGGACTACTTTGACCCCAATATCATCAAAAATATATTAAAATATTAAAATATTAAATATTTAAAATATTTGAAAAAAATACATTCCTTCTTTTTTACAATAAATATAATTTTATGTGATTTCCTTATTCCTCTTATTATTTGGTGGGTTTATGCATTATATATGAGTGCACATGAGGTGTATTTGTGTGTGTGTGCGTGTGTGTGTATGTGTGTAAACTTGCACAGAGTTGAGCATGACAGTTGTCTGGCAATTGCTCACAGTGTCCAAAGGAAGACAATGAGTGACAGTTCTCTATCACTCCCCACCTTATTCCTTTGAGGCAAAATTTTTCGCTGATCTAGAATGATCCTGGATCTTGGATGATGAACTAGGAGCCCAAGACATTCTCAGGCACATCAAGCCACATTTGCTCTTTACATGGATGCTGGTGATTCTATCTCAGGTCCTCATGTTTATACAGAAACTGTTTCCAAGCACTGAGCCATCTTCCTAGTCATATTTTCTCCATACTAAAAGCCACAAATCTAATCCTATTTTTTCTACACAATCATGGAACATAGTACCTGGAAAGAGAATGGCTTCTGTAGGCTCATGTTTGAATACTTGGCTTATAGTTGGTGGTCTTATTGAAACAGGTGTCACTGAGTGTAGACTTTCAGGTCTCCAAAGCTCAAGTCATTGCTGGTTAAGAATTCCACCCACCTTCTCTTTCTCTCTGCCTCATGCTTGTGGATCAAGATCTAAGTTCTCAGCAATGGCCCTACAAAATGTCTGACTGTCTGCTGCATTCCTCTTTGTCATCATGATTCATAGACTCTAACCCTTTCTAAATGTGAGTTGCCAAATGTAATGATTTCTTTTACAAGTTGCTTTGGTCATGGTGTCTCTACATGGAAATAGAAAAGTAACTAAGACAGGAAATATCACATTTAATAGGAAATGTAGAATGAGTTAAGACAAGTTTAGTACAGAAAAAGGCTAAATAGATAAGTTGGACATACTGTTTTGAAATATTCTCAAATTTCAGTGGGATTAACATCTGCATATTGACTGACTATGGAATCCTTACCAGTCATGTTGGCAGGAGCTTGTTTCTCTTGCTTTGTTAAATTAGTCATGTGATTCTTTTCTTCATCTGTTTTGAGTACATTAAGAGATGCTGAATATTTCATTTCCTTCTGTGATCTCTTCGGAATTTTGGGTAGGAAAAAGAAGGGTATGGAAGAAATAATGCATAATAGTCCATTCACAATGAAGCTGAGCCACCAGGCACCAACCCAACGAGCATCCTGAGGAGTTATTCGGATACTGCCTGGAATGAATAATTAGATCAGGACTTTCAAAAATCATCCTGAAAGTCAATGTTGGTAAGACTGCTGGCCTCCATAGATAAAGAAACCAAACTATAGTTTATACTTCCTAAAATACAAACTTTTTGCTGGTGGTTTGTCAACTTAGAAGTAGGGAATGAGTTAATCATTTGATGACATCTTACAAATTCCATTGCATTATATATATATTATATACAGCCATATATATTATATACCGACTCCATTGAAACTGCAGAATTATCAAAAGTATGTATTAAGCAAATAATAAGCTTAAATTTGTAGCTTTTAGTATGGAGAAAATAAGTTTAGGAAGGTGGCTCAGTGCCTAGAAAAAGTTTCCATAAAAGTACGTGCACTTGGGATAGAATCACCGACATCCACTTAAAGAGTGAGGTGTGGCTAGAAGTGCCTGAGAATTTTATTGGTCTCCTAGGTCATCAGATGTCAAGATGGCTTGAGAACCAAGGCAAGGCATGAACATTCACTATCATCTGAATATGGCTGTTGGTACACACTCTTGAGGTCAGGCTAGTATCAGAAGAAGGTTAACATTGTTTATAAAAATGGGAGTGCTCCAATCTGTCTCTTGTAGTTGCTGGATATACAGCCCTATTGATTGCAGACAATGGAAGTGCTGAGGAAGGAACATAGTGAATGTCTGAGTTTAAGAGAAACCCAGAAAAGATGGATTTCAACTTGAGGCATTTGTTGCCCTACTTATTTCAACTGTATTTCTTCGACATTGTGAATAGAAATGATATGTTAATGCCAGGTCTCAAAACACACTCCTGTGAATGATAAATAATAGTTCATAATCATTAAATGATGAGGAGCTTCCTAAAGATATCAGAACCTCTGAAAGCTGAATGATGAATTTTTGGAAACCCTGGACAGTCCTGTGGCTAAATAGGACACAGTAGCAAAAACACTGAGAAAAGCTTTTTCAGTAGATGGTTCACTGAAGTACTCGGCCTAGCACTCAAAAAAGACATAACTCCAATTCTTCACAAAATTTTCCTAAGTACTCATAAAAAGACACACCCAGACTCACTAAACATGGTAAATACTACCCTAGCACTGGCACTAGACATACAACAGTATTCTTTATAACAGATGTGATCTGACCTTTGTTTTGAAATTGTTAAATATAACATTACAGCAAAAATCATCTTCTATACTACCAAAGAGTTGTCTAGAGACAAAGTTATGAAAATTGTCTTACTTTTAGTGCAGCAGGGGTGAACTAAGGATGCAAAACGTCAAATTTATTTTAGTCATTACTGAATAAGATAAGATGCAAAAAGGTCTGAATATCCACTTTTAGCCATCTAATTCCCATGAATTCTAATACAATACAGATAATTATTTCTAAATATAGCAGTACAATTTCCAACTACAACAAAACATCTACCTCAGCTCTGTATGAGTTTTGAAAGCAAGGGTGAACTTGGAAGTGAATAAGAGAGGGTTTGATTAAGGATTTGTACTGGAAATGGTTTGAAGCATGCACTTTTACATGGCCAACTCTGATCTCAACTCTATTTTGGAAACAACTTTGAAGTCATTGAGTCCTGATGAGATAGAAAATCAGAATTTTTTATACACCAACTACTTATATATTGAAACAGATTTCCTCCTATGGCATCTAAAGAGATCATCATGCATTTGCTGTCCTCTGCTCCAGCAGGGAGTCAGTGAAGTGTGGCATCTCAGAAGAAAAGAACATGTTGGATGAGAGTCTCAGAATGATGTTAATGGAAAGGGGAAGAGAACTCTTCACTAGAAGTTCAGGACTGTGAAATGAAAGGATCTTTTGAGAGTCACACCACCAATAGTCATGCTTACTGCAGAGAGTATCAATGACAGAAACATGGGAGAGAGGATAGGGAGTCAAATTATAAAGATATAGGTGATCACAGAAAACCATGTATCTACTTCTGAAGAGCCTGGCTGCCACACTGAACTCTGGTCTGAAATCAATGTAAGTTTGTAAGCATTAGTAAGATTTCTGTATTAAAAATATTCTGGAAGCATTATGGAGGGGCTGTTGTCAGATTATGTGGAAGAAAGGTTATATAATGATTAAGTCAATTATACAATTAACGTTAAGATATTCATCAAGGAAAGACTATAGAAAACAACACAAGTTTTTAGAGTGATACTGCGGGTCCTGCTTTTCCCATGTTGAGGGCCAAGGGTTCATTTCTAAAAATAAAAAAAGTGAAAAACTAGTTTTGAAAAAGTTACCTGACTCTGTTTTATGAGCCACTGAAAACAGATGACCTCTGAGAAGTGGATTGGAGGGGGCAAATGAAATGTCTTCTAAATTCAGATTTTTCTTTCAAGATAATTGTTTATGAAGAGAAGTACAAAAAGAAAACCAGCTACAAAGTGGTCTAAGGACATGAAGATATCATATGTGCAAAAAGAATGAAGAGACTGGAGAGTGCTTTGTGATAATGAGAGGCTAGAGAAGGAGATTCTCCAGGGAGGGATCTGGTGAAAGATTGACAGAAAGAGGATTGGAAGATGCAAGTTGAAGTCCTGACATTTAAGATAGGTCTAAAAGCATGAGTTTAAGCTGGATATTATTTGTACAGAATTGGGGTTGAAGGAGATGAGAGATGTGATATTTATACAAAGGAGGGCTTGAAGATAAGAGAGTTTCCATACTTTGGCCCGTTTTTCTGAAGTATGAAGGAATGCTTGCTTTGAGGGAAGAGAATGGTCAGAAGGATCAACTGGTATGCATCCTTTCATCTTCTAATTAAAGGGGACCATATGCCAAGCCCTCTGTTAGATCCAGGTAAAGCATCAAAACTAAGACACATGATGAAGATGCTCAACTATTCCAACCTTCCTCCAATAGAACAACCACACAGCATCTACCAGAAGCTTAATTCTGGCATTTCTAAACCCAATCTACCACCAAGTGGAAGTGCAGATGATTCAGCTCCAAAATCAGTTTGTTTTCTATCTGTTCATCTAAATTAAGATTGTCCCCAGTGCTGCATTTTATAATTACTGGTAGAAGCTTGACATAAGCAAGACATGAAATATGTTTTGTTAAAATAAGGAACACATTAATACCACTTAAAATTTATAAAAGGAAATAATTATGCAACTATTGAAAGAATTAAACCAGTAACCTGAAGGCACGGTAGTTGGAATTTGAATGACAGCCTTCTGATGTCTTTTTCTAATTCTACTTACTCAGGTCTACATATCCAATGTCTACATATAGTTTAGCAAACATTGATGACATGATGAAGCCAAGGATTGGTCCAATCATTGCTATAGTATGCAGAGTACCTGCAAATATTCAAAATCATTCAATCAGAATCATAGTGCACATAGTTATTTTTTTCTTTACACAACAAATTTAAATTATATTCCCCTGGTCCCAGATGCATTCATTCTTTCATACCAAACCAAGTTTTTACCTTCTTTTTGTAATTCTCATGAATTATAGTTTTATTCTCTTGTGTATGGCTGTCAACACTGCATAATCAACCCATCAGATGATACACTGTTAGAAAAACCTTAATGTCCTTCTTCCAATATCTATCAATTGCTAACTGCTCCTAGTTAAGGGACTTTGTACCTACCTCCCATTTACATGCTAAGATTTCATCCACCTTGGATCTGTAAATGTATGATATATATATAGTAGGTTTTACAATGTAATGTTACACAATGAATTTCTTGAAATGATATTTTTGTAGTAATCTTAATTTACTTAGGGAGCTGGAGAGATATCTCAGTGGTTAGGAGCAGCACTAGTTGTTCTTCTGGCCAATTCAGGCACTGTATACATTAGGGACACAGTCATAAATGCAGGAAACACATCCATATACACAAAATATAAACAAGTATAAAAATGTAAATGTTTACCAGTGCTATCATTTCAAATTTAGATCCAGAACATTTAAGCACTAAACATAATATTCTCTGTACTTTACCTAAGTACATAGAAGAATGTCCTTCTTTTGCAAAGTCATCAATGTAAGAAACTCCCAGAGGTACTATTGGTGTTTCCCCTATCCCACGAAGCATGTTCCCGATCAAGACATAAATCCACATATATGACCTGGACCCCTTTACACAACCTGTGTAGACAAAAACATGTTTTTACTTTAAATGTCTCTTACAGTATTGATATGAGCAATTCCACAAAAATTAAATATTCATTTTTTTATATATCAGCTTGACTGCCAGCATGGTGCTAAGATAATATCCCTGTTTATTTCCTTTGTTTTAATATATACACATATGAATATTTTGCCTACTTGTGTATATGTACCACATGCATGCATGTAATACTGGCAGAGACAATAAGAAGGTGTTGGATCCCCTGGAACTGGAATTATACTTGGTTGTGACATATCATGTGATAGCTGGGGATTGAACCAGTGCTCTTAACTGCCTAGCCATTTTTCTGGACCTTAATTTTATATTTATAATTGTAAAATACTTTAAATTTTTCCGTCTGTCACAAAGAGGTGTCTTGGTTATAATTACAAATATATTTTTACTGATTATTTCCTTGGGGTTGATTAATAACAATAGGATTACAAAGAATTAGTAATTTTTTTGTTTAATAAATGTTAAAAGAATAACTTCCAGAAACAGTAATACATTTGTCCAATCCCAATAATACAAAAAAGAAAAAGAATTAACTTCTTATTTTTTTCATTGTAATCTTCCCATATCTGATACAATAGTAGAATAATCTAGAGTGTTAAACCTGTATTTTCTTATTAATATATTTTTAAATTTTCAATTGCAGTAATTATTTTTATTTTCAAAATACCTCTCCTTTGTTTATACAATGCATTGTTGCTTGCTTAAATTGTCTGTTGACACAGGTGCATACTACAAGGCTCATTCTGCTTCAAACCCTTTGTGCTGGGATTTCAGATATGTACACAGTCAATTGTTATACCTTTATTTTACCTGCAAATGTTCTTCCCAAATTCTAACTGAAATAGTCCTTAGCTCCTCTTCAGCTATTCTATATCAGTCTATATCAGAATATAGCTATCCTATATTCAGTCTAATTCTATATCATGTTTATACTATGATTATGTCTCTATTTCAAGGTCAAATGAATCATTATTTTAAATCAAATTTTGCTGATACATTTTACAAAAATATTGAATATATTATTTACAAACTTTCAAATATTAGTCAATGTTACTATTAATTCTTACCTTTCTCCACTATCTCAGGTGTGGTTCCATTGAGTGATGTCTTTTGATTGATTAAACAGGTCAACGTGGAGTTGCCTAGAGAGTCAATGGCATTTTCTGTTGCATACCTGTAACTATAATGATGTCACTACACTTAACATTTTGCTTATATACCAAGCATATTCACTTTCTTCAGAAACTATTGATTGTATCTTTATCTACTCCACGTCAGTGAGAAACCCCTGATAATTTTCAAGCCTCAATTTTAGGACAAATTATAGGTAACAGTAAAATGGGGAAAAGGCCCACTATGTAAGGTCATTCATTGTTACTCAAGTAAGGTGGCTGACCACCTTAATGGGACAGATGATCCCATTAAAATGATCATAAGATGATCTCTGTTTATGATGGGAAAAAATCCTAGCTTCCACTTTCTATTTTGTAAACTGCTATCTGAGTGTAATCATTCCCATTTATTTATTTTTTAAGATGACAGTAATATAAACTTCTTGATGAGTTATATTTAATAAGCTAGAGAAATGTGTTTTCAAATCAGTCTTAAAGACATGCTAATTCTTCTACCTTTTCTACCAAAACATCTGAATTTTTTATGGATAGATATGCACACATGAACTAATGTCTGACTCTCTGAAACTTTAATAAATTCTAATCACTTCAGCTTGAGCAAGGAGAATTTAATAGCAACAAAGGCAATGGAATCAGAATGGGGACATATACAGTAACCTGAAAAATACTACTATACCTGTACTTTATGCTGGACCACCAAGTGTATACCAAGCACTCTATATTACTTCAAAACTGAAACAAAATGCACAGGTTTTTGTCCATAGGGACTTTCATTCCTTTTAAGAAATAATAGATCATTAGCTTTGCTCAAAGGTTGCGAATGGATGGATATTATAGAATTTGCATTGTATAGAAACTGTGACATTAATGTTAGTCATTAGCAAGACTTTGAGATAGACTCCAGAGGACAGTAGACAAGGCTGTAGGGCCAGTACATATAAATGTAAAACATTTTCAGATGTAGAAGACTGCAGCTTCATCAATTGCTTGTCAACTGTGGGAAAGAATGGAAAGTGAGTCTAGGACAGTCAAAGTCCCAGTCAGTGAGCAACAGACATGCACAAATGAGATGACATATGATTAACCCACAGGCAAGACCTCTCATATTTTGATTGTGACTTATATTAATTATATTATCAATTTTGTATCTCTGCCACAGTATCTATGCCTGCTCACAAGTATATTTATAGCTCGAATGATTTAATTGCAGGATAATATTTTCCTACATATATTTTATATTACTAAACTCTATCTTATAGTATAGGGTGGTCCCAATATCCTCAAAGGGTTTTCTGGTCTGCTGATAAACTGGAATCTGAAGTTTCAAAGCCTGTACTAGAGAACTAAAAGTTTTAACCAAAATTAAGAAAATGAGATTTACATTTAAAAGTATATTCTTGTATTGGATATTAATTAGACTACAGCTGAGAAGCTAGAGAGATGGCTCAACAGTAGGGAGCTTTGGTTGTCCTTCCTGAGGATCTCAGTTCAATTCCTAGCAACTCTCAGGAGAATCACTAACTCTAACTCCAATCCTATTGGATCTAATGCTTTGTTCTGGTATTCACAGGGTCTGCCTCCATGTGTGCACATAAATACACACGAACAAAACACTCATACTAATAGAATAAGAAACAAATCCTTGAAAAACTAATAGAATTAAAACTGAAAGCAAAACCTCCATTTTTGGCTTCAGCTTGGATAAAGGCATGGATTTATACATTGACAAAA
This sequence comes from Grammomys surdaster, assembly GCF_004785775.1. Lineage (NCBI taxonomy): Eukaryota > Metazoa > Chordata > Mammalia > Rodentia > Muridae > Grammomys > Grammomys surdaster. The sequence continues at coordinate 7,703,901 of NW_021620983.1, forward strand.
GAATGTCGAAAAAGTAAGATCTTTGGGAGTGCTGGTTTTTTAGTGCTGCAGTAAATCAATAGCTTAGGTTGATGCCCTTGACTTTGGTCTGAATTCCTTTACAGTTGTAAGAACCACTGCTGAATGAATGGATACGAAAATGAAAGGATGTTGGCAAATATAGTGAGTTCAGGTTGTGGTACATGAATAGGAAAACCTTGTGAATGCCCATTAGAAATGTAAACATGATGCATGGAGACATATATCTTGAGTGTTTAAAACAGTCAACTGATATGAACTATGGCTGAATTTGAAGCATATGTTTCATATGAATCAATACAGGAATTAGACTGAAGGTAAAGATAGAGAGATGCAGGCATTTTGGCACTAGCCGTGACAGTAATGTCTCGGTATGATGAAGAGGCCACACAGAGAGAAATAAATTGAAAGAGCATAAAATTATGAAAATCAAGATGGGGAAAATTCTTTCAAAAGTCAATTTTAAGAAGAATACAATGTTAATACGATGACAAGTGTGAATGTCAAGTGTGACAAAGGTTAAATATTTGTGTGTGAGAGTGTATGTGTTCATATGTGCGTATGAAACTGGTCCTGGCATCTCAGTACCCACTGTTCTATCTTTAGTCCCATTCAGAGCCAAGAACTCTGTCTTGTCTTAGTACACAGTCAAGCCAGGTATAATCCCTGCATGAATAGTGTGGACCATCTTCAGGCCCCGCCACTACTGGGGTCCTAGCTACAGTTGATAACTTCTGGGGAAGAGATAATTATTCTACTTTGAGGTTTGGCTAGCCAATACTTACTATCCCATGAAGAAATGTGGCAACGCAGTCAGAATACTCCCAATGCCCATGATGAAACAACCAGTTCCAATCAGCTTTGGTCTGTGTAGTTTGGATCCAAAGTAACTCACAAATACAATAACTAATAAATTCCCTATAAAAAACAAATTATGTCAATTTAATTCATGATTTCAAATAATGATTGTCAATGTGTATAAATACCAAAACACTTGGTACTTTTCTCAGGTTGACTGACAAGGGGAAACTCACCTTAATTGAATTGACCATAGAAAAATATGGTATTAAGTATAATTAGGGGCTGGAGAGATGGCTCAGAGGTTAAGAGAAGTGACTGCTCTTCCATAGGTCCTGAGTTCAATTCCCAGCAACCACATGGTGGCTCACAACCATCTGTAAAGGGATCTGATATGCTCTTCTAGTGTTTGTTTGAAGACAGCTGCAGTGTACTCATATAAATAAAAAAAAAATATATCTTTAAAACAAAATAAGCAAAAGGTAGTCAGGCATGGTGGCACATACCTCTAATCTCAGCCCACTGTAGGCAGAGACAGGTGGATTTCCATCTGTTTGAGGTGAGCCTGGTCTACAAAGCAAGTCCAGAACAGCTGGGGCTATCACATAGGGAAACCCTGTCTCACAAAACCAAAAACCAAAACCAAAACCAAAACCACGTAGAACTATTCCTTTTTTGTTTTATATGTTATTGCAGGTTTATTGATTTTCTTTTTAAACTTATGTGATTGTATGAACATATGAGTGCATTAGACACAGAGGCCAAAAGAGACAGTAGGATCCTTTGGATGTGGAGTTACAGGTGATTGTGGTCCACCAGACATTGATGCTGGAAATCAAACTTAGGTCCTCATGAACAGCAGTAAGCAGACTTAACCATTGGGAGATTTTTCCAGTTCCTTGTTTTGTTGATAGTATCAACTTTTATTGTAGAACCAACCTCAGCAGCCATCAATATCTATGTCACTTTAAACTAGACATACCATATTTCCCCTTATCTGTACCTAATCTCACAGAGAGCATTAGGTTCTGGGTTGCAAAAAAAGTATTAATTTTTGCACTAGTCTATGGAATATGTTTTTGAGATAATTGTTTGACAATATGGTTGAAGCAGATTTTGTTTTCAGAAATTTCACATTGTCTAGAGTGTACTAAGATGAGAAAAGTAGAGAAAACACTTCCTAATAGTAATCAAAGGCATTAATTAATTAATGCAGTTTTCATAGATTCCTGTCTTTCTTTAAACCTGTAATATGTACCTGCTATGGTATTCCCTGCCAAAAATATTATAAAAGAACAAACCACAAACTAAGGTGTAAACAAATGATAAAACAAATTAGGGATAAGAACAGGTAGGTGCCAGAGATGCTATCAGACCTCAGGGAAAATCAATTAATTAGGAGCTTTGGTAGATTTTCCACAATGAACTACTACATAAAATGTCATGTTGATTTTAAATTATCCAGGGAAATGGAAAACTTCAAATAGGGGAGTAAATTCTCATCTCTTAAACAACAAATAGAGAGTTACAAAGAATTACTGAGTATTAAAAAAGTGATATTACGTGAAATTACAAATGAGGACTAGCCAAAAATATAGGAAGTAACAGTTAAAGAAGAAATAACTGGAAAGAGGAGTGATTGGGGGGGGGGTGTCCTTAAATGTGAAACATAAAAAAATGGCAGAAAGAAATGAAGATGTGAAAACCAAAATGAAAGCAACAGAGTAACATCTACATCCTCCAGTGAGGTAAAAAACAGAGATTCAACACAGATCTTTTAAAAATCGCTTCTTTACTCCTTAAATCAAAGGCAATATAGATCCTCAACTTTTCTTTATATCTGGTCTTGAGAGAGGAAAGGGTAAGTCTCCCAAGAGTTAGTTTGAAAGTAATGTGTCAAAAAAGAGAGAGAGAGAAAAAAAAAAGAAAGTAATGTGTCTGTGTAAAACCAATCCTTCCAAATCCACTTTGCAGAGGGGTTGGTCATCACTTTGTAGAGTATTCAGTAATATCACTGATTTTAACTTCTAGGCATGAGCGGCACTGCTTTCCAAGACATGACAATAAAAACGATATTGCTGTATTTTTTCAGAAAGGACAGTTCTCTCTGGTTGAGGAGCATGGGCATATTGTATTACTGGACTCCATTTTCCCTCTGTAAGTCTGGTGGTTATATAGAAATAAACATTACCAATTTCAAAGCCTCCATCAATCAAACCAGAAATGGAAGATGGTATGTCAAATCTTCTTTCTATCTGAGTGATGGAACTTTTCATAGTGACTCCACCTAGTCCTTTGCATATGTAGCTGAATGAGAGGGCTGCCAAAAATATCTAAGAAAAAGCAGAAAGAGGAGGAAGAGGAACATTAACCAACAAAGTATATATACTATTTATAGAATTCAATTGCATTTCTACATGATACTATTTTGGGGGATTTTTATTGTTATTGTTGTTGTTTTTAATTAAAGTCTTTCCTTTGTAGCAGTTGATATTACCTTACCTCTTAATGTTCTGGTTATACAGATAAAGTATAACTTTCTAATTGGTTAATCATTAAAGCAGTAAGTTTATACAATTAGATTATAAACTTATTTCTAAGTGGATAATCCCAGTTAGCCATCACTTGAGCTTATGTTTTGTTTAAACAGAAGCCAAATCTAGGGATTGGCAGGATGTTTTCAAAGGCAATGATTTTGAAAACCCAGATGAAAGGTGAAATCTGAGAAGTTAATGGTGGTCCCATACAAAATACAAATGACTGATACTTGATCTATGTTCTTTTTGGTCTTTGGTACATGAAGAGACACTATGCCTGATATAACTTATAAAGAAGATTTAATTGGGGCACTGTTTATAGTTTTAGAGGGTTAGTTCATCACCATTATGGTGGGATGCCTGGTCTCAGTCAAATAGGTACAGTACTGGAACTGTACCTGACAGTGTATATGTTGATACAACCAGGAGGTCTAAAAATCAATAGAAAGAAAGAGAGAGAGAGAGAGAGAGAGAGAGAGAGAGAGAGAGAGAGAGGAGGAAAGAAAGAAAGAAAGAAAGAAAGAAAGAAAGAAAGAAAGAAAGAAAGAAAGAAAGAA